>NW_024738608.1:9015090-9530090 GCF_018991925.1 Homarus americanus | reverse complement strand
CTCGGCCAACACGAACGGACTGCGGGAGAAATGAAGACGTCAGGACGATTGAATCCCACCCAGGCATCGGAAATGTTGTCGGTGTACAGGTTGGGAGTTATTAACACTTTCCTCCACTTACATTAATATATCGAAGGGAAATTTGTTCATACAAAATTCCATCCATCCGGGAGGGAGGAGGTTTGGGTGAGGGGTAGAATGAGGACGAACCCAGGTATTTATGTGTCAATAATACCTCCTCACAGGTTAAAAAAAAAAAAAAAAATCTAAGGCCTGTGCAGTTGGTTAGATTTGTCATGGTTAATTTGTTAGAATTCAAAATACTCTCTGAGGGTAGGAGAGGGGGGTTATAAGTCATATATAAATGTCCATTGAGCGGAGAGCCAAGAACACACTGCCCTCAGAAGCTCGTGTCACAGTACTAGTTCATTTACCCTTAACGACTTGACGTACTGACAGTTTACCGTTACGGCGCTAAATTTGGTGAAAATAATAATATACCCCAGAGTGGCCCAAGCTTCTGCTGAAGTTGACGTTTACATTACTGTATATTATTAAACTCGGCAAAAAGTGAACACCTAGGGCTTATAATACTGGTTTTTGCCTGCGTGTATATGTTAGACTGTGATTAATTTTATGGTTAAATTTGCGTTAAGTGTTCTTAGTGATGTTAGACGCTGTATTCATGAGTATACTTACGTCATCCATGTATATATCTACGTTCATGTGTATACTTAAGACGTCCATATGTATAGTTACGTTCTTGTGTATACTTATGTTCGTTTGTACACTTATGTTCGTGTGTACATTATACTTACGTTCATGTGCATAGTTACATCCATGTGTATACTTATGTTCTTTTGTATATTTGTTCATGTGTATACTTATTCATGTGTATTCTTAAGAACATAAGAATGGAGGAAACTGCAGCAGGTCTATTGGCCCAACTGGGCAGTCCCGTTTACACCCAACCTATCGCCCATACTGTACAGGGGTATATCCACCCAACCTGTGTTTGAAGCTCTCCAGCGTATTCGAGTTAATGAAGATGTTTGGTAACTTGTTCCACTCATCCACTACTCTATTTCCAAACCAGTGTTTACCCATCTCGCACCTAAATCTAAATGTGTCTAATTTAAAACCATTGATACGAGTTCGCTCCTGGTTGGATAGATTGAGTACCTTTGTTATATCACCTTTGTTTCGCCATGACTTCCATTTATACACCTCGATCATATCGCCCCTCACCCTACGTTTCTCGAGGGACTGCGAATTAAGATGCTTTTACCTGTCTCTGTATTCAAGGTTTCCTAATACCCGGGATTAGGCTTGTCATTCTCCTCTGAATTCTTTCTAGGGATTCTATATACATTCTGTAGTCCGGTGACCAGAACTGAACCGCGTAATCCAAGTGAGGTCTCACAAGAGCAAGATATAGTTTTAGGATAACCTCGCTAGTCTTGTAACTAACACTCCTTTGTATGAACCAAAGTACTTTGTTAGCCTTGATTCGAGCAAATACACATTGTTGACTTGGTTTAAGATTCCTCCTTATCATTACTCCTAAATCTTTCTCACTGTCGGATTTCTCTATAACAACGTTGTTCATTTGGTATCTAGTTTCTCTGTTTACATCTCCTATACTAAGTACTTAACATTTTTCCACATTAAATTTCATCTGCCATTTTTCAGACCATGCAAAAAAATTTTTTACATCTTCCTGTAGTTTTGCGGAGTCCTCGTCAGATTTAATTATATGCCTTATTTTAATGTCATCAGCAAATTTACTTATGTTGCTGTCTACGCCTATACTCTATGTTGTTCATGTATATAATAAATAGTAATGGTCCAAGTACTGAGCCTTCGGGTACTCCACTAATGACGTTACCCCAATCGGATTTAGCGCCGTTAATGCTTACTCGCTATTTCCTGTCCTGTAACCAGGCCGTAATCCATTTAAGAATAACTCCTCCAATTCCATGAGCCTCCACTTTTCGTATTAATCTTTCGTGGGGGACTCTGTCGAAGGCTTGGCTAAAGTCGAGGTATACCACATCATAATAGTGCCCGTCATCCACTGATTCGAAAACAGTCGAAAAGAATGTTAATAGATTAATCAGACATGAATGTCCACTTGTGAAGCCATGTTGGGAATCATTGATCAACTTATGCTACTCCAGGTGTATACAAGGTCACGTATATACTTATGTTCATTTGTATATTTCAGTTCATGTGTATATTTGTTCATGTGTATACTTCTGTGTGTGTTTACTTACGTTCATGTGTATATTTACGTTCATGTGTATGTGTGTGTATACTTACGTGTGTGTTTACTTACGTTCATGTGTATATTTACGTTCATGTGTACCCTTACGTTCATGTGTATATTTGTTCATATGTATACTTACGTTCCTGTGTATAATAATGTTCATGTGTATACTTGTTCATGTGTATAGTGCTTGTATCTTAAAACGATAGCATCAATGGATAGTCTCACTGTTAAAACACTTGTGGTTGTATGTGAAGGTTTCTTAATAAATAAAAAAATCATTAATTTGCATCTTAGTTATGAGATAAATATGTTTAATACCCGAGGAAGACCTCTTGGTAGGCTGGCTGTTCTCTAATGACCTTGAACTTTGACACAATGACCTCAAAAACAACCCGGAATTTCCTCTCGCCAAGTGTAGGTTATCAATGTAAAATTGCTTTCACTGGTGTACTGTATGTTGACTCCAGTGTGAGGTTCAAGGCCAGAGTCCAGTTTCAGCACTTTGTCTCGGTTACTCTCTCAATATTTTTTTTTCTAAACAATTACAAATTTTACGGTAATTATTATGCCTCAGTATTGTGATTCACACGATGTCTTGGGGAGATACAATACAAACCTGGAAGAACGCGATACTTTTTCACGCCGTCACGAACCATTTTAGAGAGAGTTATGATCAGTGTTGGTGTGTTATATATTCCATGGTAAACCCCGAATATAACATGATATGAAAAGGTCGAGTTCTGGGCAACAGTGGATTTAAAAAATCGGGTGATGGAAAAGTCCCTGTACCTGTAGTAATTGACAACCTTTATTGTGACCATTTGCAATATTCATTGAAAAGACAACACGTTAAATAACTATATTGTTGCACAGGGACTTTTCGATCATGCTGTACAAGGGATGACCCTCTCCAAGGTGATAGAGTGAAGGTAAAGACGTCGCGGCGTACATGTCTTCGAGTGGACGTCCTACGACCCCTGTAGAGGGAGGTCGTCTAGGCTAGGAGGGACCTCCTAAAGCTGTGTGGATAATAGTACTTCATGTAGGGTAGTGACCATATTTATCCCTTTTATAGTGAGAAAAACCTATGAATCGTGATTATTATCATTCCTAAGTTAGATAATGCAGTCATCTCTCTCTCTCTCTCTCTCTCTGGTGTGTGTGTGTGTGTGTGTGTGTGTGAACATCGCTGTCAAGGGAGTCGAGTTCAAGTCATTTATAGTTACTTGGCTGATCTAAAAGATCCCAAGTATACTGATCGATCCAGTTTACGTCTCGGAGGACCACTGAGGTGTCTCCTAAGATGTCTCCCAGGTCAACAAGGTAATAGTTCACCCATCTCCCTGCACCTCTCCCACACTTTACTTTAATTATCAGTAAGTTTGAAAATTTACTCTTAACAGGCAAACAAAACAGGCCTATAACTTTTACGTGTTTATATATATATATGCTGATAACCACAAGGAAAGAAAAACATGATCACATGATCATATATATACCTATGATTTACTATATATATATATATATATATATATATATATATATATATATATATATATATACAGTATATATACACCAAGTCAGACCCAGCCTCGGTACCCGTTGTCTTGGTCACCCTATCATGGCCGTCATTAGCTACATCGGTAACATCTTATTTAATTAGCATCCTAACTATTTTATCTTATTTTTTCTGGTATGGTGAAAAATAGGACAATTTCTTCATAAATTAGTATTGATGGATTACATTATTCTTATCGTACAGTTGAGACGAAAATTGGGAATTAAGAAGAAACAAGGAAACAAAACAGACGGTCTCCAAACCACGCCAGAGTTTACGGTGTAATCTGACGATTGGCCATTCCTCTCAACATTCTAAATGATTAGCCACATTAATCATCACCCGTCTAGCCAAAACATTTATCATCGTCTGTTAAGTAAGGTGAGCGTGTATACCAAAGACTTACGCCACGTCGAGCAGCGTAACAATTTGAAGGAATATTAATGTCTATTGCCCCTCCTACTTATTGCTAACATTAACAATAATATTGTACGTATTTATGATAATCTAATAAACATTAAAGTGAAATTGGGTTCCATAGCCCTGTTAGGGACCAATCCATCAGTACACACGAGGAGGCGGGCGAAGCCAGCCCAGCACTCGACCACCTTTACTTCGCCAGCCGTAAAATTAGGTACTCATTTCCAGCTACGTTAACTGGGGGTTGCCTGAGATCGAACTAGTAACCTTTAGGATGGGAAGCGAACACTGTATCCACTCGTCCACAGCGCCCCAGTTTTGAATTACCTGTATGTAAATAATTATGCCATTTATTGAGGAACTTTTCACCTAGAGAGATGTATTTCGCGCCACACGGAGACTTGCCCCCAGTTTATTTCACCTTAAGATACACCATCATAACGCCAACCTAACCTAAACCTAGGATAGCGTCAGGTTGTTTAATCAAGTGAAATAAGCCTGGAGAGATAATCTTCACCTGGTCTAATCTTTCTGTCGATTTCTCGTTTTCATTCAGTCTCTCCAGGACTCTAAGGGTGGTCAACAAGATCACCTCTCACGGTTTCTGTTCACTAGTTCTTACCTGTAGTGTCTGCCTCAGTCAACTCTAGAAATCAACACAACCGGTTATTAATGTATTCTAATCCTGGAGAGTTGTACGCTGGGGTGAGGAGGCCTGTGTGGTGACTCAGCCGTGTGTTGAGGTGAGGGCTATGAAGTATATCTGTGTACAGGTATTTGGTGTCGCCTTATTTTGTACTTATCCCCAGAACTCTGGAAAAGAACTTACATTAAAACATTTTGGTATTTGAAAACAATATTGTACATCGCAGTTATTCCTCTTCACATTTTTAAGATTATACGTTAAAATCTGGATATTCTTTATAAATATATTTCAAGACACTTCTAATGTTATCCAATTGTTATTATTAATGTCAATTCTATTTCCCTGTTTTATCTATGGGATTTTGAAGACATAAGAAGTAATGAGTGTGGCTGGTAGGACTGGCCACCACAGCATAAATCGATCACCGCCAGGAAATTATATACGGAATTCTGACCCTCCCGCCTGCTGGCCAGCCGTACTACCACCAGGGGTTAGCGTACACTGGTTCCCTGCTGTACATACACACAACAGATATATATTCCCAGAACGCCTGTACAATATTTGGCTTAGTGGAAGATTCGCTAACCAGAGAGACTGTGTGAGTTTAGCTTGAAATTGAATCATTTACTCAAAAGTGAGAAAGCGTTTTTGTGATTTTAGCTTTCAATGACGTGCATTTTTTTAATGTATTGCTATTTCAAATGGTTTAGAACGAATTTAAGATTATATGTTCATTTATTGAATTTTGTTATGAGTTGTCATTTCTAATAGAGTATTAAGGTTGTTCTAGCTAGTCTCTCTCTCTCTGGGTAGTGGATCATACAACGCAGGGCTGTTATTCTGTACCTATTGTATTTACACTCATACAACAGGGAACCAGTTTAGTGTTAGCAAGGGTGAGGATGACCACAAAGAAGGTCAAGATTTAAAGAATGTCAACTGGAATTACGTTGAGAAATTATCATAAAGGGTGACAACAACTTCGGTAAACACAAGGAAGAAACATATATTTATTTCTTGGGACAAGGAGGGGCTGTAAGAATTCAAAACACAGAGCCAGAAATAGTTAATGCAAGTCAGTCTGGCTAGTATCAGTAAGGAATCTTTCTCTCTGTGTCAGACATCTTTATCCAAATAGAGAGATATTAGCGTGGTGTAGCCTCGTAATTTTGACTATGGCCGTAACAGGAATGCATGACGAATTTAATAATACCACTGCGAGATATATTTTTTTCTTATCTCTGTGTCGAGTATACCTTAAACTGTGCGAGGATGTGAACGAAGGTTGTGGTTGGCCTCACCTTTATGGTAAATTGGAAGTTGTGTTGGCCCTATAATACCAGTGCACGTGTGGCCAGATAAGAGACATTAATATCGATAAATATTTCCCAGGCATGTGATCATAGAAGGACCCCTAAAGGCCGTATTATTACATTTAATTCATATCTGAGAACAAGTTTGGCGAGGCTGCCGAGGAGAAAATGGGACGCACAAAACGAGACCGACCTTACAGTACACGTCATAGAAAATGGTAAATATTATATCTCTCGAAGGCTCTTGTGATTATGAACTCATCCTTCACCCTCATTTACTCATACTTCAACCTTACTCACTCATCCTCCTCCCTCAACCTCCACCGTCACTCACTCATCCTCCACCCTCACTCATCCTCCAACCTTCACTCACTCATCATCCACCCTTACTGACTCATCCTTTTGCCTTACTCTCCTCCTTCACCCTTACTCTCATCTTTCACCCGCTACTAGCCGCGACACTTGAGGATATTCACTCTGTCTATCCTGCAGTCATCCCCATCTCTCATCCTACACAGCACCTCATCCTGTTCTCGGTATCACACAGCCTAGAGCAAGTAAGATACAGCAGCACACGCCAAGGCAGCGCCCTGGGGTAAAACAAAAAAATCATCCAATGTATCTCAACTGACACACACACACACACACACACACACACACACACACACACACACACACACACACACACACTCTCTCTCTCTCTCTCTCTCTCTCTCTCTCTCTCTCTCTCTCTCTCTCTCTCTCTCTCTCTCTCTCTCTCTCTCTCTCTCTCTCTCTCTCTCTCTCTCTCTCTCTCTCTCTCTCTCTCTCTCTCTCTCTCTCTCTCTCTCTCTCTCTCTCTCTCTCTCTCTCTCCTATTACTTTGCTGTCACTCGAATCAAGTATGACGATCAACCAACTATGAGACAATGATATGAGTTATTAAGGATGTCACCTTCGTTGCTAAACTCTGAGGTGACTAGAGAGACCGATACCGGACCGGCAGTGTCGTCCACAAAAGTTGCACGTGTGGAGGGCGACGTCTAGTGCGGGAAGGGCGGCGGTTGCGTCTTTCCGGCGTTGGCGTTTGCCTGCCTCGGCAAGCAGTTGGGTTAACTCGAAAGTATTGTAACCTCGTGTGGTGCTCCTCCAAGCGTTACGATGTGGAGTAATCGTCTCCCAGGTGAGGTGGTCGATTTAGTACTTTTTTCAGGTTTGTCTTAAGACTATCCTTATACCTTTTCGGTTGCCCGCCGGCGTTACGTTTACTGTTCGTTAGGTGACTGTAAAGTAGCTGCTTTGGCAGTCTACTGTCGTCCATGCAGGTAACATGGCCAGTCCAGAGTAGTTGTTCATGGAAAATGGTAGCCTCGATGCTCCTACAGTTGGTATCAGCGAGAATACTGGCATTTGTTCTCTTGTCTTCCCAGTGAACTCGGAGGATGGAACGTAGACTACGTTGGTGAAAGTTTTCAAGTGCCTTGAGGTGCCTCCTGTATGTGACCCATGTTTCGCTGCCATACAACAGGGTGGGGAGGACCACTGCTCGATATACGTGTAGCTTTGTAGATAATTTCAGCTCCCTACAGCTGAAGACACGGGTACGGAGTCTGCTAAAGGCTTGAGTTACACATCTGATCCAATGTTGACTCTCCCCATCGATGTCCGCGGTGGCAGACAGGTGGGAGCCGAGATACCGAGAGTGGGTAACATTAGAAAGGGTAGTACCGTTAAGGTTGGTGGGTGGTGGAGGTGTCTGAACCAGGGGCAGGTTGAAAGAGAATATGAGTCTTACGTACATTCACCTCAAGTGTGCATAAACATCTGCACAGGTGTTCAGGATCTCCTGTAGGTCGCGTTCAGTGTGAGCGACAAAGTTGAGGTCGTCTGCATAATGAGGTTCAGTAATGGAAACGGTGGACACATTTGTTCCTGCCTGGAGTCGTCTATGTTGAAGAGACCCTTCATCCAGTACAAGACGTCCACTCCGCCGACTAAATTGGCATTGAAACGAGTAAGGAAGGCAGCCAAGAAAATGGAAAAGAGAGTTGGTGCCAGTACACATCCTTGTTTAACCCCCGTTTGAATGGGGAAGAACTCAGACTGGGTGCCATTGTGTAGGAAACTGCCGTTCATGCCATTGTGGAGTTGCCTCACAGTGGTCAACGAATTTTGGTGGGCAGCCAAAACGGCTGAGGGTCCGCAAGAGGGCTTCCCTGTTGACCGAGTCGAAGGCCTTGGTTAGGTCGATGAAGGCCATATACAGGTCACGACGCTGTTCTCTGCACCCTTCTTATATCTAGCGGGCAGCAAATATGATGTCAGTGGTGCCACGTGGAGGACTCGGGCGATAATCTTGCCAGCTACAGGCAGCAGTGAGATCCTGCGATAGTTGCCACAGTCTGACCGGTCTCCCTTGTTCTTATAAAAATTGACGAGGGAGGCGTCTTTAAGAACTTGGGGGATTTCCTCCTTTTCCCATATATTCTCCAGGAGAGAGTGGACACGGCTCGCAAACAGAGGTCCTCCTGCTTTATATACCTCGGCTGGGATTCCATCAGGCCCTGAGGCTTTGTTATTTTTCATCTGTTTGATGACAGTAGCTACCTCATCCAGGGATGGAGGTGGGTCAGCTCTGGATGCTGAAGGACCTGCTGGGTAGTCAGGACATCCACATCGGTGTTTCAATTGGGCAGCGAATGTTAGTGCTCTTTTCAGCACTAAAGGATGCCTTGTTTGTCTTTAATTTGGGAGTTACCATCGGATAGCCTGTGCCATGAGTTATTGGCCCATAAAATGTTTTTGTGGAATTGAAAAATTCGCGCATCTTGTGTTGATCTGCAATTCTTTGCATTTCACATGCTTTATTTTTAAACCAGTCGTTTAGATTGCAAAGTTCACGCTGGGCCGCTGCTTTTTTCTTGCAGAAGGTATCAGCTTTGGTTCACTCAGTTAAAGCAGCATGTTTATCGTTTACGAGTACATTTTCATAAAACCAATCATGGTGTATTCTTTCGATCTGACCGAGGATCTCTCTGCATGTTTTTCTCATGACAATGACGAGAATACCCCATTCGGCACTGGATTTGGGTTGGTGTTAAAACCTCTTTTGGAGGCTTCTTACCTTGCCGTTTTGGGGCGACGTGAAGTGAGAGCTTGGCTCTTACGAGCCGATGATCAGTGTTGCAGTGGTCTGAGCCACGCTTGGCACAGGTGATGAGGACATCTCGGCGAGGTCTTTCTCTGACAATAATGTAGTAAATGAAAATGCCAGTGTTTGGATCTTGGGTTTGGCCACGAACCTTTGAACGTGTCGTCTTGCCTAAAGAAGGTATTGGTGATAATGAGATTGTGTACAGCACACTTGCTGAGGAGGAGTAGGCCGTTGGGATTACATTTTCCTAGTCCATTTCTCCCTATGGTTCCCTACCAAATGTCAGAATCTCTGCCAACTCTGGCATTGAAGTCATCAAGAAGCACAACCTTATCTTCTCCAGGGATAGTGGTTAGCACTGTCAAGGCCGGCATAAAAGGTCTCCTTGATGTCATCCTTTGCATTTAGTGTTGGAGTGTATGCACTGATGAAGAAGGCATGATGTGAGTGATTCAGTGGGAGTCGGAGCGTCATGAGGCGCTCGTTGATCCCAACAGGCATTACAGTCAGCTTATGTAGGATGCATTGACGGATGGCAAAGCCAACTCCATAAATGCGGTTTCTCTCCGCAGCATGCTTAACCTTCCAAAAGAATGCATTTCCAGACCCCCATTCTGTGAGTAGACCCTCGTCTGGTAGCCGGGGCTTACTAATAGCTGCTATGTCGATGTTATGCCTAACCAAATCTTTTGCCACAAGGGCAGCTCTTCTTTCAGGACGCTCATTTGTGCCAGTATCCAGAAGGGCCCTAATATTTCATGCAGCGACCATAAGAGGTTTGCATAGTTTGTTTTTGTTTTCGTATGTGCCTATGATTGTGTTTTCGACGTCATAAAGATGACCTTACTGGGTGCGGTTGCCTTGTCAGGTTAGTTCTTTAGGCAGGCTATGCTTAGGGCACCCTTTTTAGACCCCTCCCCATGTGGGGTGAGCAGAGTGGGTCCTCAAAAGGGCTGCACAGTCGCATAGACAGGACCGGATTGTGCTGCTGCCTAGATATTGTGCAAAAACGATCTTATCTATGCCGCCGATGTGCAGAGTTGTGACTAGAGACTGCCCACAGTCATCTATCTGTCTGTCCCCGTCGCCATTCGTCCGTCGCCATAGGACTTTTGGGGGTATAGGAGTTTTGATGATGATGATGATGAGAAACATGATGAGCTGGATGATGGCTGCGTGTGAGTTGATTTATGTAGTGAGGCAGGAGCACAGGCTGCAACCACACATCTTGGCTCTCCCTTTTCCTGATCCAGTGGTGCAAGTGTTGCAATGCTTGAGGAGATGGAGAGTTGCAATGGACTGCCAATAGCCCAGTTTCTTGGGTTTCGCCTTAGTAGCCTGTCTATTAGGCATTGCCTTAATCCGCCGGTGTAGTCGTTAGGTTCCTATGGTGGTCACCTCTTCCGCCTATACCACCGTTGGGGTCTTGTTGGAGCTCTATAAGCATGTCTGCCTGATGCTGGGCTCCACCGCAAATTTTTCTTTCTGGGTTTACTGCCTACCAAGGTTAATCCGCATGGCAGCGGGGTAGTGTTTGGTGGGCGCCAGGACCTAATACGAAATTCTGATTTTATATTCCTCGCCTACTTCTTTAGACCTGGGCGTAAAAATAGTATTATATATATATATATATATATATATATATATATATATATATATATATATATATATATATATATATATATATATATATATATATATATATATCATACAATATTGTAGAAGTGTTATTGTAGTATATACAAACACCTGACTTACCGGTTGTAATTGTGAGGAAAGACGATCAAGGCTACAAAATGGACTAATATAAAACAAGTTGCCACAGTATCCTGATTAACGATGGTCACTGTTGAATATTCATTACTCAATCTGCCACTTAACAATCTGCAATATAATACAACCTGTTCAACCTCCGGGTCACAAGATATGAACTCAACATTTCCGTGTTGCAAACTGGATTCTTACATGACAGGATGATCTATGTAGTGGGGTCATTTAAATTACAAACAGTGTTATATTCTTTATGGAACTCTTGAGTAAATTACTTTTTTTTTCGTTCTGCGCTCCTCTTATAATAAGTTTTCAACATCAGCGTTTTTATTTATAACTTCTGTATTGCTGTGGTTATACAAAGTACTGTCGAATTATCTGATTTATGGATAATAATTCCCTCAGTTTGATGCAGGGTTTCTTCCTTCCCAAAAATAGTAATTCTCTATTGTACATCGAGATGGTTGTCCATTAAGCCTTCGTTCCAAGAAAAAAATCTAGAAAGCCATTTTCTGTGGGTGGCTGCGACGATGACTATGGTCCAGAGAGTTTAGGCAAGTCACCCCTACCCCGGTGGCCTAAACTTAATTGATTCTCTGCCCACCAAACATCTTTATTATCTCTTCACTGGTGGTGGCAGGAGTGTGAAGGAGACCGTGATGATGGAGGGAGGGGGGGAATAAGATATAAGGAAAAACAGAAGAAGTGGAGAAGGAACTCTGGTGGCCGTGATGTATGGAAGGTAGAGAGAACAAAGAAGAGTATGACACTGCTCCTTGTTATTTTGTGTATGGCACTGTTCTTTATTGTCTTAGGTGTCCCATTATTGTTTATGTTGTGAGTGGCAATATTGGGGGCTGGGTGGAAAAGTATTGAAGTCTAGGTGGAATCATTACTAAAGGCTGGTTGGCTCGGTGTTCCAGGCTGAATGGCATTTACTGTGGCTTAATTTAAGAAGAACAATACAGGTATTAACTTTAACTGAGTAATTCCACGAAATAATCATATACTCAACTGTGCCTCGACGGATGTACTCAGTATATATATATATATATATATATATATATATATATATATATATATATATATATATATATAGAGAGAGAGAGAGATGGTTGCCACCCGCCAACGCATCCTACACATGCCAACTGAAATGACGTTCGTGGCAACACCCATGATCCAAACACTGGCATCTCATTGACTACATCATTGTCAGAGAAAGAGATCGCCGAGATGTCATCACCCGTGCCATGCGTGGCTCAGACCACTACAACACTGATCATCGGCTCGTCAGAACCAAGCTCTCACTTCACGTCGCTTCAAAACGGCAAAGGCAGCAAGCCTCCAGAAGAGGTTTTAACACTAAGAATCTGGAGGATCCAGTGGTAGCACATGCTTTCAGAGAGCAGCTGGAACATGGGCTGATAAACAACCCGACAACAACAACCCTAACCCCAGTTCCTAGTTGGATATTCTCGACGCCGCCATGACAAAAACCTGCGGAGAGATCCTCATCAGATCGAAAGAATACACCAGGATTGGTTTGAAGAAAATGACCCAGCAATCAGTGTTCTCGTCGATGATAAACGTGTTGCTTTAACTGACTGGCAGAACAACCCTCAGTCTCAGGTCAAAGCGGAAACCTTCCTCAAGAAGAAAGTGACGGCCCAGTGGGAACTTCACAATCTAGAGAACGACTGGTTTAAAAATAAAGCATGTGAAGCACAAAAATGTGCAGTTCAGCCCAGGATGTGCGAATTTTTTAATTCCACAAAAAAAACATCTTATGGGCCAATCGCTCATGGCTCAGGTGGATTATTAATAATTTGTGGATATTTTGTTATGTGGCTGAGGTGGATTATTAATAATGTGTGGATAGGTTGTTCAGTGAGACTGAGGCGGATTATTGATAATGTGTGGATATTTTGTTCAGTGTAGCTGAGGTGGAGTATTAATACTGTGTGGATAGTTTGTTCAGTGTTTTTAGGGTGGGTAGTGACTGCATAAGACTCCTCCAGTGTTCAGATGCTGACAAATAGCCTCAGCGGCGTCGTGGGCGTGCATAAATGTCACCATCAGCCAATTTTTCAGAATGACCAAACAAATTTAGCCACAGCCAGCGATGCCACTTTGCTTTAGAAATATGTGTAGAGTTAGTGATTAATGAGTAGTTCTTCTGCGTACTGTCTTGGATAATGTTGGGTCTTAACTCTATAGAATGAGAAGTACAGTAACCGTTATATTTCTGTGTCGTAGGATAATTGATTAAACATTCAAAATGAGAGGATTTTTGTATGATAGAGGTAGTGTTTAGTGTGGTAAGAGACATCTGTGGTATCGAAAGCGTAGTGTAATGCCTGTTGCTGAGGCATCGGTATCTCACAAGTCACAATTAATGAAGTAACATTTACTCCCCAAAAGTTATCTTCCTCTCATTTCATTATACAATACTTCATTGCATTTACTCACTATAGAATTTAGTAATGTTTGTTTATCCTATACATGAAACTATGTTGTATAAATTGTATGATGTTCACTTATTTATACTTCTTTTCGCCACTCATGTACTGTACATACTGTACAGTGGATCCCAAATCCGATATGACTTCACGCTTGTAAACAGCGCGAGTTGTTGAAGCTCAGTAATACATTAACGGGACGAGGTACACTGCTCTGTCAGTTCGTACGGGGAGTGGGGTTAGTAGTCACCATTATAACTGAAGTAAAGAAAATTTAACATCGTAATTGTCCACAAAGTTCCTCGTTTATATTGCCATCTGTCGCCAGCCTCTTGAAACGTGATCTCTCCCTACAATTCCTCCTCGCTCATAACAAAACTTACGCCATTATAAAAGTGGACTATTGAGTCTTCACACATTATTACGTGTTGTAAAAATATATTTCATCAGCTTTCCACCTACTCAGAAAACTCGCTGGTAAGCTTTCCACCTACTCAGAAAACTCGCTGGTAAGGATGTTAATGTGAAAAGACTTTGAACTCATGCACAGTATAATTTATCTCCCGAATCCCTAAACTATAAAAATCAAACAGCTAAATATTTGAACACTTGAGATCTGTAGGAAGCTGCAGGGTCTTCAACCAACTCTGTTAACTGCTAAGGATTCCCCTCAAAGCCCTCGTAACTTCCTGGATCCTGCGGTCATTGTGAGGTCCTTCATGGAGCTGTCAACAGGTGCATCCTGGTCCTCCGTCAACCCCCCCGCCCCCTGAGCCCCTTGCAGGACACTGACATAGAATCTCTTCCCCTCCTGGCATTCGTGGGCTCTCTTTAAGGATCACCTCCGCTTCCATATCCTGCTCGTCTCTCCTACATCATACGAATACATTATACCATACATTTTCGCCTCATATCACCAATCTGTTTCCACATTTTTTGCTCTTGAATCATCGAAGCTTAATATATATAATTCAACAGTTTGTATTTAAAGAAAAAAACTTACATTCTTACAGTTTTGTTTGTATTCTAACTTTTTTCTTGCATTATATTTTAACGATTATCATACCTCACTAAATGTCAAGGAAAGACTAGATGTTGATTATCTTGGAAGATGATGCATAGTGAACGTCTCTCTATGTAAATCTAGAGTCTCGGGGAGTCATTTGGGAATCTCACAGCAGCCACGTTAAGCAGATTCATGCAGTTGGGGTCATAAAACGTCAACACACGTCCCAACACGCATAAAAATCTATCTCTAGGTCGTTACGAGGCTTAGCACTGTTCTGTCTCTATCTCGTGTGTGTGGTGATGCTGGATGTTAGCGAGGTGTTTATTCCTTATACACATATGCTGTGGTGTGTTAATTCGCATCCTTATACAGTGGCATGTTAATTCTACTCCTTAATCAAATTTGTTGTGGTATGTTAATAGGTGGCGTGTTATTGCTATTCCTTACGCCAATACGCTGTGGATTTTTCTGGTGTTTAATGCCTCAAACACTGAACTATAGGTACATTATCCAAATTCTCAAAGCTGTGTCTGTTTATCTCCGATTTATTTCTCCATTCCCGTTCTTATCATTTTATATCCTTTCCTTCGTACCTCCACTTTTACATCCTATCCTTTCTCTTCCTCCTCTACCTTTACATTTCTTCTGCAGTATTCTCACCCTCTTTATCTTTCATTCTTGTTTATTACCCCTTCACCTTCTATCCTCTCCTTCATTATCCCTCTTTTTTATATTAACCAGTGCCCTACTATCTTTTTTTTCCTTCCC
Source organism: Homarus americanus (assembly GCF_018991925.1). Classification (NCBI taxonomy): domain Eukaryota; kingdom Metazoa; phylum Arthropoda; class Malacostraca; order Decapoda; family Nephropidae; genus Homarus; species Homarus americanus. Next base: position 9,514,742 of record NW_024738608.1, on the reverse strand, counting down.
ACCTTCTTCTCTCAACTTTACTCTTCCTGCACCCAATTCATCTTTAAGCTCTGTTTATCACAAGACTCGGTTGTTAAGAGTCGAGCATCGTACTAAGTGATATACTAAGTGATATAGATTAATGTACAATACAAGAAAGATTTCATGCTGGTTCAGCTTCATATGACAGGCAGGAAGTGGCTTACAAAATTTACGTAGGTTTATTTTTTTGTGTTTGCAGTGTTTAGGAACATGTAAAAACACAGACAAGCACATTCGTACACTTAAAGAAATAACACAATATATTTTGATGTTCTGGAAGACATTGGAGAAAGATGTGAAAATTTACAATCACGTTTTTGCCTCTCAGAGTGTAAGAGAGTCGCACTATCTCTTGTACCCGTATCGTATGCCACATAACGCAGTGTTTTTTTGTTCCTTCATCACTAGACACCAGAGTTACAAGGGTATGAAGGAAACCACAAGATAAGATATTTTTTACCGTTGGTATCAACGTAAACACACCCAGCCTGCCACAGAGCCGGTCCAGCCCGTCCACCAAACCTGCCCCAACGTGTAACTGGGCGCGCGAGGTTGACCATGAACCTTCGTGTTCACGCCGGAGCTTCAGGATAACAAGTCCACCTATTTTTAAATCCCCGGACTTGATTTTTTTATCATTCTGGTTACAACGGAAACTTATTTTTAAATCTGTTATGGGAAATACAATTGATTATTTTTACTCTGTTAATATAAGAACATGAATGTTTTAAACAACGGCCGTCAATTTTAGCTTATAAATGAGCACCGAATACTCTCAAACTCATTCAGTGTGTCACCGAGTTCTCAAAACTAACTTCAAAACATAAATTGAAGTTTGTTTTAACATTTATAATAATTATACTGATATTACTACAGTATTGAATTGTTAATGGGTTTACAGGGTTCATATGTAGTTCGGATTCACATAGGTGACTGGTTCATAAATTTGATTTGGGTTCACATAACAGGTTCGAATACATCGTTACTAGGCTTACATAGGTAGTTCGGGTTCACGTAGATTCGGGTTAACATAGTTGGTTCGAGTAAATAATCGCTATCAGGTTTGAATCCATTGTTATTAGGCTCACATGAGTTGTTTAGGTTCACATATGTTAGTTCGGGTTCACATAATAGCTTCAGATCCAGAGTTACAGGCACAACTGATCTTGAGACAACCTACTCACCCTCGTCATTACAAGTGTAGCAAAATGGAGAATGACAAACTTCCGCCCCACACAAAGGCCACCATACTCAGTCACCTGCTTGGTTTTTATGCAATATTCATGGTAAATTATAGCTCAAGGCATGGGGCAATTTTCACCATTCTTATGTTAATTCTTGCCAGGCTTCAGCCGACCCTCGTGTCCTCTCGTGTCTGTTCTTGTGGGTTTCTTGTCTTCCCTGGTGAGGTGTGTTTGTTGCCGTTCTTTAGTGTTTGTTGACGGTTTTTGTGTGTTTGTTAACGATTTTGAGTGTTTGTTGATGTTTTGAGGGTTTGTTAGCGTTTGTGAGTGTTTGTGCTTTGTGAGTGTTTGTTAGCGTTTGTGAGTGTTTGTGCTTTGTGAGTGTTTGTTGGCGTGTGAGTGTTTGTTGACGTCTGTAAGTGTTTGTTGACGTCTGTAAGTGTTTGTTGACGTCTGTAAGTGTTTGTTGACGTTTGTAAGTGTTTGTTGACGTTTGTAAGTGTTTGTTGGCGTTTGTAAGTGTTTGTTGACGTCTGTAAGTGTTTGTTGACGTCTGTAAGTGTTTGTTGACGTCTGTAAGTGTTTGTTGGCGTCTGTAAGTGTTTGTTGACGTCTGTAAGTGTTTGTTGACGTCTGTAAGTGTTTGTTGACGTCTGTAAGTGTTTGTTGACGTCTGTAAGTGTTTGTTGACGTTTGTAAGTGTTTGTTGACGTCTGTAAGTGTTTGTAAGTGTTGACATTTGTAAGTGTTTGTTGACGCTCTACTTAGCCACCGAACCTCACAAAAATATTTCACATCACCAAACTCTGCTTCAATGTCTGCCAGTAACTGTTGAAACTGACGGTGATTCAAACATTTCGACTTAATACAGTAAAGTTGATTGCCTTTATAAGGACACTCGTCACATGTTCAAATTTCAGTGTTTTGCACACAAAGTTTCTTGATGGATGATACAATGACATACAATGAGTGAAGATGAATCAATATTCTGAGATTCCAATTTACCCTTAACTAAACCAACCAGGCCGTTTGCTTACCAGTTTCTTGTAATCAAGGTCGAACTTGCTCAGTATCTTGTCTAATTCTCCAAATACATCCTGTCCAGTTGTTGTTCCTTTCATACTTTGAAGAGAAGCCATTTCCTCTGTGATACGAAAGTCACAGTCCACACCTCGAATATACACGTCAAGTTGTGCAGTATCTGTAGTGTCCGTACTTTCATCAAGTGCCACAGAGTATGTCGAGAAAGTGGATGCTTGCTTGGCTATTAACTCCTCAATATTATCCCCGAGACTGTCAATTCGCCGAACAACTGTAAACCGAGACTTATATTTTAATATTGTTTGATTTTCTCTGGACATAATATTTCAGATGCTGCAGTCAAGCATTCTTTTGGCAATGATCTGACTAATCACAAAACTTACCGTAACAGTAGCATCACTTTCTTTGATTTTCTTGGTAAAAGTTGATTGTTGTGACTTCAAAGATTTTTGCAGGAGAGAGGTTTTGTCTTTGTGTGCTTGATCTGTTATTTTCTCATACTCTGAATGCTTTGTGGTATAATGTCTTTTAATATTATACAGTACTCTTCAGCACAGAAATAGTTTCATTACACACAGGGCACAGAGCCTTTTCACCGGACGTCACACAAAAATCGCTTTCAATTCATTTCTCTTGAAAAATTTTGTTCATCAGATAGTTTACGTTCTTTTGAACAATAAGCCATTCAACAAAACAGTTTTTTCCGTCTTGTATATTAATAGTAATATCTCGAGTAGTTCCAGTATTGGACAGTAAAGCTAATATTGTGTACTATAAATGTAAATCACAGACTAAAACTTGCAAGCTCTCGAAATACCCAGTACAAAGCCTGACCCGGGAGACAACTGACGAGCGTGGACTGGGTCACTGCAGAGGGGCAAGGCTGCTAGGTGGACGTGTGCAGGACCTGTCCACACTGGCTTAAACACGACATAGGGGACGAGTATATTTCAAGATGTGTTTAATATTGCAGTGACCGCTCGTCAGAAACACCCAGTCAGTAATATGAATAGGAAATAGACATCAATAAGGTTTTCTTTGTTATAACTGAATGAAGTTTAGATAAATACAGAAAATGACAGTTTGAGACTGTCTTTTTTATTTAAAAAATAAGGACATACAAGTCCTTAAAAAAAAGGCAACTCTTAAGTCACTGGACATAATAGTATTACCAGTGTGATCGCTGAATCTTGATACTATTTATTACACTGATCTTACACTTTTTCAAAATTGCTATAGTATTATAACATAATTGCTATAGTATTATAACATAATTGCTATAGTATTATAACATAATTGTTACAATTGTAATTTATTATAACTGCCGGGTATTCAGTTTCTTTACACCATTAATGAGGCATCACACTTTACATGTTGTACAGGTAATCATGCAGGCCAATATATTGAATGTTCAGCGTTGGGTGTGGGGGCCGCGCTGACAGGCTTCATGGGCCGCATGTGGGCCTCGGGCCGCAGTTTGCACAGCATCTTAATTTGCACTCCCTCGAGAGACGTAGGGTGAGGGGCGATATGATCGAGGTGTATAAATGGAAGTCATGGCGAAACAAAGGTACTCAATCTATCCAACCAGGAGCGAACTCGTAGCAATGGTTTTAAATTAGACAAAGTTAGATTTAGGCGCGAGATGGGTAAACATTGGTTTGGAAATAGAGTAGTGGATGAGTGGAACAAGTTACCAAACATCATCATTAACTCGAATACGCTGGATAGCTTCAAACAGGTTGGATGGATATATGAGGGATTGTTTTTTTTTGTTTTTTTAACGGGAATTAGCCCACCCGGGCACAGGTCAAACGACCCACAACGGAGCCTGGGGGGCGAAAAAAAAAGAGCGGAAAGAAATTGAAAATATAGAAAAAAAGGTTATACTGTATTAATCTACACCACGAAGATGCCGGAAAACCAGCTTTTTAAAGTGAGACATTGTAAGAGCATGGAAACACAAAATGCAAACAACAATGCCTCACTACAAGCAACAGTGCCTCACTACAAGCAACAGTGCCTCACTACAAACAACAATGCCTCACTGCAAACAACAATGACTTACTGCAAAAAACATTGCCCTACTGCAAACAACAATTCTTCACTACAAACAAGAAAGCCTCACTACAAACAACAAAGCCTCACTGCAAACAACAATGCCTCACTGCAAAAACATTGCCTTACTGCAAACAAAAATGATTAACTACAAACAACAATGCCTTACTGCCAAAAACAATGCCTCGCTACAAACAACACCTCACCATTAAAATCAATGCTTCACACACAGACAGCCTGTTGAAGGTATGGCGGTCACAAACGGCACCTTACCTTGTCTCTCACTACCACAATATTTCTGGGAGTGAACTAAATAATGTGGGTTTGGTGGCTACGTTCCCCTGGAGGTCGGGGATGAGTTGTCCAAGCCAGTAGGTAATGACTGGTTAGTGAAGCCCGGCCCCCATATTACTGGAGACCTTCCCGCTCTGGCTGGGGGTGTGGCCGCCCATTGTGCTCACTTTACTCCAACAAGCGGCTCTTTATGGAAGCCCCGACACTTCCAATCTGGCTTTTAAGAATTGATAAATTTACAGTTAGTAGCCAATTCTGAGCGATAGGTAAGCGAAGAAGGTGACTGGGGTGATGAATTCGTCGCCAGACAGACGAAAGTATTGGGAACGTGGCGAAGGAGTCGTGAAAATGTTGCCGGAGAGGAGGGAGTCAGAGGGCATAATATTAACTCAATTAGCTCGACCGCAGACTCTGTTACTTTAACAACGCCGCTGTGCGTTTAACTTGGGAAGGTGATGCTCGAAGGGTGAATTACTTTGTGCTGAACGGATTTAAACGATGTTGAGCTTTGTGGTGAAGGAATTCGTGCATGCTGAGGTCCTTTGTGTTTTGTAATGTATCCCTTAACGAGTATTAAGAGCTTATTTTAGTATGTTCTCGGCACTGAACAAAACCTTACCAATTATGTTTGTTGTTGTTTTTTTTGTATTGACGTGAACCTCTCAAGAGCACTGGTGTTAAATGTACATTCTACTCCATTGAATTTTCACAGTTTAGTTCAACAAGTTAATGAAGTCACTAATCCTCCTCGGATTCTCTCTCAAGATTACAAAGTTACTCACAAAGTTAGCAGCCAGAGCCGAGTTTTATCGCCTCATGTATAATAAAAATACCTCTTGAATACACCTCTGCATATTAACTATTATAAATTTTCCTGTCACAGATGATTCAAAGTCCCATATTAAGACGGAAGATAATTGCTCTTAATGTCGAGTAACTTGTGATGTAATAATGCACATCTGTTGAGCAAAAACCAGGATTAATGGGAGTGAATTGTCGAGGCTAAACCGAGAGAAGAGAAAAAAATTAATACATTCCGAAATTATAAACAAAATGGAAAACTAATGATCCCTTCCTCTCTTTCTTTCGCTCGGCAGAAGTTACGATAAAAATAATTTACAATGTTTTATGACTAACACTGACTGAGTTACAGCCACGTAATTAAGGTTGGTGGTTTTCAGCGTTAATTGATAATGACTAGTAAACTATTATAGAAACGATGATTCTAATTGGCTTTAGACAGTTAAGATAAATGAGTTATATAACTACGTGGCGGGGAGTGGCTGGCTGGCGGGCAGAGATACCTTCACTACGTCATTATGCAGGTGAATGCAAAATTAACCAACAGTACTGTCTTTATGAGTTGGAATACGCACCTTTAACCACGATATTACTTTACATCTTCCCTAATGTGACTTGTATCGAATTGATAGGTTCTAATAACTGAACTTTACAAATTCCTCTGCCGTTCCTTGTAGATTTGACCATAAACACGCTAACTAAATAAGTTTTGGTCTTGTTAAGGGTTCATATCAGAAGTTCCAAACTAACACGATATTATCTAAAGAACTTGTGTGTGTGTGTGTGTGTCAATATGACTTTTATAATGTGTCAATGGGCTTAAAATTCAATGTAATGCCATCCTTGAACCCCAGAACTGGAATACCAAAAGAAAAAATCAACCAGTCTCTACCACCACCACCACTATCACCACAAACATGCCGCTATCACCATCACCACCACTACCATTGTCACTACCACCGTCACCACCACCACTACATATAACAACATCCATAATCACTACATATAGCATCATCACTACATATAACACCATCCATCATCACTACATATAACACCATCCATCATCACTACATATAACACCATCCATCATCACTACATATAACACCATCCATCATCACTACATATAACACCATCCATCATCACTACATATAACACCATCCATCATCACTACATATAACACCATCCATCATCACTACATATAACACCATCCATCACTACATATAACACCATCCATCATCACTACATCATCAACACACATCCATCATCACTACATATAACACCATCCATCATCACTACATATAACACCATCCATCATCACTACATGTAACACCATCCATCATCACTACATATAACACCACCCATCATCACTACATATAACACCACCCATCATCACTACATATAACACCACCCATCATCACTACATATAACACCACCCATCATCACTACATGTAACACCATCCATCATCACTACAGATCGGTAAAGTAGTTTCCCAGATTCTCGTGCGGACACACACACAAATAAATAAACAGACAGACAGACTTTTTTGTTATATATATATTAAAACCACACAGGAAAAGGGGAAACAATGGAGCACCTTAGCTTTCGTCTTTATTCAAGACATCTCCAGAGACAACTGACAAGTTACGTCGCCCTTTCTTTTAAGCTCCTCTTATGTTTGCGGTGTGTGGATTAATGAATGTCACATTTTTGACCTGACCTCATGTTTTGTAAGGTCACCCTGTGTACATAGTGTAAGCCTCTCTGTCCTTGTAATTCAGTATGTGTGTATATATATATATATATATATATATATATATATATATATATATATATATATATATATATATATATATGAGAGAGAGGCAGAGAAATCGAAAGCCAAATACTATCATTCTTAGGGGTAGTTTACCCGTATAATCGAAAATAGTTTTGCGTGGGCTCAACAGATGGCGCTGTGCGACTCGCCGGCGCTCACGTTTTTTATTATCGTTATAAGGGGGTTCTTTCCTGTCTTCCCAATAGATAGTCTTTGGGTCACAGTAGTCACTAACATGTCGGAAAACTTCACTCCCGGAAGCCTTCACTCCCACTCACACATGGCTGTTATCTTCCAGCTGGGAGGCAGGTGGTGGTGGCGGCGTTGCTGAGGCCTCGTAAAGCAAGGTAATTAAGTCGTTCAACCCTACTGATTAGTGGTTATAATCGCCAATGATGGACACATTACTAATATTTAAGAGATACAACGCCCTCCCCCACCAGACGACGGCTGCCTCACTTCTGCATTCGTGTTCCTTTTAAACCCTCTGTCTCTGTACATGGAGTTAATCTTAAGTCAAAGACCATCAACATGAGAATTACGAACAACTTTTGACATAAAACATTTCCTAAAGCCTAACAAGAGAGTGACAAATCAGAACTGAACGAAAACAAACGAGATGTATCGAAATTTGAGGGAGATTTTGTGGCCATGTACTTACCTGCCCTAACCTTCTAGACTTAATCAGTTGAGGTCACTCATTACTGCAAGCCGCCTAAACCCACGGTATTTAAGAGCTCGTTATTAGTGCTAAACGAGCCAAGTCATTAATTTTCGGCAGAAGACCGACGAGAGGAATAGTGAAAGAGTTTATTTTTTTTCTTATTTTAGAGTTTGGTGTAAAGTGTTGGAAGGGAGACAATTATAAATGGGCATCGTGTGAATTATTTGTAATTTGAGCTTTATTACCGCACCCTGATGACTGTTGCTGGGATAACAGTTTGAATCTTTTATTATTATTATTATTATTATTATTATTATTATTATTATTATGTCTTTGTTGTTGTTATTAATATTAGTGTTAGTAGTAGCCTTCAGTTAATTATTACAAAGTGTGTAGCGTAATATATGTGGTCAGTTGTCTAATTTCCCTATTGTGCATGTCATTTCTCTTTGTTTTGGCCACATACACATGTACAATAAGGGAGATCTCGCACTCAGAATGGAGGAGAGAAAGAAAACTCACAATGGCGGTTTCTTTATATACAGTATATTATATGTACAGAGCAGTCAGGTGTTAGGAAGTTGCTGCGTAGTAGAGGAGTTGCTGTGAAGGATCTTCTTTAGAGGAGGTCTTCTCTGCTTAAGAGCTTGGTGTTATCTGCCCTCACTTGACGTGACTTGACGTCTGTAGATAAGGTTGAGGGCTATTGCTTGTAATGCTGAGTGGGAGGACAGGGATCAGGATTGGAAGTACTTTGGTGGCAATTTGGGGGAGGGAGGGGATTAGTTTTGGATCAAGGTAAAAGAGGGAGGAAATTTGAATGAAAGTAAGAGATTGACAGTATCCGGGCTCAACCAGATATGCTGAGGTTATAATAATTATATTTGAACTTGCATCTTGAGAGATTAGGTTCTAGCTCTTTTACTTTTTATCCTCTTCGCCACTGATCGGCTTGTTAGCCGCTTGGGCGATCGGTCACGACTCTTTTCCTTTATATTCTTCACCAAAAGGTCGGCTCGCTAGCCGCCCGGGCGATCGGTCACGTCTCTGTCACGCACTGTTGGCAAATACTGGGCATGCACCGGCTCCTGAATGTACCTGAACCCGCTCCAGTGTTGGTCAAGTCTTCTCTTGAAAGAGCTCACACTCGGTGCCGTCACAACACTTTCTGGTAGATTGTTCCAAGAGTTTACAACCCTCACTCCGAAAAAGTTTGCCCTCACGGTTTTCCGGACTTGCGGCTTCTTCAATCTTGAGCTGTGACCCCTTGTGGGGCGAGCGTCCGCCAGCTCCAAGTAAGGACACTCAACTGAGTAGTGCCCCCTGAGATGCTTATAAACCTCAACTAGGTCCCCCTTGCCCTCAAGCCTTTTTCATTTAGTTCAAAATATCTATATTTTTGCAGTAGCCATTGTTCCAAGGAAGGGGTGACGACCTCTAGCCATGTTCTTGTGGAGCTGGCTGAGCAACGTATCTTTTGTTTTAATAACAGTAGAAGGAAGGGGCAAGATGACAAGTGTTGGAGAGGCCAAGGATAGTGTCCTTTGGTCACTCATCATTTTAATGAAACATTTTTCTGTTTTAGAGAATTGAAGCTTTTTGTTTATAGTCGGGGGTTTATTTTCTAAGAAGAGGTGCAGGATTCAACTTGCTACTTATGTTCACAAGGAGGTGGTCCTATCTTTTTGGTTTAATTGAAAGATTGAAGCGTGACTTGAAGGTACAGTATTTATTTGGCTATGCAGTTCTTTTTCTTTGTATTAAATTTGATAATTTTTAGATGCATTTTGGTATTGGTGGTGGATTGTTGACTCTTATTCTGCTTAATCTGAACCAAGCGTGTTCTTCTCTTGCTCTTCTTACTGGTTCGTTGTCGAGTCAGTTAACTACAGTTTCTGAGTCTAACTCTCGTACTTGTTCCCATGTTGTTTTGGCTTGAATGTAGATGTCTACGTTTACTGCGTTGATGTTGGCTCTTCTATGGAGTTCTCCATTTGTTACTCTTTCTTCGTAATTGATGTTATATATGAATCTTAGGCTTTTATTTTGTACCGTTTGAAGTTTCTTGATTTTCCTTGCACTAAATGAGTTGGTTGGTACAGGCGGGTAGCACATTACTGATTTTGTTAGTGCCGTGTATAATTTCCTTTTGTTTGGTATGATCAGGTTTTTTTAATCTTCTTAATTTTGAGAGTTTGCAACGTAGTTTGTGGACTTTTTCGTTGATGAAGCTCTGGTAACTATTTTATTTTTTCAGTCCCAGGTGCTGCCTTCGTTGGTGGCCAAAAAGCCTTCTCCATAACCCTCAAGAGCCAGAACTATTGTACACTAAATAGTACACAAAAGATGAGAGTTTTCTACTAGTTACACAAGGACCTAGTAGACCTCTCCAACTAACACAATAACAAACAACCCCTTGCTAGCTAGCTTAGCCTCCTCCCCCCCTGTTCCCTTGAGCTCAGGCGACCTCTTAGTGCGGCCTTCACCACAGCCAATCAAATCGTCTCTGCTAGGTGGATAGCCCACCTGCTCTTATTCTCTACTACTTTACTTCCCGTTTCATAACTTTCCCTCTACCTTACCTCTTCTCTCCCTTCCCATGGCAAGCCATTTTATCTCCATTATCATCATCATCATCACCTATCTTTTTCTACCTACACCAACCAGCAAGCAACGCCTCCTCCTCCCTGCCTGGCGGCCCTCGCTCCCGCCAGCGACCATGGCTACCCACAAGCTGGTCCTCCTCTGAGCATCCTCACCAACCAGCTCTCACTACTCAACGCTTGTAACCATGCTGCCTTCCCAGCACCAAGCTGCACTGTACATCCAATACAACATGTATACAGAGAGCACATTGTGAGTTTCCTTTCTCCATACCATCCTGAGTGTGAACCAAACAACCCGTACCCCACAACCCTTTATGTATAGAACTAAACAAATAATGTAATTGAAATATTGTGTAACATTCAGTGCCATAATATCCTGACAACGGGGGTTAATTATTATGACCCGTTGTAAACTCTACTCTGTAATCCTTTTGTGCTACCGCTCACAGGATGAGTGTGGGGTGCACAATAAAGTAGCTGTTGTAAGCGGTAAAATCAAATCCCTCAAAAAAAAATTAAATATTAATAAACTCATTTGTCTATCAGTATTTATCTTTCCGTCCCTATTATTAGCCAAAGATTTATATATTGTGAAGTATAATAGTGTGTAATAATAAGGAAACTCCACTACACTCATCCCCCCACCATTAACCTCCCCTTCCCCCAACGTAATTAACATACGAATACAAAGGCGTAGAAAGTTTGCATAATTTTTGGTAAAAAACAGAATTATGACAATAGTATTACAATCTTACTTTGTTTAGTTCCTTCATTTTATTATCCCTGAAGATCGTAGCAACTTGAAGTTAGGTAAATCCTGAGGAGTGAGTGTAACTTTAATGGCCTCGTCATAATCAATCACGTACTGGTTCAAAGTCTCTGCCCTCTTTAAAAATCGCCACACAGATTCTTCATCAACTAAATCATGCAAGGAAGGGTCTGCTGCAGGTCGATGGCCACCGTCTTGACATCACCATTCCCAGGGCCACCCTGCTCCGCCTGGTGAAGAAGGTCCCGAGGCACCTGTGCGATGGCCTTGTGCTCCCTCAGGGTGTTCCTCACATCGCTGGTGTCCTGACCATCCTTCTGGAGGGAAGAGATATGGGTCTCCAGCTTCTCACAGGTGTTGCAGACGTCGGTGAGAGGAGCCCGGAACACGATGTTGTAGTCCCTCGTGAATACAGTGTGGTAAAAACTCTCGGAGACAGTTTCTTCATCAGGATAATGTTCGCTCATCCACACCAGGCACATGATGTGGAGTTCGGTGAAGCTGCCCCCTGCCTCAAGGTACCGCCTGTGAGGGCTGTGTGCATGGCTGTAATGGCTAGCGAGCACTGGCAGGGCATGAATGTGCTCGTGCACATGTTACAGGCAGCTCCCTGTGATGGCCCTAGTGGATGGATGATGTTCTCACTTGTCAAAGATGAGCATTCCACTTGGTGATTCCTTCCTCTTATGCATCAGGAACCTCCATCTTCTTCTTGCCTACAGCACACTTCAGCTTCAGTCCGCTTTCTCTTCACGGGCACGTCCCTGAAGAGTGCTTGCAGGTAGCCGTTCTGGGTGTTATAGTCACCAATTGCCCAGAAATTGGTGTCGATGTTATCCCTGCCGAGCTTGTCGAAGCAGCCGTCTGGCCAGGGAGGGCCGACCTGCCTCACCTTGACTACTTTCTTGGTACTGTAACTTACATACTCCTCACCCAAATTCCATTTACGCTTGACAACCTCCTTTGCCTACTCGCCAACCCTACGCTCTCCAGTCCTGCCTTTTTTTTTCTATAGGGCCTCGGGAGGTACGCTTCTGACCCCTGCAATCTGCATTACGTGGTGCTCCACCACCACCACTAGGCTCCCCAACATCACCAAGTAGCTCATCACCCAACATTCTCATGCACGTCACCTGCACCATCGCCAGTAGCACTTGTATCACCATAATCAACACTCAAGTCTTGCTCTAATTTCGGGCAGATATTGCACAGCACTTCTCACACCCATGGAACACAAATAACGTCAATGTTACGCCGAAGTTATAAAAAATAGCAGTAGAACGTACACTGAACCTCCTGATGCTAAAATGCGCGCCAAAACTAAGGAGGAGGCAGCATCTGGGCGCAAGGATTGGCCGAGGAGCTGTGAGGTAGCAAAGGGAAATCCATTGCGATTGGCTGCCTTGAGGGGGGTATGGTCCGAGGGAGGCGCGCTGTCATTGGTTCGCACTCCTCTCGCTCTGAACGGAATGATGCCACTTTTTGGAACTGAGTGCACTGCCAGATACGTAGCTCCCGGTCTGAGGCGAAATCACACTATTTTTTAAGGACTTTCTACCGTATTTCTATTCTAGCGAGAGGGTTACATCCAATGCCAACATGTAGAGGAAGGGTGAAAATATTGATATCCATAAAAAAAAACGCATTATGGCCGGGGTGTCGCTTCACCCCCTTTTGACTAGTAGCGCCTCATTTGTTAGAACGATGTCTGGGTATCCTGTGTGGCCTGCTCTAATGTACGTGGGGAATTCCGGTCCGAGGTGTACTACGTTGCCGTGACTCACTAGTGTGTTCAGCACCTGGCCTACTACGTTGTTGGTGTGGTGTCCTAGTATGCGGTGTCTAAGGTTGAGATCGTCCAGAAAGTAGGCAGGTATGTTCCTCCTCATCAATCTGAGCATGTCCACTATTGGAAAGATAGGTCTTCTTGGAGGGAGGTAGCAGGTGCCGCTTATGATTGGAAGTATATTCATGACATAAAATCACTTGGACATGATGTAAGTTTTATGTGGATTCCATCCCATTGTGGTATTTATATGAATGAGGTTGCTGATGATTTGGCTAAGCAAGGGTGTGGCAAAGAAATTGTAGAATACGATTGTATTTTGGTATTAAAATAATAAAATCTGGAATGGTAAATATCTGACAGTTATGGAAAATGGATAATATTCTGACAATTTTGAATAATGGCAATACTGCAGTAGTTTGAAACATTCTGTTCGAGTTTTGAATTCTACAAGTTCTACTTATGGTAAAACTTCGGTTAAGTATGATACATTTGTGATGAGACTATGCTTTGGATACAAATATTATTGGTAATATATTGAAGGAACTGGTGGCATTCCTTGTAAACTGTGTGGCTATGTAAAGTCTCATACATTATATCATTACATTATGGAATGTAACTGTTTATCATAATTTAGGGGAGATGGTATTACTGATATTTCAGAGATGGTTTGTTATTTAATAAACAAAAATATGGTTAAGAATATTATGAAAAAATTCTGTAAGTTTAACATACGATTGTAGATTTTATGCATATTTATTTGTTGTATACATATCTGATTTATGATTACGTACAATATTAAAGAGCTCTTGTTAAGATTAGTTTTGGGCGGGCTAATTAGCATGCTAACCAGCACCTTTTGATGCATTTGTCAATAATGTAAATGATTTGAATTTGAATTTCATAGTTTTCTACAGTCCACAGGTTATGCTAACAAGATTAATGAGAATCTAAAATACAAAACTGATAATAATTTTAACATGCTCATCAGATTCTCTGAGGTCTGCAGATCAAGGAAATACATCTCCAGTTTTGAACTGTTATCCCGTTATATATATATATATATATATATATATATATATATATATATATATATATATATATATATATATATATATATATATATATATATATATATATATATATATATATATATATATATATATATACACTGCATAAAGAGATTCTTATTTTCAAGTCATAGCAGATAGGGTTCCTAATAGGAGAAAGGGTTGGTGATGGTTCCAGACAGCAGGGGGGCAGGAGTGAGGTTCTCAAGTCAATTTTTTCCTCTCATTTCTTCATATCATCAATGTCACATTTCATTGACAATCTTACTGTATTTTTAATATAATCAAGTGCCACATTTGATATATTAATTTTACATATTACAGGGTTCTATGGCAATTTGAAAGAGAACAAAAAACATGATGTGGACCTTCCCCCCTCTGACTGACAAATGCAGGTAACGGAAAAAGTTTTCTCGGAAGTTCCAGAAATTGCCCATTACATCATCCCTCAAATTCGGAAAAATATCCCCCAATTGTGGAATCTCATATTTTGTCATAGTTAGAACTGTCCAGAGATAATGGCCATTCCCTGCATATATCCTGGTTGCTCCCACAGAGCCTCAATACAGGTGTACTGTACTGGCTTTGTCACCATGAAAGATCCACATTCTTCAAATTTACGACCCTCCCCCACCCCTGAATTGCTCCTGCACTGCCACATAAGGTAGCAAGGAAAATTAAATATTATACACCAGAGGGAGTTCTAACATTCATGGATAATTTAAGTGATGAAGTGGAATTCATAGGAGAAATGGGCACAATGGTGAGGGCTGAAAGAGTGGAAAAAATATTAGAAAGAGAATGATGAAGACAGAAGTGAGACAGCTCTGTTAGAAGGCACGAGTGCTTAAGAAATATGAACCCTCACTAATTCGATATAGTGCCTCATCATAAGGGGTTAAGAGGCTCTTGGTATGACTGAGTAAAGAGGAGATGCTGCATCATAAGGGGTTATGAGGTTCTTGGCACAACTGGGT
The DNA here is from genome assembly GCF_018991925.1 of Homarus americanus. Taxonomy (NCBI): domain Eukaryota; kingdom Metazoa; phylum Arthropoda; class Malacostraca; order Decapoda; family Nephropidae; genus Homarus; species Homarus americanus. The sequence continues at coordinate 9,499,654 of NW_024738608.1, read as the reverse complement.
AAAGAGGTGTTGCAGCATAATAAGGGGTGATGAGGTTTTTGGCATGACTGGGTAAAGGGGTCCTTTGCAGCAACTGTGTTATTCGTGTCACAGAACCATCATAACCTATAACATCTAGCAGGTTCTGTCATGGATGTTTAATGTGTTGGTATCTCACAGGTCACTCAACAAAGGATTGTAGGCCACAAAAAAAGTTATTTCACATAATTTATATAAATTTACAGGTAATGAGTGACAGCTTCTTTGCCTTTGTACGAACTATTGACTGTAAACTACAATTTTCATGGAGGTTTTGCAAAGTTTTCCCAAAGAGATTATTAACCAAATTTGGGGGTAATATATCATAATGAATACCAAATTCCACAAGCAGAAGAAGAATAAGCAACCTTGTTGTTGCAAAACTCAAATTACTTGTCGGTAATGTAACATTATCAGTGAGGATTTTTGTAGATGAAAAATTAAGTTCAAGCTTGTCTTCACTGTCAATAGTCACCTGAGACCCATCTGGTCCATCTTGAGAAACAGCAGCCTGGGAAACTTCGAGATAATGTAAACTATTAATCAAAACTGCAACCTTTTCATCAATTTTTCCTAATAACAATGTAATATCAAAAACTGTACATTTCTGGCAAAGTTCCACAAGTCTATCATGGTCCAATGGCCATGTTATTTTTGGATCAACAACACAGTTGAGAAATTCTTCCTCAATTACTCCAGCTACTTGTTCTTCACTTGGGTGGTGGTCAGCTAATCCAATGGGAAGGTCGATCTCGGAATTTAGAGGTGAAGTAGAAGCTTCTTGTGCATCTTCATCACTTTCCCAGCCACCTCCAGCCCGACCTGCTCTGTGTGCTGAAAACATTTGTATCATAAATATCTAGTGGGTCTTTATATAATAGTAATTTATTTAAATTGTGAAGCTTTTTTTGTTCATAAATGTAATTAAAAAAAATATTAGCACTGTATGTTTAACAGTTTTAACACTTATGTAAGATCAGTGTGTTGTTTGGCATTACCCTGTAAATGCTGTCAGCTGCCATGCACCACATGGTCAATAGCAGGTAATGTTCCCAATGCTAGAACATGCTGGCAGAGTCCACTAGTTATACCAAACAAAAATGCACCCATTACTGGGAATATCTGGCATTAAGAGGGTTTACTGTACCTTTATACTTGGTTGGATGAGATGTGGACAAAACTGGTATGTGAAGATGTGAGCTTGACTGTGGTAAACAGGGTACTGATGAGCCAATAGATGGTAGAGAGAGTGGTTGGTAGTCTCCTTTTTCACCTTGGAGGAAGTCCAAACCCAATTTCTTGGTGTCTCCAGAGGGAGACATAACGCGCTCCACAATTCCACGTACCTTGCAAAAATAATTACAATGAGCTGATGTAGTGCTAAAATAAATATACTGTAGGTATTAACTTTACAGCAATGTTTGAGAGTTATTTTGAAAATCAATGAATACAGAAGGTTGAGGCAAGAAAACCTGTATTTTAGCCTAGGGAACAAAAGTAGTGTCTTGTAAGATATACCACCATCAGGTGCTCATGATCAGGATCTGGGAAACATAAGGCAGCATGTAAAGTCTAGTAGGTGGGTGATGCTATTAAATGGACAATGTTTTGTCGAGTGATAACACTTAGCTGCTTTCTCACACAGTAAAATCTAGATTCAGTGATTGTCTAAGAGGCTACCGAGGCTTTAGCTAATTTGGATATCATGTCCCAACCTTCTGAACCTCTGAGAATCTTCTAAACCTCACAGGTCCATCCACACCTGTAGTACACAGAGGCCCTTCTGAACCTCATAGATCTGTACCAGACTCTACATATGGGAAAAGCAAATATGAATTTTGGACTAGTAAATAGGTCACTTGGGTCATCAAACAAAATTAAAATATCTGGAAACATTATATTTACCAAAGGTAGAGTACACACTAAAATCAAGGACTGCAACGTAACTAGCAAATCCTCAATAAGTGTCCTAAATTTCAATAAAGCAATTAGGTGCCCAAAACAAGAAAATAATTCTGATGGGCATGAAGTGTGATTGGGAACTGAATGGTAATTGAAACTAGACTCTGTTTTGTAGCCTGGTACTGTGGAAGAATTGGTAAAGATCCTATCCCTAAACTATTTCCATGCTAACTTGGCCCATATGGTATGCCCCTTTTCTATAAAAATAGCTGATTGGTTCATAGAAAATGTTCGTATAGCTGTCCATTTATTCAAACTAAAATAATGTTAAATATCTGGAACATCATATTGCAAATGATTTAAAGGCATGAGCACTTCAGAGAGGGTGTTAGAAATTTTTAAATATTTATCATAAAAGGTCAAAGTCAAAGATGAAATTCACTTTTGAATGAAGCCTTTTCATTATTTCTTTGTTTTGTACCAAACATAAAGCAAACAGAAACAAATGACACTAATCTTATAGCACAATAGGCAATGAACTAAAGTTTGTATTGCTGGATATATCCCAAATAATTTAGAAATTGATAAAACTCGATATAAATACGTGCAGTCCAGGGGAGGTGAAATGCTCAGGGGAACAGCCACTGAACTTGGCAGCCACATCGACGGGTGATCAGCTGGACACTTGAATTGTACTGCCAGTACTGTAGAGCTCGCATTAGAATACTATACGGTAGGGTCGGGATATATCGCGAGATAGAGTCCAAAGTTGTTCGCTATATACTAAATCACGATATATAATTACATGTAGTCAATGGGGAAAATAGGGTTAGGTTCTGGAGGCCAAAAAAAGTGACTAAACTTGACTTAACGAGTTCATTTTCATACTAACTAAAGCACCAATGAACACTAGACTCAGGAACAACAGACTATTTCAATATCAATAACAAGGAACACCAGACTCGGCAGCTGACGCCACACTGCCACCCTCACTTGACAATCCCACACCTACATAAATGAACACCCAAAATATTAGTTACGGTATTAAATAATTTCCATTAAGCATTCCATTATCTTCACTTCACGTCACCAGCAACCCATTTACACTCACTTTAGAAGTCGTAATCTGCAGCAGAGTCGAATGCTTTCTCGTCACTCACTCGGAAAGACTGAGCAGGCGAGTGTGAATGTGTGAGTGAGCAGCCGCGGTGGCGCCTCTGGTGAGCAAACAATACATTTGTTTGCTATGGAGGTACATTTGAAATATTTCCTGCCAGATTTCCCTTGCGAAATAAAACAAAATTATCGCTATACAGTGATCCCTCGGTTAACAAAATTTTGGTTAACGAATTACCTTCCATAAGAATATTCAATTCGGTCAACGAAATTCTTACTTGCTTGGTGCCAATGATTCAGGGGATTTCCGACTGAAGCCCATGCTTGTCTACCACTCTTGAGAACCCCAGGGTGTTCAAACAACAAAAGGTGGTAAGAGTACAACTTGGAGTTTATTGGAAGTCCAACTGTAAGGCATGGGTGACAAGACAGCTGTTTAATGAATGGGCTGTTGAGGTGTTTTGCCCTTCTGTGAAGAGCTACCTAACCACCAATAAACTCCCTTTAAAGGCTCTTCTCCTTATGGATAATGCCCCTGGTCATGACCCTGAACTTGCCAGCACTTTAGAGGCTCGATTTGACTTTGTCAAGTGTTGTTTTTGCCTCCCAATACTACATCAATTATACAGCCAATGGACCAGAATGTGATCAGCAACTTCAAGAAGCTGTACATGAAGAAAATTTTCAGGTGTTATCAGGCAACATCCACTGGTCCTGAACTAACACTGGCACAGTTCTGGAAGACACAATTCAACATCCTGGAGACTGTAAAATTGATTGTGTCATCATGGCAAGAAGTCTCCATTAGATCCCTCAATTCTGCATGGAAAGCACTGTGGACATCAGCAGTCCATGATTTTGATAGATTTGAGGAAGAAGTGGAGTTGGACAAGGAGATTGTGTCCATTGGTCAGTCAATGGGCATCGAAGTGGAGGAGGATGATGTGGAAGAGCTTGTGATGTCTCATGAGCAGGAACTTACTCCTAAAGACTTGCAGCAACTGGATGAGATGTTAGAAGCTGACAGTGGTGAGGAGGAAAGGGAAAGTGATGACCATATGTCTTCTTCAGACTTAAAGATGTTGTTCACCACTGGGAGATGTTCAGGAAACTGGCTTCAAGGCACCCTGATGTGGAAACAACAGAACCTATTTTGTGTAATGTTGAGGACAGAGTGGTCTACACACACACACACACACATATATACAGTACAATGCAGATAAAGGAAATTACTGTCTCTAGAACAAATGGCTCCCTGTCCCAGCCATGAAAATGCCGGCAACTTTAAAACTGCCCCACGGACATTCTTGGGTACATCCAGAGTGCCATTCGCGAATAATAGAGGACTGCGAAATAAAAATCCGCGAATTTGGGGGGCCCCCTGTAAAGTATATTATTTACACAAACTGTTATTAATTCATTCATCACTGTCTGAATCACTACTGTCATCGTCAATGCCTATAATAAAACTTTTTCTAAGAGGGTCAAACGCTTTAGCTTTCCTACTATATTCATCTGTTGATAGTTGACGTCTGCTGGCTCTTGTGAGTTGAAATGAGCAAAATTTCCGCCAAGTCCATCGGCTGTTCCCATGAGGATTTTACTTCCCCCTGGACTGCGCATATTTATATCGGATTTTATCAATTATAATGTTATTTAAATGACTTGGGATATACTGTATACAGATTTACAGCTGTAGTTCATTACCTATTGTGCAATATGTTTGGTGTCATTTGTTTGTTTGCTTTATGTTTGGTACAAAACAAATAATTATTGAAAAATGAATTTCATCTTTGACTTCAACCATTTATGATAAATATTTAACATATTCTAACATCCTCTCTGAAGTGCTAATGCCTTGATATCATTTGCATTTTGTTATTCCAGATATTTAACATTATTTTAGAGAATAACAGGTCTGCTTACCAATTGTGAACACATTTAGTTTGAATAAATGAACAGTTACACAAACATTTTCTATGAACCAATCAGCTATTTGTAGTTATAGACAGGGCATGACTTACAGGTCAGGTTACCATGGAAATACTATAATTTTCAAAACCTAATTGGATCTTTGGTGTACTGTATAGCCTAGTCACAAATTGAAAGGGTCCTCAGAGCTCTAGGGTCCTAGCCCACAAGCTTGTCAATGTAGTACTGTACAGTAAATAAGGTTCCTGATTATTAATATGGCATGAACCACAAATAATGTCCACAATAAAATTGCCACATTCATATGAATGTGATCAACAATTGTCTTTATTGTACTTTCCAAAGAAAATGTGGTCATAATTAACCAAGTTCAACAAGATACCTAACTGGTATTAGGACTTAATCTACAGTTTATTCTATAGTGTACACTCTTCATTTTACTAACCTGATTTACCAGATTGTCACCTTGATTAATTGGTGAGCTGCCAAACCCTTCATATTTTCCTTTTGAAGCCTGTGACCCATACCCTTGAGAAAAGGATGACTGCTGACTGCTTTTGGTAGTTTCTTCACCATTCTCTTTACCTGGAAGATAATATTCATGCACAGTCTGACTTGTAAAAAAATAAAAATACAGCACATAACTGTTTATCTAATAATCTAAATATGGGGCTTGCAATTCAGAACTTGGTAAAGAACAACAGCTGTGGCTACTGTATTATACACTATTATGAAAGCTAGTGAGTACAGATTTACGAGAGGAATCAACAGGTGCGAAGTGCATGAGTATAGCAATCAGATATAGGGTAGGGGTAGAAAGTACAGTATACAGTACAGTATTTTCTCGATTTAACAGACTAATTCGAGCCACCCCCGTTCGTTAAATCAAAATTTCCGCTAAATCGATCTTTCTGTTATGTTCGTTCGCTTTACTGAACTATTTCACTAAATTGAGTAAAGTTATTCTGTGCGTTCAAAGTGTTAGTCATTATGATAATCACTTTCACCATGCTGTGAGTCACTTTCATTGTCGACAGGTGAGTCATCATAGTCTCTAAAAAGATCTGTTCAACACTGATCCCACTTCTTTCCGAAACGAAATTGTCACTTTTGATTATGTTGATATCCCAGTGGTGAGGAAGGGTCAGGGAGAGGGATTTGAGGAATGGCCAAGGAGGACCGCTGCTCAGCAGGAGCAGCACCAGCACCTGAATAGGTCTTGACCCTTCTGTATTACGTGTGTGGGAACAGCCTGGGACTGGGAGCAGCGTTTCATCACAGCTTGTGCTAGTGACAAGATTGCCAAATAGCAATGCTCCCGGTACAGTATATATATTATTATTATGTACAAAGAATAGCTTCTTCAACACGCAAACCATCCTTTGGGCGATGTGTCACGTTCAACTACTTAGTCTGACAATCACCAAATATGGGAAGAACCTCTAACCTCCAAATATTGTGAGTTATTGCACATCACTTTAGTCAGTGCATAGTGGTAAATGGTGTAAAAAATTTTACATCGTAAAACTGAATGAGAGTATATTTATCTATCGTATAGCAGTCTTTGCCTGTATTGAATAGGGCTGTTAAAATGTCAATTATGGATAAGCAGGGTTGTGAATAGCGAGGTAGTCCTGTACATTCATAGGACTGAAAAGCTTAAGACCTACCGTACTTCTTTTACTCAGATCCCCTCTTTTACTCATACTCACTGCTTGTTATTTAGACTTACTCACTTGTTTCAATCATACTCACCTTTCTTATTCTGATCCCCTATTTGACCCAACTATTTTATTCAGACCTGCCTTTTTTACCAAGTAATATCCTTACCTGCCATCCATATTTCATCTTCCTTCATGGTTCTAGGGTCAAATAGTAGTGTCAGCAGCTCCTAGAAATAATGAACAACATGAACTACTGTAGTAAGTATACAGTAGAGTACTGTATTTAAAAAAAAAAAAAAAAAAAAAATTTACATCATCCTTTCAACATAAATGTGTTGTAAAATCATATATCTCATTTTATGACAGAAAGAAGTGAATGACTTTTTATTCAAAACACACTGATCCTGTGTGGCAGCTGCTTTGTCACATTTGGACATCTCAATTAATAAAAGTCCTCCTGAGTTACATGAGTCTGACTAAAGCATCTGCACATATACCAACACTCACTTGCCTCCATTACCAGAAAATAGCAGATTCCATGAATGACTTAAATCTTACAAAAGTCATTAAGGAAAAGGGAGGGGGTGAAACGAGAGACTCCATGAATTATGCAGAATGTATCTCAACTGAGAAAATTAGTTAATTATATAATTTTATAAATTTACAGGTTTTTTAATGTACAGTAACAAAATATTCTAAGTGTTACATAAGAAACTTTGGGAATCTCCTCCTAACATACTTGGAGGTGAGGGTTCTTACAGCCAATCTAATTCCTGTTGCTAAAACAGTGGAAGAGAGCTTACTATTCGGGAGAGCTACATATAAAGAGAAGCCCCTGAGGGAATTGATTGACTGATTGATTGCGGTACTGGTAATTACATCCCTGGTGATGTGATTATTTTTTTTATGGGATTAGCCCACCTGGGCACAGGTCACTGACCCACATCAGGGCCTAGGGGGTGAAATTATAATTAATAATACAGGTTGTACCTCTCTAGTCCGGCAACCTCGGGACCTGACCGGTGCCGGACCATGGAAATTCACCCTTTTCCTGGATAGATAGTGACTTGTGCTTATGCTTGGAAGCACTAGCACCACTTTCTCTGCATCATGGTCTCTTTGAAGACATATTGAAGGGTTAAATGTCGTATAGTAGCTTCTCAAATTTCGCGAGTTTTTAATTCTTAACGTATTTTATTGGAACACAAAAAATTAATAAATAAAAATTTTGACGGCGGAAACTTGAATTTCGACGGGTTTGAACTGCCCGCCAACGTGCAGACAACGTGCATAATCGTGTAAACAGCATCATTTCTCTTATGTACAAAAGATTCATTATTGTTTATTACTGAATGTCTTTTTTATTGAATTAATGTTTATGTGTGCAAAATGAGCAATACAATTCATTAATAATACGTAGAATATTAAAACACGAGGAAATGAGACAGCATTGTTTTCGTTGATTACAAAACCAGTGACTGACTGGTTCTACATATAAAACTGAAGAAAATAAGACCTTGGTTGTAGCTGTAGTAAAACTAATATGGTTGTTTTAAGTAATGTTATTTAATGTTAATAAATGGAACAATAGAAGTAGCTAACGATAATGGTAAAGAAAAAAGAGATCGCGTATGTAAGTGCGCATGCGCACGTGAAAACATATCGTCATTACTTTACATAAGAATATGAAAGCAACACTTATTTACTGTTCATATATATTTTAATTAATGTTTCTGAATTTGTTTTTATTGAATTAATGTTTGTGTGTGCAAAATTAACAATACAATTTATTAATAATACGTCGAATATTAGAGGAGACGAGACGGCTGCCGGCATTGTTTATGTTAAAGCTTACGAAACCAGCGACTGATTGGTTCTACATATAAAACTGAAGAAAATAAGACCCTGATTTTTAGCTGTAGTAAAATTAATGTAAAAAAATTAATATGGCTGTTTGAAGTACCTGTAATGTTATTTAATGTTAATAAATGGAACAATATAAGTAGCTAACTATTAATGGTTAAAAAAAAGTGAGACTGCGCGTATGTAAGTGTGCACATGTGAAAACATATCGTCATTACTCTACATAAGAATATGAAAGCAACACTTATTTACTGCTCATATATATATTGAAGGGTTAAATGTTGTACTCTGTATAGACAAGCAGAGAGAGAGAGAGAGAGAGCAGCCGAACTGCCGGATGTAAACAAACCTTAATTTCCCGCGGCTTTGTTTTATTTTTTTTGTTTTTTAAGGGGATTAGCCCACCCGGGCATAGGTCACTGACCCACATTGGGGCCTGAGGGGCAAAAATTTAATACTCCTGTAATAATAATTCAGATAAGTAAAAAAAAAAAAAAAAAAAGCTGCCTATCTACCTATTGGACAAACTAAAATCGTTCCGGACCACAGAATGCCGGACTAGAGAGGTACAACCTGTAATAATAATAATAATAATTAATAATTAATAAAAATTAATAAAAAATATAATAATAAAATATTAATAATAATAACCATAAAGAAATACAAAAACAAAAAAATGTATCAAAGAGTGAGAAACGATGTACAATATGTATGTTGTGTTGCCAAGATTAGAGAAACAATTGAGACTGCAATTGTGTGTAAATGAGGCTGAAAGTCGGATCAGCAACCTGGCACTTCGTCACAATTTTTGTAATGCCATATGGCAGCAGGGTCTACCATCATACAACACAATATGCTTGCTTCTAATATCTTCCTAGGCGGTAGTACCTCCCTGTTTGATAACTGCCTACTACCTACTTAGGTCATATATTGCTAAAGTAAAATAAAAGCTTAAAAGACTAAAATCAAATAATACAAGGTAAAAAAACATCAATAATAAGTAGCTTAAAACTTTTGCAAAAAACATTTAAACGTTAATACAGCGGTCCCTTAGTTAACGAACACAATTCTTTCCAGAAGGTCATTCGTAAACCGAATATTTTGTTAACCGAAAACATTGTTTCAATGGGATTTTGGGTAATTGGTTCCAGCTCACCGAAAAGTACATGCAAAGTAAAAAAAAAAAAAAAATGCAGTAAAGTACACTTACTTTGAGGTGTGTATGTAGAAGGCTCCTGGTTGATGATGATGATGATGGGAATTAGAAGTGGGGGTGGAGGAGAAGGGAAGGAAGTGGGGTTGAAAGAGAAATCACCCCATGCTTGATGCCGTCATTTCACCCATAAAATTTTAAGTTCACTTGGTGTAATTCAAGATTATTTTCTTTAAATCAACACTGCACTGCACTATATACAGTATTGTCAATATGTTAAATAAATTTCAGAATGACCAATAATTGTACTGTAAAAACATAAAAATACTCTGTGTTCAAGAGACCCACAAGCAAGATGTTTCCTCCACTGAACAGAGTCACCAACTGAGGCGTTGGTGGATGAGTGAAGAGGCTGATGGGTGCACAAAAAACTAGTTCCCTGTACTGCAATTATGTTAAATAAGTATTAAAATGACTAAAAATTTTAATATAAAACTTGGAAAATTATTGAATAGTACAACCTTCTTGATATTTACTCCAATTTTAACAAATGTAAGCCCTAAAACCGATTTCTGTATTGGCGGACTAATCTTCCAGCTGGTGAGCAAGCCAAAGCATGTCAAAAAATTTTCATAAGAATTTCGTTAACCGAATTTTTGTTCGTTAACCGAAATGAAGATTCTTATGGAAGGAAATTCGTTAACCGAAATTTCGTTAACTGAGGGACCACTGTAGTTATAAAACTCAAAGCTTGTGAAGAAAGCCGGCTTCCTCACGAAGGAGAGGACATCCCCTCCCACACTACCCACTCCCTTCCCCAGCTCCTAAGAGACACATTAAGACCGGTTATCCCCCCCCTCCCCCATCACTGGGAGAGGTGCTTACAACGAAGATCTCTAAGATAGGGACACTCCACCAGCAGGTGTCCAACAGTCAATGGCAGTCATCACAATGGGGAGGGGGCACTTTCTCCATTAAAAAAAACAAAAAAAAACATGAGTCAGTCGAGTGTGGCCAATGTGGAGGCGGGTCAAAGCAGTCACTTGGGGGTGCGACAGTACCTGATGTCCCCAGGCACCCAAAGCAGGGTGGACGTCGCAGAGCTTGCTTACTTCGACAGCATCCCGCCTGCATTTCCAACTCACGTGGATGGCAACTCTTATTACTGGCCTCATATCAGAGGCATGTAGAGGGAAATGATGTGCCACAGGCAAGAAGCAGCTGCTTTTGCCACAGCATTAGCATGCTCATTCCCTTTTAACCCCACATGGGCCAGAACTCAGGAAAACTGACTTACCTGCCCCGACTTTGGATGAGAAACCCCCACTGTAAAATAGCTATAACTAAGGGATGGGGCGATGAGACACTAGCTAAGGCCTAGAGAGCACTGTGAGAATCGCTGAAAATTGTAAAATTGCTAGGAGGTTGAGAAAAATTAATCTTGAGGGCAAGTAAAATACCTGAAAGCTCTGCCATGAAAATAAATGCCATAATGGGGAGACTACCATCCCGAGAGAAGTCGGGAAAGACTACCTCAAAACCCACCCCCTGCATCCGACTTAGAGCAGTCGGTGTAAGCAGGGATAGTCCATCTGTGAGAGGAGACATGCTCTAAAAATAAAGAAAATGAACCACACAAGTCTCAGGGAAGGAGTACCTCCTTCCTTTCATTAAAATACTGACAAACTGCCAGAGTAATTGTCAGGGAAGTCACCTTGGAAATGCAAACTTTATAAAAATAAATTTTAAATCTAAGAAGCAAGATTCAGGCAATTTTGATTTACCCATATGATATACCATACAATGTTTATCAGGACAGTGTAACCCATCATGAGACCCCTAACTCTAGCAGGAGTGTTCTAGTTAGGGATATCTTGCAGGTCATTCACCTCTTCCTCACAAAAACATGATGGGATGTCATGCTTCAATCCTCCATTTTTAGTACAGTACAGAAAGAACCGAATACAGAATATCACACACCTGTATAGCTGAACTTAGGAAGAGTTGTGGGGTGTTGGCCAACACAGGGTCTGGTGGACCACCTGATGCTGTTACTCTGCGAAGTTCCCCATCCTTACCCCGTAAGTAAACCCGAACACCACGATGCCCTCTAGAACACACATGTTGGAGAATGCGCACTATCTGAAAAAAACAATAATAATTAATATGACTTAAATAAAAAACAAAGGGTCCGTTGATTTGATTTATAAAATTTTTTGGGGTTCAGTATTTTAAAGAAAATCTAAAAATAGTGGCACTACCACTAATTGGGTCAAAATGTAGTGGCACTACTGATACAGCTAATCATTTTAATTGGAATAATAATTCTTCTATATATAATACCAATTGGCATCAATGCACAAATTTGTAAAACACATTCAGGAGCTAAGTTGTTCCTTACAGTAAGTGAGACACTCAAATATTATATGCAATATTTACTTAAAATAAAATTACTGTGATTACATGTCTGTGGCTTCCAATGAAATTAAATATTATTTACTGGTTATTTAAAAAAATGTGTAACTATAAAAACACAAGTGTTTTTATTTAACTGACAAATCCTAAACTATACAAATATTGTACTTCAGTACGTGGTTCCATTGTTACATTAACTGTACGTGGCTTCCTATAGACTCAAATATTCTTGACTAGTTGTCTAAAAAAAAATATATATAAATTTTTAACTACAGTACACAAACAACATTCACATAATAAACAAATGTTCCTGATGGGTTAAAGAATGGCCACACATTAGTTTTTGTTTTTTACGGGCATTAGCCCACCCGGGCACAGGTCATTTTATGATCCACATCAAGGCCTGGAAAAATATAATAAAATAATAAAATTAATAACATTTAATATAAATTATAATTATAATAATAATAGTAATAATAAAGGGCCATAAATAATACAAAAATTATAAAATATATCAATAGTGAGAAATGATATACAGTCGACCCTTGTTAAAACTGACTAATGGAGGGGAAGGGTGTCCGCTTCAGCCGATTGTCCGAATTAACCGATTTAGGGGTTAAAATTGCATTATATTGCATTATATTTCAAAGAAAATGCAGTGAGTTTGTCCTTAGCCTTGCATATGTCCGAAACTGTTTGCTTTTTAACACCATACTCGTCACAAACTCTAGCCACCGAAGCACCAGCCTCTAACTTCCTTATAAGTTCCAGTTTCTGGTTCACAGAAAGGTTCACATGCTTCCTCTTTGGCGTATTACTCCCCCTTGAAGACATGATGTAAAATACAAGGCTGAAAGATGCCTTAATCACTGAAATATCAACAAAAATTGCAGGGCAACACAAAACCGATACTCGAATATGGAGCTAAGTCAACAATGACTGGCGGTCTGGCATTCGCCATCTATCGGACAATCCCAGAACCAGAAATTTGACATGGACAGTCCCTCGCTTAATTCAGATTTCGTCCGATTTATCCGATATCCGGATTAAAGGGGTCCGTTTTAACGAGGGTTGACTGTACAGTCAGTTCTGCTATAACGCGATAGTTGTGTTCTTGTAAAACATCGTGTTATAGAAATTCGCGTAATAGAAATAACAAGGCTTATGGAGAAAATAGGGTTAGGTGCAGATTACTACTCGAAATCGAAAAAAATTTAGAGTTAGCCTAACACAAAGGTTAGCACAGTCTAAATAAATGTTACATTCATATCTAATAATGAAATTATACAGTAAATGTAACACTTTACCTTGAAAAAATATGAATATAACTTGATGGGGGAGAAGGGTGATTTTGAGGTTGATAATATCGAGCTTCTCTTCAAGGGTTACAGCCTTTCTTTTACGATCATCACCGGGAATGCGATCACCAGAAAGCTTCTTGGAGATATTCTTCTTTACCATATTCACAGTTAATACCACAAAATTGGAGAAAATAGTCAGCAAAAATCGCGTTACAGCAAACAAGCGTTCGCGTTATACAAATATCGTTCCTCTATTCATAAATCGCGTTAGAGCCAATTCGCGTTGTCAAAACACACGTTATAGCAGAACTCACTGTACGGGATATGTATGTTGTGTTGTCAATAGTATGAGAAACAATTGAGACCCTGCAATTGTGTGTAAATGAGGCAGAAAGTCAGATCAGCAACCTGGGACTTGGTCACAATTTTCGTGATGCCATACGGCAGCAGGGTCTACCATTAGACAACACATTATTCTTCCAATATCTTCCCAGGCAGCAGTACCTCCCTGTTTGATAGCCTACTACTTACTACCTGCAGGGGTCATGTCTGACCAGATGCTGACAGCCCAGCAGAGTCAGAACTTGGTATCACATTCCATTTGCTTTTCAACATGAACATAATTAGTATGACCACAGTCTGTACTTGTCTAATACAGTATAGGTACTGTAGTAGCCAAGTTATGAATGGGTCATGTTCCTGGACCCTGTTCATAAGTTGATGTGTATGTAAGTCAGAATAGTTTTAATTCCATAGGTTAGTTTAAAACACATCCCTGCCCATACATACAAAACAACAATACCGTGAACTCTCAAAGATCCAGACTAAAAGGGGGGGACCACCTGTCAGAAAAAGTAGACTGTCTGTGTCTTCAAACGAATGTACTAAATGTATAAAAACGTTAAATAATGATATAAAATATAACACCAAAAATAGTGTAAAGGGGAAGGGGGGGGGGGAGATTTATTAGTTTTCATTTTCTTTTGTACTACGTATTTTCTTATTATATCTGTGTAAGAAGAGATATCTTTCCTTTTGTATATATATTAATTTGAATATTTTCTATTTCTCTTTTCTTTTATCATATATTACTTCTATCTCAGTTTCTTAACTTATATTTTCTAAGTTAGTATATTTTTCTAAGTCTCTTTATTTCTGTATACTTATTCCTTTATTTTCTTTTCTTTCTTATTGTTTATTTCTTTCAAAGTCATTATTTATTTCTTATAACTTCCTCTTATTTTTTCTCAAGTATGTATCAGTGTTTAGTTATATTTTATACAATGGATTAACCTGGGAAAACCATATCATTCTTTAACATCTCTTGAAAATAATCATTATACTCACAAGGTGTAGACTGTCACCACCCAGGCTTTTATTAGAATACTAGAATACAGGTACACCACCAATTTTCCGGGAACTGATGGTACGGCACCTCCTTTAGTCCGGACAAAATTAAGAGAGGGCACTTAACTTACTCCCTTCCCTCCCTCCCAGCCTGGTTGAAGGTAGTTTTAGGTTTAAAGTTTTTATCTTATAAAATGTAGCTGACTAGACCTAGCAGAATATAAATTTCATTGCTGGACTCCTTTTAATATAGTGATTAATTTGTAATATAGTAACAAGTAAAAAAACAATAATAATAAAAAATGATGATCTGACCTTTTGCTTACCGGGCCAAGATACACTTTGGAGGCGAGTCAGGAGAAAGTCAACAAGAAGTTGTCGGTGTCCAGGAGAATGGTGACTCAGTTCAAAAACATGTTAAGGAAGATCTATTGCAGTAAGATTTTCAGTTTAAGAACCTTTAGATATTAACTACAGTCACAGAATAAGTGTAACATATACTGTACAGTAGATCCCACTCAAGGCTACTGCATCAGAATAAAAAATTACTGAAAATCCAACCTTAAATGTATAAAAGGGTATCAACATATCCTTTCAAAGCAAATCAGGCAGGGTTGAGAGTATCCTTGCACAACAGGAATTGAAGTGAATTGGCAGAATTCCTATATGGTTAGTTATGGTTATGGAATGGATGAGTCATTAGGGCCTTGACTTATGATCCATATTCCCAACTAGTTTTCAAGAACTATTTGAGCACATTTTTTATCCAGCTATGAATGTTGGTTAAGTGTTCACCAATATAAAGAGGTTGTTTTTAACAAGCAAATTCCTGCTGTACAATAATGCATTCCAGTACCTGTTGTGCACTAACAGGCTCTACCCAGCTAGTTTTCCCATGATATTGTCATTCATGAGTCTCACCAAGAAACAGTTGAGAAAAATACTTATCCTATAATACAACCTGTTATATGGAAACAAAATGTTCTCTGAATCAAATAATGTTTCAAGCCCTTTTCTAAAAATATAATTTTCAAATATATTATACAGCGCAAAAAAATTAATACTTCCAAAAGGATACTGATGATCTCTTCAAAGAGGTACCCAGGTAGTGGAGTGTCATTGTCTACTGTTGCTTTATTCAGAAGAGGATACTGTAAAACAAGAAAGATTTATCATTAGGATTACAGAAATCATTTGCACCTGTTAAATCAATTGTTACAACTAAACCAGATAAAAGTAATGGAATGGTGATATTTAACAAAAACGATTACATCAAAAAAGTGCACGAGGTACTTAACGATCGTACTAAGTTTGTAAATATCAAAGAGAAGGTTTTTCCATGAATTATTGAATATGAATGTAAAGTCAACAATTTCTTGAGAAAACTTAAGGCCGAGAAGGCAATCAATGAACACACATATTTAAAACTAAAACTATTCGTGTCTAGGGCTCGGCCAGGCATAATGTACGGAAGACCAAAGGTACACAAAGATGGTTGCCCAGCCCACCCAATACTCTTTGGCATTGGGACATTTTTTTACAGGGAATAGCCCACCTGAGCACAGGTCATCGACTCACACTGAGGCCTGGGTGGGAAAAAATAGAGAAGAAAGAAAAAATTAGAAGAGAAAAAGAGTACAGTAGAACCTCAATAAATCGGACTAATTGGGGCAGACCCCAGTCCGAAAAATCCGAATATAGGGGGAGGGGGGGGGTGGAGATAACACTGCTTATCTGAACTTTTTAAAGAAAATCAATTGATGTTATGTTATTACTGCACCTCAACAACTATGGTCTTTAAGTGTATAATAAGGTTATTAAAAGAATATTACATCAACAATAAAAAAAAAATATGAAACAGAACTCTCTGGGTTGAAAATCAGACATGTAAGTCTGGTTGTCACCGAGATGATTATTGTTTACTGTAAAGTGTTACATATAAGCAACCACAGAATATGTCTTATGAATGAAGAGAAAACTGTATACGTACTGTACAGTACTATAAAGATAAAACTAAGAACAAATAAGTGTAGGAGTATATTGTATGGGAAGACGAGTGTTTATTTGGGAGCAGAGGGGAGGGGAGGTAGCATGGGTGGGTAGCTCCCTCCCCCTAACTCCCACAAAAGAACAAATGCCAGTATTCTCGCTGACACCAACTGTAGGAGCATCGAGGCTACCATTATCCATGAACAACTACATTGGACTGGCCATGTTACCCGCATGGACGAAAGTAGACTGCCAAAGCAGCTACTTTACAGTCACCTAACGAATAGTAAATGTAAAGCCGACAAACCTGAAAAAGTGCCAAATCGACCCCCTCACCTGGGAGTTAATTACTCTACATCATAACACTTGGAAGAGCACCGCACGAGAAGGTGTCAATGCGTTTGAGTTAGCCAGACTGCAAACTGAGGCAGACAAGCGCCAACACTGGAAAGACGCTGCCACCGCCCCTCCCGCAGTCGATGGAGCCCTCCACGTGTGCAACAAATGTGAACGACGCTGTGGGTCCCATATCAGCCTCTTTAGTCACCTCAAAACTCACCAACCGAGGTGACATCCCTAATAACTCATATCATTATATCATAGCTGGATGATCGTCATACTCGATTCTGAGTGATAGCAAAGTAGAGTGTGTGTGTAATAATAATAATTAACGGTTTATTGAAAAAATTCTGCAGCCCGAAGGCTGAAAATATACATTGGACATAAATGACTTATTACATACATTAGTAGTTTAACAAAAGCCTTCATTAGAGAAAGGTAAAGGAACATACAGTGAACATACAGATTAATGTAGGTGTTGAACAGCAAACTCGTAGTGTAGTAACTTATGTGTCAGGTGTTTTAGGAGAATGATGGCACATTGAAGGCTATTTGCAGACTTAATAATATTGCATGATAATAATGAGTAAACTAGCAAAATAATTAAGCATACAGTACTGGTAGTAAATAAAAAAAAATATTCCAGCATATTTTCATTATTAGTACTGTACTATTTTCTCTCAGAGTTTTTGTTTGTAAATCAATGTGGGTTTTTTTTTATATAACTTCAAATTTTTGTAAATCAAATACTTATAAGTGCAAGTGAAATCTTTGTGACCCACAGGTCCTACAAAAATATTAATCCATATTATTAAGGTACTTACATGCAGCAGTATAGTACATGTACAATAATGTCATCCAAACACTCACATAAGTTGCAAAGTCAACAACACTTTTTGCTTCTTTCAACAACTCCATGTCTTCTTAAAGTCAGTAGTGCTGCACCTAATTTTGGTAATTAGCACCTTGTACAGTATAGGTACCGTACCGTGGCTTGAGTGTTGACTTATATCTTGATTTATCTACCGGGTATGCATTTATTGACTGTCTTCTGTGGGATTTTTCTGAAATAGATTTTTCAATATTAGTTATTATTGCAATACTGTACTGTACAGTCATACCCTGCATTATGGATACTCAGGTTGCAGAATTTGTAAAACATGACCAAAATTTCAGGATATGACCAAAAATTCAATCATAAGGATAAAGGATAAAATTTTCACACAAAGAAGCACTACCAAATGAAGAATTTTACCAAAATTACATTACAAATCTTTATTTTTTTTTTGTCTTATTACATTTGATACTTTGTTTGGCAATGTGTTTCATACTGATACTCATCCTGTCTGTTTAACCCCTTTGGTACTGACCCCCACCCAGATCCCAGATGACGTACCCCAGAAAGGTTGTGATTTTCTTCAGAGACCAAACTAAATAAAAAATATGGTGGTGGAGCATGATAATGGTGGAGGAACTTGATAACACTAGATGACATAAGAAAAACATCTAGCCCGTCATCTTCCCCTGGTTCTTCCTTCTCATGTTTGCAGAGTTGAATAGCTCCATCGCATTTGGTGTTACTTTGAAATCCCTGCAACATTTTCCTTGGAACTGGAGGTATGAGCGAACTCTAATAATTGCGTACAACATTTCAGAACCGAGCTGATTTCGTGATTTGGTTTTGACATTGGTTACCGTGGAAAATATTCTTTCAGCAGCAGCATTGCTCGTTGGTGTTGTGAGGCAAGCCATAGCATAGGTCCCTAATTCTTCTTTGCCTGTTGAATTCTTGTATTGCAACACCCCAGACCAGAAAGAGATAGAATCTGTGGGAATTTTGCCATAAAAAACCGACTCCTCCGCCCAAAACAAATGCATTATTCTTCTTTACTGCTGCTCAATGATATCTTCTTTTTTCACTTCGAAGGTGGAAGGTCTTTGAATGGCACGCGTTCAGTCTGGCTCAATACCTTGCGTGGAGCAAACATACTCGAGCCTTTGAAGATCCCCGTCGATGCTGAAAGCCTGCTTTCCTCTTGTTTTAAGGCTTCGATTGAAAGACCAGCACATCACTCTTTTACTTCATCTACCTTGCCAACTGCTTCAGCAGAGTGATTCCGTTGGTTTATGAAGGTGTACAACTCGTGCATGAATTTGGCACCATAGTCGACCATGTTTAGTGGCAGTGGTTTTCCATTCCTGTCAAGGATTCTATCTTGCAAACTCTTGTGGTGCTCACTTACCAGTTCTTTAGGATCAGCATCTGTTGTCTGAAAAAGAGAATGAACTCTTTCAAATTCTGTAACGATTGGTGACACATAGTGAAAGTACAACAAATTGACTGGATCCTCCAGCATACCCAGAGCTTCTCTTGCTTTGTAGAGACAGGAAGCATCTGCCCTTGGAACTGTAACAGCAAAGTAGGCTTTCAGTTCCTCCCAGTTTAAGAGGATATTGTAGATGACTTTTCCTCGAACTAGCCATCGTGTACATAAGAGTTTCTGAAAGGGAAGAGGAGTGCCCTTTCGTTCTTCCTTAGCATCCACTACCCTAAATAGTTCCCGTTTCCTTGGAGCGATCATCATAGGCAGCGCCCTACACATGGACGATGCAGCTACTCTGCTTGAGTGCCCTTTCGATTTTTTGTGATATGCCAAACGAGATGCTTTGGGAGCTAACTGTGTTTTACAAACCTTGCAATAAGCATTTTCACTTCCATCACTGGGTCTACTAACCCAAACGTATTTTTATTCTCATGATTTGTTATATTTTCTGCCACTGTCTTTGGTCCCTTTCCATTTACTAGTGGACATTTTGAAAACTAGCAGTCAAAATTTCAAAAAATAACTCGGATGGCTTTGTAATATCTGATGCTTAACCCGTGTAACTGGACACATTCAGCCTGAACAAGTCAATTATGAGAACTAACAACTAAGGTCAGTCAGCTCAGTAGGACACATAATCATGTGACTAGGTTAGGTCACTGATTAGGTGAGGGCCTGACAAGGTGAGGTCACTGAGCAAGTGTTGTGATTGTGAAATCTGAAAATTAGTTAGACTTGTCTTCAAAATCCACTAGATGAGGAATTAATACGTGTTTTACAAAATTCGGCAAAAAAAATTTGACCGTGACCTTCCATTTTTTCATGGCTAGGCAAAGTTTTTTACGGCCAAAGTAGAGAAATTTGGCCGTGGAACGAAACGGCCATCTGGGATGTGTGTGGAGCGCCACAGACATCCCCGCCTCCACACATGGGAAGGCATATCATACAATATTAATCTATCTTACACTCTTACAGGTTAGGTTAGGTTAGATGACTCGTTTTTGTGTTCTTCCCCACCCAATAACCCCGATTTCCTAGGCTCTCCCCCATTATCGTTAGAGGTTCAGGGTGGGGCAAGAACGAGCAATTTCCAACAAAAATGAAGGTCAGATTTGCTTAAAACACACCAAAATACACTGGAAAAACATATTGGTCAACCCCTAAAGACTCATGTCTTAAGGAAAGTAAAAAATTACCTTTTACTCAAAACTGACTGCCATTTTTGTGCAAATTAGCGGTTTCTGTTATAAATGAAAATGTTAATTTTTTATGCGAAAACCGCTAATTTGTACAATAAATGAAGGTCAGATTCGAGTAAAACACCATAAAACTATTATTGTATAATGATCCTCCCCATACTGGCCAGATATAATGTGAATAATATTGATGATGTGTTAAAGGAACATCATTCCAGTTCTTCCTGACTATTGTGGACTTGATCTCACCTTCCTCTACTGTATATATATTTGACTTGTTATGTATTTCTCCTTAGTCTGTACTCACCCCTGAAGATGTGAATTACACGAAAGCGCTTGGGAACTTCGTGTTTTCTTTTTTCCATGTGTTTATCAGCAAATAACTGAATCACGCGGACCTACAGTGATTTACTTACATTTAAGTATACTGCATTTATATATACTGCTAATGAATATGATGTATTTCCTTCTTTGTGTACGAACCTCTGACCTGCATGGCAGTGAACAGTGACATTACCCACATGAATCTGACCTCTATACATATATAGCTGTTAATGAATATGATGTATTTCCTTCTTTGTGTATGAACCTCTGTCCTGCGTGGCAGTGAACAGTGATACCACCTTCAGTGTCAAGACCTGACTGAATTACTCAGAATAGGCAAACTGTACTACAAGCTTTGCCAATAAATTTGTTAAACTAAACTATATATATACTTGTGACACTTGCCAGATGCTTCTGGTGTTATTGTACAGGGGTACCTAGTGACAACACTAGGATCCAGTTTCCTCTATCAAGGAATAAAATATTGAAATTGAATTGAAATGACCGGCTCCTACCAGTGTTAACACAGTAACGCTAAGTGCCAGTAGTACCATGACAATACTATCACAGTCACGTCTCACCTCCAGTACCATGACAATACTATCACAGTCACGTCTCACCTCCAGTTTGTTTACCTTCTCAGTAGCACACAACCCCTGGTAAAATAACTATATAATCATTATCTAGTCAAGTGTCCACATAAAACATAATATTTAACTCACCCATAATACCTTCAGTGTCTCGTCCCAAGGGAGGTCACCCGGGTCTGTTCCTTCACGTTCTCTAATTTCATCGTAAAAACCCGAAAATACATTGATTATTTTTTTTCTAACTATACATATTTGATTTATTAAATAACGTGTTTATTAATCGTAGAGTACTTCATTAATATATATATTTATTCTAATAATACATATATTTAAGAGTATGAGAATATAATATTAAATAAGTTGGAGTAACAAGCTAGCAGTCACTGAGGTACATGCTCGAGTCTTAACCTCCAGACAGACCTGTGTGTTGGACGCCTAGACAGATAATAAGTGGTTACTGTGGTTGGGATGGATTCAGGAACTGGGCGAGGTAGGGGCCGAGGGCGAGGAATAACAGGAAATGATGTGAGTGAGAGAGCAGATCTTAGACGGCCACATGGAGCTCCTGAGGTAGTCCAGCCTGGGGCTCCTGCAGCTGCCTCCCATAAACTAAACGCCACTCTCCCTACAGGTGTGAACCAGATGTACTTGTATTACTGATCATTCTAATAATCGGTTTAACACATGCCTCTGTAATTTTCAGCACAACTTGCATTATTTATAGTTTTAACTTAGATTGCTAACGGTACAAAACACAAATAGAAATTTGGTTGGTGATTATTTGTTAGTTTTGACCCTTATTTAGATGTGTCTCCTGTGTTTGATACTGTCTATGTGTACTGGAATATTACAAATTAGTTTTCAGTAATCTTGCGTTTAACCGGTCTTAAAAATGGTATTACAGTATTATCGTTACGGTCATCCAGCGATTTTTGGATTTATTGTTTTATAATTAGTAGTTTAGACAATTCTAAGACACCTTTCTTCTATAGACTTTCTTTCGCTCATGATTACTTTCAGAGAAAATCACAATAAATTTGTGGAAAATCGTCGTATTTTTTCCAAGTTCTACTTGATGTTACCAGTCCCAGAGAGCTCCTGTGTTGGTTCTTATGCTATATTCTGCATGCGCTAGAGTCTGACACATGCAAAGTTGTTCTTTGGAAGAGTCTGACACGTTAATTGGTGGGTAAGATTTTGGATCAACCAATCACAGTTCAGTATAGGTCCCCTCCATGACCCCTTTGGTTTTTAATTTATTTCCAAGATGTTTTCATTGTGCAATGGTAGTGATGTTGATTACTTCCAAGTCATCACAAGATATCACGTTGAATATTACGGTAAGGATGGTGAGGCATTGAAATTTCTCCACGTACACGGTGTTTTGCCAACTGAGGTTACTTGCGCGAACTGTAACCAGCCCTGTAGCTATAAAGTTGACAAAACACCTTTAATCTAGTGCGACCTGTGGTTGATGAGTCTTCTGAGTCTAATTAAGGTAAGCACTACTGATTCCAAAACTTAAAATCCTAAAAATCGCTGGGTGACCGAAACGATAATACTGTAATACCATTTATAAGACCGGTTAAACACAAGATGGTAAATTTGTATTAGTGCGCACAACTCTGTTACGAAGTCAAAACAAACAATTTCTAGTGTATTTTTGTTTTGATTTCCTTTGAAGTTGTCTGTTTTTTAATTATCGGGGGTTTTGGGTGGGGCGTTTTCCGACAAAAATCATGGCCAAGCAAATACAAAATACACACACAGAAAAACACTAGAGAAACATATAAACCAAATTTTTTTTTGGATGACCTAACCTAACCTAACCATTTGATGGAATCACTTATTTCTTACTTTATTGGCCTGGTTCTGGTGCCTATGTGATCACTGGCGGTGTACGAACACCGTTTCTTCTTTGTCTTGGGGATAAGGGATGAGTTACCACAATGCCACATATGTTGGTCTGGACGATATTTACATTCGTTCTTACACTTAGGACACTTTACTGATGTCGGCAGAACACCATAAGATATAGAAATGCTAAAGCTTGTTTTGTTTTTTCCCCAAAACGTGCTATCAGCTCCATATAATTGAAGTGACACCCATCACAGACTTCCATGGTCGGAAATTAATTTGAATTTCGAAATATGAGACCCAAAATCACAAAGAATCTGATTGGGCAAAAATGGCATCATCACTAATTTAACCAGCCATTGCTGCTTATGTTGCTGTCAGGGGTGGTGCATGGCTTGGTCCACCTAAAATATATTACTCGGTAAAGTATACCAATAGTTAACAATTGCTTATCTGAGTATATGCGTTATCACAGAGTGTTGTTACTTATAAATACATGATTAAAATTACAAAGTGGATCAAGACTGTCATGACAGTCATTGTAAACTCGGAAGATTAAAAGCCAAGGTTAGGTAAGGCTGCCAAGGTTCTAACCACAGATATGAGAGTAACCTTTATGTTATAATCAGGACTAGGAAACTTATCTAACAGCCTAGGTTCCTGCTCTCATCTAAGGCAGTTTTGGTATATTACAGTAGATTAGGTTTGGTGACCATGAGATTAACTGAGAAATTTCGCTTACAGTAATGACATTAGAAAATGCTAAGAAACAAGTACTGTATTTTAACCCATCTAGCAGTGTGTAAAATATAACATATAGTATCTAGAAATACTATACAACATAAGGGATATTTGATTTATGTTTTAGCAGTACATAATGTTTTGTTACCTCCAATTACCAACAATATTGGTTCTCAAAGTGGACAGGGGTTGAAGAAGAGGGAAAATGTGGGGTAAAATTATACAGTATAAAGAACACCAAAGATACCTTTAAAAACCTTACTTAACTTCTTAAAATCCTAAAACTGAGAATAACTTATCTTATAAGGTAGAGCTTCTGGACACGTCACATGACGTTTTGATCTTTCCCAGGCCTCTTTAAATAAAAAGGGCGGGCCTGGCTAGATTATAACGTTGTTGCCAAATATGTATTTATCTTTCATTCACCCACACATAAGAGCCTCCCAGTCTCTTCTGTGTAGGTTCTCAGCCTTTGTGATGTAGGCATCTAGCACCTTGAACTTGACTCACGTCACCACGTGTCTTTACCCTCCCCACCCCCAAGCACATGTACAGTATAGTATTGTGATCAATTACTGGAGCATTAATAATGATTGTTAATAGTGTAAATAATAATAACATAGTCAAACAAGTGTCCTGTACCTCATACTACCTACAAATTAGTGTTTTTTGTCTCATTATTACTGTGTCACATACACGCCAGTTCACGAACATTCTCGACTCTCCCTAGCCTGAGTGTTGCCTGTTTATATCATTCATGGCCAGTTTGTAAGACTAGAATTGCTTTTTGTTTGTTTTCAAATGTTCCTGAATATACCTGCATGGGGGATGAGGGTTTGCTGACCATAGCCTGAAGCCCAGGGGTTAAGAATTCATGACCCCACCTTGCAGATACATTCTGTAGCGAGTGTACATATAAGATGAATCACTATCAAAATTTTCTGTTTATCATGTATAGGCTATGTGGTTCCTCATAGATTTATATTTTCTAACAGTCTTTGCAGACTTGTTAAGATGCTGAAATTACCAGTCTTAGAACATACTAAAGAGGTTACTTTATTATGTTTCAGGGAATTTTTTTTGTCCATATTGATGCATCTCCAATTATACAATGGGAGTTGGCGGTAAAATTGGTTTCAGGTATCTACAGTAATGGAATTTTAGTACAGGTAACAGATAACTTTTAAGGAATGTAATCCTTCTGTAACTCAAGGGATGTCTGTATCATAAAACAATATTTTCACCCACATTTGCATACTTTTTCCTTGCTATTCACCATGGTAGTAGAAAAAGCTTCACTATTTACATCCGTAAGCTGAAAACCAGAAACCAAAAATTGAGTGATTTTGGGGTGATGTGGTAAGTGGTTCACAATTGATCCAAACCTGATGCCTTTTTAAATATTATTAAATTATTTTTTTTACAGAATCTCAGGAAGAAAAATCCAAGAGGACCTTTTCACTTTCTGCAGATGCTCCAGAATTTGTCCCACGGATATTTGTTCAACCCCAGCCCCAACCCCAGCCCCAACCTCAGATCCAAATCCCAAACCCAACTCAAAATATTCAACAGCAGCATCAGGTAAGATGCATATAAGGTCACACTGAATTTTTTGAGGTCTAAACCTTAATGCTCTAAGCAGTGTATGGAGAGGATTTATAGAAATTAATCAAAATGTAAAATTTTATTTTATGGTTGAGGGCCAAGAAAGTGACCTATGAGACACCAGGACACTGAGTAGCTACTAGATACCCCACAAGAGAGTCTGCCAATGTTATAATGCATAATATTGTACTAATTCAGTGACAGGTTGCACTTGACTAACACAATACTTTACTGTACTATAATACAAAGCATCTTTTTACTCAGTCACTCCAGGAACCTTTTAGGTGCAGATGTGTCACTACCTTGTTAGTTATTGTTTACCTTATATTTTGTTG
Source organism: Homarus americanus (assembly GCF_018991925.1). Classification (NCBI taxonomy): domain Eukaryota; kingdom Metazoa; phylum Arthropoda; class Malacostraca; order Decapoda; family Nephropidae; genus Homarus; species Homarus americanus. Next base: position 9,473,643 of record NW_024738608.1, on the reverse strand, counting down.
ATGAATTGGATTAACAAATCTAAAATAAAAATAAAAATCACTTGTTAGTGGTGAACTACTTCGGATAGCCTAAGAACAACCACCAAATTCCTCCTCCGCGTCTCCTCTCTCTCTCAATTTATGCATTGCTGCCAGATTTGCTTGATCTCATCTGTTTACTTTGAGTAAAACCTTACCAAAGACCAATAAAATTACTGGAAAGTGCCCAGCAAGCAGGGATGGCATAATTTAAATTTAGTGATTTAAAACAATGAATGAAAGCATGCTTTAAATCAACAATTTTAAACACAAGAATATAAAAAATTTCCTAAATATATATTTTCATGAAATTAATTGTTCAACTTCAATCTTCCTAATAATTTAATTGATGACTGTTGATAGCAATTGTGAGTTATAATTAGGAATACAGTATATACATTGAACTACAGTAGTGTTTTCAAACATTAAAATCACTGAAGTTATTAAAGTAGTACAGTAATTATATGTTTAATGAAGTATGAAAAGTAAATTGGAATACATAATAAACATAATTTAGCAATTACAATTGTAAAGATAGTGTATATGAACAAAAAGAAAAATAATATTTTATATATCAGTGTACAGTATATAAAAAATAAATAAAAATTGGTTGTACTGTACAATACTACTAGTATAGATTTAATACTCTTGTTCCTCTTTTTATGAAATTATCTGGATTATCAGCATTTAATTTATTTTTTATATTTTATTCATTTTAGTTGGGAAAAATTAATAAGTAATATATTACTGTACTATACCTTTACAGCTTTGAGTTAATTTGGGGAGAAAGGGGTCTGGACTTGTCGATTGTCCAAACTTTTACCAAGTGGGGGTTCTGGAGGCCACTGTGCTCTAAGCAGCCACTCATTAGCCCCCCTGATGACTCTAAAATTTGTCATTTGTATTTCCTTTTACATTTTTCCTTTACACTATACCCTCATTAATTTGACAAAAAAGGGGTTCTGGGTCACTCAAATTAACAGAAAATCTGAATTAACCCAGTTTGGAATATTTGGACATTATTCAACAATTTCCGATTTTTTTTTTTTTTAATATTTGTTCATTTCTGTTCAGTTTTTGCGCATTGCTTTCTCTGCCACAAAAAATAATCTATTTTTAATTATTGTGCAAACATACCCGGTAAATATTTTTAAAATGTACATACAGTAATAATAAAGTAAATAATACAATAATAAATAAATGTAACACTGTAAGATGAGGGTTGAGGTGATGAGGCAAGAGGTGAGCTGATGTGACATGACAAGGCACTTACTACACGACTCTGTGGAGCGAATTGTGTTCGTTAACCGACGGACAACTGTAATTATAATTTACCCCTAAATATGTGCATGGGAGTGTATGTGTGGGAAGTGAACATATATGTGTGAAGACAATGAGCACTGAGTTGTAACTATCTCGACTTGCCAGTCAGCATATTTGAAATCACAGCATATGGACACACACACACACACACACACACATCTCTCTGAGTGTTGGTGACTGTCCGGCAGATCTGTTTCGCATGATGGTGCAATTTGACTATGTTTGCACTTAGACAAACTAATCAGTACTGACCCATCCTTCCGTAAAGGAGAGGTGGATGAGACTGGCTGTTGCTGTGTTTGCAATTTTTTTTTTATTCATTATATTCTCATATGATCAGCCTCTAATGGTGTATGTTTCATCATTAATAATATAAAATATTAAATTATAGAACAAATATGATATACTATACATTTGTACTGTAATATGTGATTTGACTTCAAAATACTGGAGACTCAGATGGAGTACAGCGAGTGTTTGTGTGTGTGTGATATATGGATGATGCAATGTGCGCTCATCTTCTGCGCTATACCGGGAGGATTACCATCACCATTGTTTTAATTATTTTTCTGTGGCTGAATGTGTGTTGAACTTAAAGTTAACCAATCACAGTGGAGCATTATGGGCAAGTTCATTCTAAAAGTGGGGGAATAAACTGCTCACTCACGGGTCTGATAGGAGGAGAGAGGCCCCCGTGTGATTACTCGCTGGCGACAAATTCAAATGATCGCTCGTGGCTGGAATTTCAAGTGTCAAATATTTAAGGGTTCAAAAAAAATTTTCTTGCCCAGAAAGACCAGATCATCTGAAAGCTGAACTTCCAGGGTCTGGACTTTTGAGGGTTTATTGAATAAAAACACTTTCGTTGCCCCATGGGGTACATGCCGCCACTACCCAAGGTGAACGGGGCATGGACTGATGACCATGCGAATTTCATCATTGACTTAGACCTTTCATGATAAATATTTAAAAAATTTTAGCTGCTCTGAAGTGCTAATGCCTTGAAATCATTTACATTTTGATAGTCAAGTTATTTAACATTATTTTAGGGAATACAGTACAGTAATATCTCCATTAACCGGAATCCCTCAAACCCGGAACTCTCCGATAGCTGAAAGTGAAATTTTCTGAGGGGCATATTTTCCAGAAAATTCTGAGAATTTTTTCCCGATATCCAGAACATTCTGGGAATGGGGGAGTTTTCTCCGGGTTTGCGAGATGAAAATTGGGCGCATTTTCCAGAAATTCCAATAAAAAATTTCCGATTTCGCAAAATTCCGGGGGTGATGGATATTTTTCCAGGTTCGAGAGATGATGTAATGGGCAATTTGTGGAACTTCTAAGAACATTTTTCCGTTACCCGGAAAATTCTGGGGATGAGGGATTATTTTCTCTCTTGGAGAGAGTCGTCTCGTTACAGCAGGGCCGGGATATATACCTCGACTTTATATTGTATTGGCAGTTTTACATTTTGCAAGCCCTTATTGAGCGAGGGACTACAGTAATGTATTATGATTTTTAATTTTTAAAAAAAATTGTGAATTAAAGATTTTTCATTCTTTAATAACTTTACCTTATGTTTTCAGAAATGAAAGGATTTATTTCATGATGTATGTTAAGTAGGTCCCACATACGAGGTCTGTCCAAAAAGAAACTGAACTTTTTAAATAGCGCGCCAACGAGTTGGCGCAGCGTGCTTGCGATGAGAGCGCTGTGTAGCGGTGACCTTGAGCTTTAGTCTAACACTAGCCACATTACGCCACGTCAATTAGTCATCGAGGTACACACGCTAGAGTGAATGTGTGTTTAGTACACTTGGCGATTTGTTGCAAGTTGGACAATGAAGGATCTTGAAGAGCAACGTGTTTGCGTGAAATTCTGTTTCAAATTGGGAAAAACTTTTAAGGAGACTTTTCAAATGATGCAGCAGGCTTATGGGGAGGATTGTTTGAGCCGTACGCAATGTCACATGTGGTACCGGCGTTTCAAATGGGGAAGAACATCCACCGAAGACGATCCCAAATCTGGATGGCCTTCCACGTCAACGGACGATGATCACGCTGAGAAAGTGCGTGTTGTGATCCGTGAAAATCGTCGCCTGACTGTCCGTGAAGTTTCCAAAGAAGTAGGCATCTGTAAAAGTTCGTGCCACACGATTTTAACCAAAAAACTGAAGATGCATCGTGTTGTCGCAAAATTTGTGCCGCGTCTGCTGGCAGATGAGCAAAAAGAGAACCTTGTCACAGTCAGTCAGGAGCTGTTTGATCATTCGAATGCTGATGAAAACTTTCTGAAAAATGTCATAACAGGTGATGAAACGTGGGTGTACGGCTAAGATGTCGAAACAAAAAGGCAGTCGTCACAGTGGGTTGGAGCATCTTCGCCACGACCCAAAAAGAGCACATCAGAGTCTCTCAAATGTGAAGGAGATGTTGATAGTTTTTTTAATTGGAAGGGTGTCGTTCATCATGAGTTTGTTCTACATGGTATAAACAGTTAATAAAGAGTTTTACCTGGAGATCCTGAAGCGTTTGAGGGAGGCAGTGCAAAGGAAGAGGCCTGAGGCGTGGACAAACAAAACCTGGATGCTGCACCGTGACAATGCACCTGCTCACGTGTCGCTCCTTATCCGTGACGTTTTGGTGAAGCACGAGACGACTATCGTCCCCCAGCCACCCTACTCTCCAGATTTGGCCCCTGCGGACTTTTTTTTTTGTTCCCAGAGTTGAAATCCACCCTGAAAGGTTGCCGATTTCAGACGATAGAAGAAAATTTGCTACGAGACCTGCGCACCATCCCTCAAAACGCGTTCCAGAACTGTAAAAAACGTTGGGAGCGGTGTATCAACAATGGAGGAGAGTTCTTTGAAGGAGACAAGTCTGATTAAGTTGTAAGTAAAGCAATAATTTTTTTTTTTTAAAGTTTGGTTTCTTTTTGGACAGACCTCGTATATATGAGAGCCCCATATAATCACAGTCTGCTACATGTTTATCTCTGTAAGTGTGTCATTCTAAAGTTAATGTGATCAGCATAGTTTATCACTTAGTCTATATAATTTGGTTGTTTTTATCATTAAGGATACAGTACATTGTACATAACATTTGTTTTTCTTTACTTCTACCAAAAATGAAAATTTTTTACTACCAAGTTTAATATGTATAAATTTGTCTAAATTGCTCAGACAATTACAGACCAATTGACTCTTATTTTTCTAGTATTTAATATATTAGTTTCTCCCTGCAGGTAACAAGTCCAGTAGTCCCTCAACCACAGATTCACTACACCTGTCACCCAGTTGTTCTACAAGTTAACAACTTAGTTGTACAGCTTACTTTAAAACCCAACAGGTAAGGACAACAAAGATTTTGGTAACTTTTTTACCCTTTCTCACTTTTCTCTGGTTTTCTTCACTTTATTTTCCTAAATGGTAGTGAAAAGTGCTTTTAGTTGTAAGTTTTTGTTTGTGTGCACACCATTTTTTCTTCGTAAACCTTTGGGTACGTTTTTATGAAATTTGAGACTTAGGTTCATTGAATGGTTGCTTCAAGAACCCAGTGCATTTTATTTGGATCAAACAACTTGTATGTGCTGAGGTTAATGTTATAGTTTTCTTTTTTGTGTTATAACTTTGAAATCTTGGTGGATTTCAATAATATTTACTGTATAGTTGCCTAGCTGCTGTCAAGAGTTTAATGTTGACTCATGGCTTTTTAATGGAGAGGGTGCCACTCCATGACTGTCTGGTCCCATTGACTATTCAACACCACCTGGTGGAGTGCCCCAGTCTCAGGAATCTTCATCGTAAACATCTCTCCCAGTGCCAGGGGGTGGGTGGGAGACCAGGCTTACCGTCTCTCTTTGTTGCTAGCGGGGGAATGGATAGTGTGGGAGGGGACGACCTCTCCTTCGTGAAGGAAGCTGGCCTTCTACACAAGCTTTGAGTTTTATCTATTAATGTTTAAATGTTTTTTTGCAAAAGTTCTATGTTATTTGTTACTTATGTTTTTTTACCTTGCATTATTTGGTTTTCGCCTTTTAAGCCTTAATTTTAATTCAGCAACATACGACCTAAGCTGTTGCATTGCCAGGGTGTAATTACCACAAACAATCAATCAATCATTATTACATAAAAAAGCAAGATTCATCCATATTAGTTAGGCTTTATGACTCCTTTCTGGCTGACATTCTAAACACTCTTGAAGTCTTAATAAGCAGCAGCTCTTCCTGAAACATCAGTTTTGTGTTCGTCCCAAGCTTCACTTGATTCTTTCCTTTTTTTTTGCATAGTCAACATGGCTGCTATGCCAACCATCTTGGATTTCAGGTACTGAGGTTAAACTTTTGGTTAAGTTTTAATTTTACCTTCTAGAAGAAATGTCATTAGATTTTAATGGAATTATGTATTTAAGTGCTCTGTGATACCTGGAACATCATTTTCTTTTGCCATTATATTCACAAATTTAGCCATTCTACATTCCTACTGGTTGCCATTGTGTATAATAAATTCACTAACTGATGTCTAATTTTGATTGAATGTTAAATGGTGACTGCTTTTTCTAATGTATCCTCAAAGTATACACGTTTAGAGAAAACTGAGTAGAAGTAAGTGTGGTCAACTTCTTTTTTGATAGGAAAGGATGTACAATACTGTACAACAAAGCGGAAGTGTTGTCCATTCCGGTGAGAGTTGGGTCAGTCAAGTTGGCTCTGGATATTGATACGGGTGCGTGCGCTAATGTATTAGGTTTGGCATCCTATCGAGTTACAACGTAGAGCCCCTCACCGAAATTCTTCATTTCGACCTACTGACGCCGATGTCGAAGGTGTTTCCGGGACGCAGCTGAACATTACAGGAAATTGATATAAATTATAATGAAAATAATTAAAGTATCAATAGATGAACAGGGGAAAAATAAATACTGGGAATTATATTACATCAATACTGTATACATTAAAACGAGTAAGACATCTATAAAGTAAATACAGCTCCTCCCCGACTTACGATGGGGTTAGGGACCCTAATCCAGGTCATAAGTCGAAAATGATTAAATAATACATAGAAAATCTTAAATGGGTGTTTCTTTTTCTTCTCAGCACCACAAAACTCTCACTTTTAAGCTTGCCAGCCATTTTAAAGTGAATTACAAACGAAAATTTTGCCAGTACACAGTGCAATCACTGACTTTGGGACTCGAAAATACATAATTTGACAAAATATTGGTACGACTGAGGCGTTCGTATGTCCGGGTGGTCGCAAGTCGAGTAGGTCGTAAGTCGGGGAGGAGCTGTATAACCTACACGACGGCTAACGTGTGATGGTATGCTGTAGAAACTATTCATGTGGGTATATATATACAGTATTGTATACCTAAGAATACCTATAAATATAGTCTTGAGTCGATACAGAAAATGGGAGCCGTCACAGCTGATGGCAAGGTCTCTGTCAGTGGGTCAATGTCCTCCGTGTTGATAGTAGAACAGATGATGTCTCCGATGCATAGCAACTGATTGAAGCTTCAAAATGGCGACTGTCGAGTCCACTTCAACGACGGGGAGTTCACTATCCACCAAGATGCTGGCTGAGGGCTGGAGAGTTGCTGGGTTCACTGGAAACGTCTACCACGGGTGAGAGTCAGGGTTCTTCTGTGTGTGCCAGACCTATGGTAGCCCTGTATATATGGGACTTGCTGGGTACACACGGGAAGTAAACAACTGCAGTCGCGAACAGCCAAAACACTGTTTAAACCACTTGTGATGTCTAAATGGTGTAAGGTCCACGTGTTGCACAACCTCGAAGCACGCAGGTATGTGGCATCACTGTAAGACCCAATGGGGCTGTTACTGGGGGTATCCGCTACATCTCCCAGCTCGTTATTTTCCATGAGACCCAGCCCTTACCAACAGCGGGAGAATCTAAAATGTAACCTATGTAGTTGGCTAGGGATTACTGTGTACATTACTTGGAGTAAGTCAGGAGTTTATGTTCCCATAACTGATGACTCGCTAAGTAGGATGAGATGGTTCGGGCAAGTAGAGAAATTGGATTGAATTTGAATGTGAAGGAGAGGAGAGCAAGGAGTAGGCCAAGAATGACGTGGGGAGAGGTTGTAAAAAAAAAGACCACAGAGATAATAACAACTTGATGAGAGAGGTTACAAGAGACCATACATCTTGGGGACCTGTCTTTGGGTAATCATGGCTAATCCATGCAAGTGTGGAAAATAGCCATAAAACAATGATGATGATGATGATGATAATAATCATCATCATTGTTATGTGTAGATATCAGAGTGAAAGGGTAAAAAACAGTGATTCATAAGAATAATTTTTATGATCCATTTTTTTTTACAGACATTATATAAGCGCTCCTTATTTTCAGATTTGAACAAGTTGCACGGCAGTTGACAACAATATTCACTTGGCAAGTGCAAGATGCATTCCTTATGAAAGAGCTTATTACTGTAATATTTGAACAGGTAAGTGTAGCATATTTAATATTAATTTAGTTTTCATATGTACAGTTGGCTTCTCTCCTGACTTTACCACTTAGCATTGCCAATCCTCTCTCTCCCTGAGGTCTGGACCCCCAAATTCAGAAATGTGAAGTTGAAACATTGCTAGTGAGTGGGAAGGAGAATGGAGAGGTATTTGTATTTCTGGGGGGAGTAGACTGGGTACTAATAGAGGGGTGAGGATAACATTTTGATTTTGGTGTTTCCTGTGCTAAAAGTAATCCTCTAGCAGTAGGCAGATGAAAATACTAAAGTTACTGTAGAATAAGAGGAGGATGAATTCATGCTCTAAGGAAGATGTTCCATTGCAAAAGTAGGCATTTATGAGCAAATTGATTATGGATATGTTTGAATCTATATCTTGTAGAAGTAATGAAGTTTTGTTTAACTCATTAAGTATGAAACGGAACTTCCTTGGCCGAATAAAATCATTTGGCGGTAGCCAGAACAAAATACCGTATTTTACAGCATATAAGACACTTTTTTGTCTGAAAATTGGCTCAAAAATCATTCTGCATCCAATATGTGAAGTTGTGGTCTCTCGCAAGCTAATGAATCCTAAGGGCAAACACATAAAAAGAATTTACATTTCTTTGGACGTGAGTTAGCTGGCTTTAGTGGGGGAGTGAGAGGACAGCTGGCGGTTGGTGGTGGGGGGGGGGTTGCTAGGGAATCGGCGGAGATAGTGTCGCCGTTGCTATGGTGAACAGGGATTACAGATATACAGCAAACCCCTGATAACTTGGCATATGAGGCTCTGGCCTTGCCGAGTTATCCCAAATTCCAACTTATCGAGGCACTTCCCCCACCCCTGCAAAAATAAAAAATTATCGACCCATATATGAGTACATGTAATTATTAAATGTAAAAAAGTAACATTAACCAGCACTGCAGGTGAAATATAAAGCATCATAGTAGGTGACATAAGTGGCCAGATATGCCAAGATTTTCCCAGATAATTTTATATATCTCGGCATTGCCTGAGTCATACTATAATTATACATTTTGAGACCATATTCATGCCGAGTTATCAAGGGTTTACTGTACAGTATATGCAAATAGTGACTGTGTTAAACTTTCATTTGGCTTTTATTACGAGTTTGGCAATACGTACAGTATTTATTGGTGTTAGTTTTATTTATTTATCACATTTACTGGTACTGTATATACAGTGAACCCTCAAAGATTTGGGCCCTGTAAATCCGGATTTCAGAAAATTTGGACAAAAAAGTGGGGGATTCTGGGCTTGGAATCCTCCCTATGAAGTATTCCCAAAACAGGGTGAAGGTAGTTTTTGGCTTAAAGTTTTTATCTTATAAAATGTCACAGACTAAACTTAGCAGAATATAACTTGCATTGATGGAATCCTTGCAAGATAGTAAACAATTTGAGTATGAACATCACATAGTTTGCACAAGAGATAAAAATTTTAGTCCTTTCGTGTACAGTGGTACATACCTACTGTATACAGTAAGTACAAGTTTTTCAACTTGTATTTTTGGATAACTTTCTTCATTTGTTTTTACTTATTTACATACACATACCATCCTAAATGTGTTACCCTGTTACCGCCTCCAACTCCGTGCGACGCAAAGGGCCTCCACATACTTGTGCCAGCTATTTTGATCTTGAGCCCTTTCCATGGTTGTATTAAACTCGTCCTCCGTCTCCCTTCTTATAGCTTGGATCCAGGTAGGCCTTGGTCTTCCTCTTCTTCTCGTTCCGTCCACTCTCCACTCGACCGCCTCTCAATATTCTGTCCGGACGCACACGCAGAACCTGCCCAAGCCACCTCCATCTATTTTTCATCAACCATTCATCGAAATAGGGAACATTTGTGACTTCTCTTATTCTCTCGTTTCTAATACGATCATGCCATCTTATGTTCAAGGTTCTTCTCAATGCCATATTCTCGAAAGTTTGGAATCTTCTGGATAAAGTGTCATTATCATACCAAAATTCACCTCCATATACCAAAACGGGTCTTACCAGTGAAGTACAGTATATAATCTCGGTTTGGTATGAACTGTTAGTCTATGTGACTTCCACACTTTGCCCAGTATACCCATAACTTGATGACCTCTTCGTATTCTGCCCTGAAACTCATCTTCAAGTGATCCATCGTTTTTGACGAGTGTCCCCAAATACTTGAAGACAGGAACTTCTATAATTTGGTCCTCCATCTGAATGTTCCGTTCAATTTCTTCATCTGTTTTCATTACCTCTCTTTTTCTAACATTAATCGTTAATCCAGCTCCTTTTCCCTTTTCCTCCAGTCTGCTAACCATAGTTTGCAAATTCTGAATGGATCTGCTCATCAGTACTACATCGTCTGCATAATCCCAGTCTGCGAGGTATTTATTATCGACCCATTCGATCCCTTCTCTTTTATCACCCACTGTCTCTTTCAATACAAAATCAATAAGTACAGCGAACACCAATGGAGACAAAATATTACCTTGCAACACCCCACTCTCGACATTGAATTGTGAGGAAAGTTGGCCATCAACGCTCACACGACAACTGCTGCCTTTATGAATTTCTTCTTTCAAACAAACGTATTTTTCTGGCATTCCATAGTTCTGTAAGATTTTCCACATAGTTGGTCTATGTATGCTATCGAAGGCTTTCTCAAAATCGACAAATGCCATTATCAACGTTTTTTTTTAATTCCACACTGCTGTATTATGTGACGTAGTGCGAATATACTGTATGATCACTGCAGCTTCTTGATTTTCTGAACCCTGAAGAGGGTCATTGTGTTTCAACCCAAGTTTTAAACTAAATGAGTCCTGAGGGACACCGCAGTACAGTACTTAACGGGGTGGTGTGGCGGTAAAATTAACTAATTCCAATATTATAAATTAATTTTAGTGGAATTAGTTAATTTTAACTAATTAACTAATTCCAATATTATAAATTAATTTTATTGGAATTAGTTAATTTTACCGCCACACCACCCAGTTAAGTACTGTATTGCGGTGTCCCTCAGGACTCATTTAGTTTAAAACTTGTGTTGAAACACAATGACCCTCTTCAGGGGAAGATGTTGTTTAATAATACAGACGTGAGCCCTATTGAGGTTCATGACGGTTAAGGTGGGCACCTCCTCCACTTCACCTTCTTCTTCTTCCTCCTAATCCTCATCCTCATGACACTGCTCCTCGACAAGCTTGACCAGCTCTTCCCCAGCATGACCCAGGAGTTCCTCTTACACCTCTTCCTCTTGAAGGTCTTTGAACCCCTCACCTCCCACATGACGGGCAGGCCAGGCGATGTGCTGCACATCCTGGTTGACTGTGGGGAAGCCAGCAAAGTCTTTCACCACCTCTGGCCACAAGGCCCTCCAGCAGGAGTTAACACAGAGAACTGTCAGGTTATCATGGCACTGCTATTTGAAGGAGGTGCAGTCTGCAATGGATAACTCTTCCATATTTTCTGCACTGACTCGGGCACCACCCAGTGTGTCCTTTTCCAAGGCTTGCCGTATCCTGCTGAAGGTGCTTGGCTTTGAAGACAGCAATGACTCCCTGGGCGAGTGGTTGGAGCAACGATGTTGTGTTCTTGGACAGGAAGATCATCTCGACAACCTTGAGGGTCTTTGGGTGGCCAGGGCAGTTGTCGATCACAAGAAGGACTTTAAATTCCAGGCCCTTCTCCTGCAGGTAATCCTTGACCTTCCTCACAAAACAATTGTGAAACCAGTCGGTGAATAACACTGCCTTCATCCAGGCTTTCTTGTTGTGGTGGTAGAAAACTGGGAGGAGGTGCATGTCTTTGTTGTTGAGTGCACGCAGATGCTTAGCACAGTACAGCAGCATGGGCTTGATTATGTGTCCTGCAGCATTGCCACATAGCAGGAGAGACACAAGATCCTTTGCCATCTTGAAGCTCGGTGCACTCCTTTCCTTCCATGAAATAAACGTCCTGGCTGGCATCTTCTTCCACCACAAGCCAGTTTCATCAGAGTTGGAAACCTGCTCCGTCTTCTAGCACTTCTCCCGGATAATCTCGGTAAAGATCGCAAGATAACTCCCTTGCTGCTACATTGTCCGCCGAAGCTGACTCACCAGTGATCCTCAAGTTGTGCAGAATGTAGGCCTTCTTGAAGTTCTCAGACCACCTCTTACTGGCATTAAATCCGTTCTTTGTGGTATCACCAGAACCACCAGCACTAGCACCATCTTCACCACTCATTTCACCTGCACCACCTTCCTCAGCATGGAATCGGTCATACAGTACCTTGGCTTTCTCATGGATAAACTTTTGGCTGAGTGGGATGTGGTGGTGGTTAAAGTCCTCAATCCAGATGTTAAGGGCTTTCTCCATTTTCACCATAGCTGTATCCATCACATTAGCGGCAACCTTGGCAGTAGAGGGGGCACTTAGGGCAACGGCATTACGAATTTCTTTCTCTTTCTTCTTAATGTAACGGACAGATGGTTCATAATGCCACACGCAGCAAAGTTTTGGCCACTCCTAAGTTTGTCCAGCAGTTGTATCTTGTCCACTACAGTCAGGACCTTCTTTTCTCTCTTCACTTGTTTGAGCGCCTTACCGCAGCTGTATGAAGGTGGTTGAGGGCGTTTGGGAGCCATAACAAGCATGAGTAGCACAGGTGATACGAGCGGAGACTAGCACACACGCAAGACGGACAAGTGTTTAGCCTGGACTGAGGCGGAGCGAGCGGGAGTGCGTGCGTGGACCGGCCTCCCGGGACAAGAGAGACACCTTGCGGGACGCCACAAAACTCGCGCGCTCGCCGTACCAGCTGCGAAAATGCCGGCAACTTTAAAACTACCCGCAGACATTCTTGGGTATACATCCAGGGTGTCATCCACAAATAATAGAGGACTGCGAAATAAAAATCCGCGAATTATCAGGGCATGCTGCTGTATATCATTTCTCACTATTGATCTTTTTCTTGTTTTTTTTATTTATTTATGGTCCTTTATTATTATTATTATTATTATTATTATTATTATTATTATTATTATTATTATTATTATTTTTATCTTCATTATTATTATTATTATTATCATCATCATCGTCGTCGTCGTCGTCATCATTACCATTATTATTGTTATTATTATTATTATTATTATTATTATTATTATTATTATTATTATTATTATTATATTTTTGCCCCCAGGCCCTGATGTGGGTCATTGACCTGTGCCCTGGTGGACAAATCCCATTAAAAAAAAAAAAAAAACGTAGGCTTTGATGAGTGTTATCCACGGCCATGGAACCTAACCTCCTATTTCTCATAACCCTTTAGTCTTGTCCACCGTGGATTTGTCAACCATGGATTTTTTAAGAACCCAACCCCATGATTGGCGAGTAATTACTGTAATGTCCTGTCTAAGGCTGTTTTAGTTTGAACAATAGATGCACATATATTTGTGATTTCACCACCCCGATAAGTATAAGGGCCGAGATCCCAGGTCCTGGGACCCATGTTGTTGCATTGAATTAAAAATATAAGACCCTGAAAATTTTGACTGCTTACCATTTCATCAAATTTCTATTGTAAGGGAAGCACATGATTTAGTTACCCAATTGATAGAAGGCTAAGAGATTTTGCTGCAGAGCATACACCTTCATGCTTTAATCTGTTTTTATTTTGATCAGTTTCAAAGCTATGTCATTGGTTCAATGCCTCACTTTCCAGTCACCTGAGCTCCTTGTCAGATACTTGCTCTCTGGTTCTATTCCTGTTGACAGCTAAGTATTTAATTTTTCACATTTGAATACAGTGTACATGTCTCAGGTTTAACCAATTGTGTACAGGGTCCACTCTTTGCTGAATAAAATTGTCTAGTGTTAGCCAAATCAAATATTTAAAGTAGCATCCCTGTAGTGAAGGGATCAACTATAGTCATTGTAAAAGTGCTTACATTTGCCAAACAGCCTAGTGGCTGTGGAGTTGGTACAGGGCATGCACTACCCGACACTGTGGCCCTTTTCTTGACTAAGCCTATCCTTATGGGATTTGGTAATTGGCTTCATAGAGGAAGTTTCAGATTCTTTGTGTCTTGTTGTGGGAGTGATTAGATCTGCATATAGTATTGACTTTTTATAATGTAACACCTATCAGCACCAAGGCATTTCAGGATTTTCTTAGTCAATCAGCCTCTAGGCCATGACAACTGTCATATTCCAAAGATTTCTTACTCTCCCTTGACAATTGTCACTCAAAATGAAAGAATAGAACTCACAGTTTGCCAAAAGACATTGCAGCATGAAGCATCGACTCACTGGCAAGCTCGTTCTTTCTGTTGCACTGATTGCACCTCATTTGACAGTGTTATAAACTATTTGCAGTAATAGCCACTGTATCCAGTCGCCAATCTCCTCGAGGAAAGATGTGTCTCTTGAACTCCTTATTTATTTAAAAAAAAAGATGACTGCATGCCCCATTGACCCTGAGGTGAAGAAACTGGGTCACTTTGATATTTGTGTTGTGGCAGGAAGGATTTTTGTTGTAAGTGTTGACATATTTAATGAACTAATGATAGTGTGCTGGTGTTTGTGGTCTATGGGAACTTCTTGTACCCAGTGTTGTGGGTAGCCAATCTGACATGGCTATAGTTTCCACCAAGTGTTACATAACTGGTTAAAACCAGTTAAAGTTTTCTATGATGTTATCAATGTAATGTCATGTAGCATAACTGTTATAGTGTTATCTTTGAATGTTTGAGCAGTTTTACATGTACTGTGCTTGTTTGCATTGAGACTAGTAATTCACACCATACAAAGAATGGATAGGAATCATTGTAAACCTTTTGGTATTTAAACAATGGATGCTGAAGGACCCTTCAAGGGGCTTATAAGTTAATAGTGTATTGAGTTGTTTGTGTGAGTAATTTTTCTTTATATCTGGGCTTTACCTTCAACCACTATGCACATCTATTCCACACATAAGAGCTGCTCCAAATCTTCTCCAAGAGCTCCCAGGTGGGATACCAAAGGCTTCATTTCTTTCCTTCATATTGTTTTCATTGGCATTTAACAAGCTTGGATTGGTTTCATTTGCAATTCATTAGTTAGGTAGTTAGTTTACTGTTTTGTTTTGGGGAGCTGTTACAATTATTAGACTTGCAATTTATTAGTCACATAAAAGGGCACTTCATTTTAGATGAGACCAAGTTAAGTCCAACTAACCTGTACATAGATCTCTCTGTACATAGATTTAGCTTTTAGCTGGGTTTAATCCTTGGTCTTTTTCAGCTGGGTACGGGTGCAGGGGGTTTCCTGCTCAGGTTGGGGTCGCGGGATTGTGACAGGAACTTTGTCATGAGCTCAGGGAATTTGGGAAGGTACTCTGCTTGATTCCTGTGTTTGCAATTTTATGGTGAGTGTAATGGAAATTATTTGTTTTCCATGGTACTAAGAGCAATGTTTCCTTTCTAGGATTAGGTTGTTATTCTTTTTTTGGGTATAGGGCCTTTCTTTCAAATCAGTTACTGTCTTTGGATGATAGAGTGGTTGTGCCATTTAGCATCCTGTCCATATGGCCAGGTTCAAGAAAAGGTCTAAATTGTATATGGCTTCAGCATCTGCTCCACTTTCATAGCAGTGGAAGAGGAATTTGGGTTGACTGAAAAGACTGAGGATATCCTAGTGGGTGGACATTTGTTCCATTTTGAGATATTCTGAATGTGGGTCTTCAAAGCTGTGTCTTTAGGATTATAAAAGAGAATGAGAAAACTTCATACTGATCCTGGAGCTAATGAATCGGAAGGTTCTTTACAAAGAGAGCATCACAGGATAAGCCTGTGATGTCACAACAAAATATTTATAAAGGAAATTAATTAATCTCTTGAATGTGTATAAATTAATAAGGCATAAACTAGATTGTTTATGTTCAACAGTTTATATGGGTGTGTTCAGTCTGCCAAAATGAGCATGTTCAGAATTCCTGACAATGGGACATAAATGCAGTGATTGTGTGCACACTTTCTGTGACACTCCATGGCTCATTATTCCTTCTGTTTCTGATAACACCGCCTGTTTGTACGGAGAACTCTTTTAGGATTCCAGTTATAGTTGGATGGAGTAGCTATTTTGTTTAACAAAACATAGCCATTCTACTAAGGTGACAAATGGACAGTCAACATAGATTTAAGTACTGTATACTGTACGGTACATGCTTGTAAACGTGAGTCGTGCATAATAATCTTATAAAAAGGGATTTCATGGTTCTCATAGATTTTTCCTTTCAGAATCTTTTTTATCAAGATTATTAATATAATATCAAATTTGTTGTGTTGTTCCTTTATTTGTTTATTTATTTTTGTACGTGTTTGTTATGTGAGATTGTTTAATTGTATATTTCCACAGGGAGTGGGTGAAGTGAATTTCAGGTACAGTGGTGCTAGACTGTGCCAGCATCTGTCCAAAAATGTCACACAATCTTACAATGGACCAACCTTCAAAAGTGTCTTACTACAGAGGTCAGTATACTTTAGTCGTTTTGAAGAAGTTTATTATACAGGTTGACCTTCTCTTATCTGGCAACCATGGGATCAGAGCCTTGCTGGATAATAGACATTCCCATTAAGTAAAAGGTTGACAATTAATGGCACTGTCACTGCCAAAATATTTTCAACACATTTCAAAGCATTACTGTACTCATACAAACATTCAGATCATGTCATAATGTTTCAGTCTTCTATCCTGTGTTTTATAAAGTAAGGCACACCAAAGTGTTACTTAAATGCATGATTTTTGGCCTTTATATATTTCTATGTTGTCTGTGTTTTCTCAGATGCTACCAGACGTGTCGAGAGTATTTTGTCGGCGATTGTACATTAACCAAAGCTACACATAGCCTTTTTTTTTCTCACGCTCTCCACCAGATAACAGCTTACTAGAAAAAATGTGGGAGAGACGTATTTCTTACCGTAGAGTTTCAGGTACAGTCTCGAACGAAAGTTCTTGATACAATCAAGGAGGAGGGTGCAAAGTCCGCCCCTACCCTTACTGGATGGCAGGTCCGCTGTCCAGCCGTTGCCCCCGCCCCCCACCCCTCCCCTCCCCAACACACACACAAGCACCTATGCAGTTCAACAATTGATCTCTGATACTTCCATTTCTCAAT
Source organism: Homarus americanus (assembly GCF_018991925.1). Lineage (NCBI taxonomy): Eukaryota > Metazoa > Arthropoda > Malacostraca > Decapoda > Nephropidae > Homarus > Homarus americanus. The sequence goes on along the minus strand of NW_024738608.1, from coordinate 9,456,684 downwards.
AATGACTGGGAAAGAATATAACTGTTTTGTTAAATAAATTCTCATAACAATTTACTCAATAAAGTTTTATATTACTTGACATAATAGGTTATATTGTTATTAGATAATGGAGCATGTGTGTCTTGGTGGCTGGGGTTCACAACAATAATACCAGAATCCTCCAAGCTGTTTTGTCCCTCAGAATGGTAGCCAGACAACTAAGTATGAATGTGAGGGATAATATGGTTCATAAGAGAATGCTTTATCACCCTCCGTGATAATGGCCTTATCACAGGGTCTACACACGTAACCTTGGCTTGAGCCCTACAATGGATGACACGATAGGAGTGTGGCTGATATATGAATGACACGATTAATATAAAAGTGTGTCACAACTAGAAGTAGGTCACAACACCATGAATTAGGATTGGATGGAAATATAAGGTCAAAACAGCATAACCATTATTAGTTATATAGGTAACCATAAATGTTGTTTAGGTAATGTTATATACACTCAATATCTTAGTAATTATTTGCAGTTAAGAAAAGGTAAAATAATAGTTATAATAATTCAAACAACCTATTCTTTAGACTACAGAAATTATACATAACTCATATTGTCACCCCAATTATTCATGCAGTAGCCCTGCTTTTCATTGATGGCCTGTAGCCTGTCCAGCACGGATGGTCTCACACGAGCTCCCTGTAGTATTCCCACTGTCTGTTGATGTGCACCATAATGTCAAATAATGTAAAACTTGATTGGATAAACTGTTTTGTAAATTTATTAAACAAAACAGTGACATCCTTCCCCAGTCCTTATTGAGAAATGGAAGTATTGGAGCTTGACTGTTGAGCTGCTTGGGTGCTTGTTTGTGTGTTGGGGCGATGACTGGACAGCGACCAATAATTTCACTGTTTTTATATTTAGGAGTCATAGTTAACTTAGATATGACAATGTTCTCTTGGTACTTAATTTTCCAAGTAATTTGGTAATAATTTGGCACCCCTGGCCCCATGAATCACCAATATTGCTCCTCTAAACAACATTAATCTCTCTATTTTGAAAGAAATGCGAAATATATTTTTTTAGATACTGTGCCAAATAAAGAAATTAAACTTTTTTTTTAACTACACTCCTGTCCTATCTTTAATAAGTCATATTTTCTAGACCAGTGAAATATCTGTCAGGCCTGGCTTGGCACAGGCTGAGTCACACACCTGCCCTCCCTCCCTCCACTCACCCTGGTCACTTTCACAATAGCACTGGACTGGTTTTATAATTATTGTCTCGAGCATGGTATAACAAATAACTACAGTACTATAAGTCTGCTTATTTAAATATTAAGTAAAATGTCTGCTTTGATTTACTCAGATAGAACTTTAGTTTCGTCTTGTCTCAAACCTCCCAACTAGATATTATTTTCTCTTTTAATGCAGAAGACGGAGTGTCTATTTTCATTTGATTGTCAATTATTTTCGTGTAGACAGTAAGTCCTCGTTTAACGTCGTGGTTCCGTTAATGAAAACCGCAACGTTGACGGAAACAACGTTAATGGAATCAATTTCCCCATAAGAAATAGATCAAATACGGGAGTTATGTTCCTGATCCTCTCTTTGCCCCACGAAATACATTACATATACAGAAATTCAATGGCATTTTTATAGAAAATAGTATTTATATATAACATTAAATCATTTTGGGCGGAGGTGGTGGAGCGAGTGTGTGGTGGGTAGTGGAGTGGAGGAGGACGGGAGAGGAGGAGGGTGGCAAGTCACTGAGACCCGGCAGGTGGCTCCTCCTCCCGGTTTAAAACTTCCCATTTCGTGGCAAGGCTAATGGTCTTATGTTGCTTCTTCACAACACTAGCATCAGTAGCACTTGATGAGCAAAAACTCTTAAGCACGCACGGATGATGTAAAGTCGTAACAGAGACTGGTTTGGCGTCGCTTGGGGACGCTGTGACGTTCAGCGAGTGGGGGCAGTGCGCCGAGCCCAGAAACCGTAGCGCAGCCAGACAGGAGCCTGTGATGCGCCGTAGAAAGTAGTCCGTGACGACGCAAAAGACGTAGTATCGGATCACTGGGACGTTAAACGAATTTTTGGTCTCTTAAAGTTTAGCTACGTAATACCGAAACAACTTTAAGCGGGACGACATTATACGAGGACTTACTGTACTGTACGGTACTATAAAGATAAAAATAAGAAATAATTGTATGAGTATAGTGGATGTGGAAGACGAATGTTTATCTGGGAGCAGCTGGCAGAGGGGGGGGGGAGGTGTAGCATGGGTGGGTGGCTCCCTCCCCCCACCCTCTCCCACAATAATCCTTTAACACTTCTTTATGCAATTCCACCACAATTCTCATATAATTTAGGATCATTTGGTGCCAGATTGATAAAATATTATCCTAAAAGAATCAACTTTCCTGAAGAATTCCACACTGAACACCATGAGTCATTTCATACTCATTTGTTTACAAAGAGCAAACAGCTGATCAGCTTACCACAATGTCTGTCTTCAACACTTAGTATATTAGTACAGTACAGTTGTGTAGTTATCACCCCTTAATAAATATTATTGCAGTGTATGTTTATCACCACTTAATACTATTGTAGTGTATTTATCATCACTTAATAAGTAATATTGTAGTGTAAAGTATTATGCATCTGCATAAACCGGGTACCCTGATTTATTCATTAATCATTTGTCTAAATACAAGTAGCCAAACTGCATCATCATATAACACTCAAAGGTAGTAAATAACTTTTTTAAGAAGGTATCTTAATATCAAATACTATTCAGTGTGTTATAGTGACCCCTGTTGTAAGCTGGTCTACCAAAAGCTCTCACATGAATGCATCTTGAGTAATTAACCTTCTGATACAGCTTATCCTTTCATTTTCAAGTCATATTACAAATTACATACAGTATTTTATTTTTTCTCTATTACTGAAGATGTTATATTTATCATGAAGAACCATAAATCATAAGAGGCCAATCATATGAGAATATAATACTGAATCAATAAATAAATAAACCTGACAATGTGGCAGCACCTGATCAGCCCCAACCAGCTTACATACTCAAGTGTCTTAGTTCTCAGTAGGTCTATAGCAAACTGATTAGACCTCTGTACAGAATTCAGTAAGTGTTGTTCAGTTGTATCTTTCGTAAGATTTTTTTATTCAACCTTCCCCATTTCTTAATTTTTTATTTTTTTATTTTTTTATTTTTTATTTTTTTTTATTATTATTATTATTATTATTATTATTATTATTTTTTTAGTGATTCCAGTGATCAGAGCATCTGAGAGTCCCCAAAAAGTGAATTCCGATATATTGAAGTTCGATTTATCAAGTTTATACTGTAGTTTCATAACTTGGTATGCCATATCTCTCTCCCTACATGCAAGAGAACAGGAGCGATCAAATCATGATTGAAAAATGAAAGTTTTGGTAGAACATGGGATAAGTGCACTCGTACCACCTTGTATAACCCCAGCAATGCTATCAGCACATACTGAGGCGTCCTGAGTGGAAAAGCAACATTCATCCCAGGGAAAGTCAGAGAAGAATTCTCGCAAGGATTGCCAGTTTGCCCTCCGATAGTGCCATAGTTGGCATTTAAAAGGAGGTGGGGGAGGTGGTTGTGCTCAGTTTGGTTAAATAGAAATAAGACAGTGATCAGAAGACCTTAAGGGGGCAGAAATTGAGTATGAATAGTGTGAGGGGTTAGAGGTAAAACCACGATCAAGAATGTTAGTCGATCTGGAACACGTATAAGGTATTTAATTATTTGTTCCAGATCATTAAGTAAGGAAAAAGAGAGTGCCTCAGCTCCACCTGGGTCATCCCTTGCAGAGCCAAGCCACTCTCTGTGATGTACAGTACATTGAAATCCCCTAGGTAGAGGATCTCGATGTTGGGGTGTGTGGATAGGAACGACTCAAAGCAAGAAGTGAAATAGTCAAAGAGTTCCAAATAGTTGGTAGAGTTGGGAGAACAGTATAGAAAACTCAGAAAAATAGTCATAGTTGGTAGAGATATTTTGAGCCAGATAACATAAAGAGAAGATTCAAGATCCGTGAGTCGAGCTATAGGTGTACCCCGGTACGTGTGTTGCAGTAGGCCCATACACTTCCCTTTGAATAGAAAGAGGTATAAAGGTTGTAGTTGGAGACTTGAAAGTGTTTGGGTGTAGCTGCTTTGGTCAGTTGAAGTTCAGATAGTAGTAAGAGATCGGGGGAAAAGGTTAATAGATGTGCTCCACATAAGGAAAATTGGATATCAGGCTGTGAATATTGGAAAATTTAACTGAAAAAGGTCGATCCTCCAGCAACAGTGGTGACCCCAGTAGTTTGATGATGATCAGGTCAGCCCTGCGGTCCACAGCCTTCTCGACCAGTGGGACCCATCAGAGAAGACCCAACTTTAATACTCTTGTTAGCTGATTTCATAGGAGAATAAAAGAATAGAAAGAGTAGAACAGATCAAGAGTGAGAAAGGTTATATATGTTGTGTTGTCAATAGTAAGGGAGACAGTTGAGACCCTGCAATTGTGTGTAAATGATGCAGAAAGACAGATAAGCAACCTGGGACTAGGTCAAAAAAAATTTTGATGCCATGTGGCAGCAGGGTCTACCATTAGACAACACATTATGCTTCCAATATATTCCCAGGCACCACACAAGAGATATTTGTACGTAATGAGTCATAGCAAGCTTGCTATTTGAGAAATAAAGATGAGTTTTGTTGCATTAGTATTGTAAATAAATTATCTACAAATAGTTTTATATGAGAAATCACAATAAATAATTATTTTTATACGGAAGCGCGAGTAGAAAAAAAAAATTACACTTAATGAAAATGTGTATATTGTACATCACTTGATACATTCGTTATTTCATGTGATTGCAATATGAACCCTATTCTATGATAAAGTTTACATATACAGGTAGGTATAGCAAAAAATAGCTAAGAAGAAAAGTTGTGAAAATTTAATACAGTATTTGGCTGGGTAATAATGGTGTAAATTATACGTTCTGATGAGCGCGTCTAGGCCGAGTGCAGATGATTAAAATTTTCCCTCCGAATGCAAAATATAATTGTACATACTGTATTGAGTCATAGGAAGCTTACTATTGGAGATAGAAAGGTCGGGTTTGTTACATTAGCATTGAAAATACATTATATACAATTAGTTTTATGTAGGTAATTGCAATAAAATTATTAAATCTACAGTAAAACCTCGATTAACCAACTTTTGGATTATATATATTTATATATATATATATATATATATATATATATATATATATATATATATATATATATATATATATATATATATACACACACACAGGGATTAGCCCACCCGGGCACAGGTCAATGACCCACATCGGGGCCTGGGGGGCGATAATGTAATAATATTAATAATGATAATAATAATAGTAATAAAGAACCATAAATAAATGCAAAATGAAAAAAAAAATCAAGAGTGAGAAACAATACAGTGAACCCTCACTTTACGCGGTCAATTGAACCCACGGAGGCCCGCATAAAGCGAGAAACGTGTAAAGTGAACAACATAACATATGGGATTAAATGAAATAGAGACCGGCTGACCCCCCCAAACTCCATTTTTTCCAACACAATACCTATGTTCTAGTAAAAATAACATCTTAATTTTATGATGGTGCATGCACACAATTAATACTTAAGAGAAATAGAGAAATACAGTCGCCAAGTTAATGTCCATTCAAATAATGGACTCGACTCCCTCCCCATCTTTTCACACTCCTGGCTCTTCCCTCTCTGAGAAATGTTTGGGGGAAAAACCACTAGATTTTAAGGTATACAGTAGTAATAAATAATACCTCAAACTAAAGTTAGGATAATATAATTGACATTGCTGGATTCCTTGTAAGACCAGGAATATTTTGAATATAAATGTCATATAATTTGCACAAAATATAACATATTTACTCAGAGTAAACAAAATACTTTAGAATAGATCTAAAATTTGTATGTAATGCAAAATCTATGATGTTTATATTCAAAATGATCATCAAATTTTAAGAATTCCAGCAATGTAAATTATATTCTGGCATGGTAATTTGTATGAATTTTCTGAGCTAAAACAAATATCTTCAGTTAATAAAAAAAAAATATATTCTTCACGACACTATCTGTCAATCAAAGTACCCCACCTTGCCTCCCCCCTCTACCAACCGCGCCAGATGGTCGGTCGGTCCCTCCCTCCCCCCCCCACACCCCACCAACTATCCCTACCAGAGAAATGTGTGGGAGAAACCAGAATATTTACCTTTTTAGTAATAAATAATACCTCAGACTAAAGTTAGGATAATATAATTGACATTGCTGGATTCCTTGCAAGACCAGGAATATTTTGAATATACACTTCATATATTTTGCACAAAAGATAACATATTTGCTCTGAGTAAACAAAATACTTGCATTAGATCTAAAATTTGTATGTCTAATGCAAAATCTATGATGCTTATATTCAAAATGATCATCAAATTGTAAGAATTCCAGCAATGTAAATTATATTCTGGCCGGATAATTTGTATGAATTTTATGAGCTAAATAAAAAAATTATACTTCACCCGCGTATATGAGTAGATGCACCGCGTAAAGTGGGAATTCCGGTTCTGGCAGGGTACCGCGTAAATGTAAAAACGCGTAAAGTGAAACCGTGTAAAGCGAGGGTTCACTATATGTATGTTGTGTTGTCAATAGTAAGAGAAGCAATTGAGACCCGACAATTGTGTGTAAATGAGGTAGAAAATCAGATCAGCAACCTGGGACTTGGTCACAATTTTTGTGATGACATATGTTCTTTGACTTTTCCATTTTTTATTCACGGTTTCTGTGCCGGTTTATATTTATTTACTAAAGTGGTTAATGTTTTAAAGCAAATTCTATTGAAATATGAAAGGCAAATGAAAAAATATGAATAGAGGGAATTAAATGAGGTAGGTTGGGGAAAGGTACTTTGAAAATGTGTTTTATTTCCATAGACTTTATGTATTATTAACCGACCTTTCGGATTATACGTCGGCCCCTTCCCCCCATATGTGGTCGGTTAATCGAGGTTTTACTGTATATGTAAGTGTGAGTATAACACAAATTGTAGTGCATGGCTGTCACCCAAGCTCCCAAATGCAAACATTCCTCACTCAAAGTTTCTGTATTTTTACATAAATTTTAAATGTTTAAAAGTGCTTGTTATTTTTTAAATTCATATGATATAATAATTGTAAATTATTGGTTAAATGTAATGCATAAAAATATTACCTAAATTTTTTTAGAAAAATAAATGCATTTCTTTACTTACATGTTGTTAGATGTTCCTTTCCCCTCACGCCCTTCCTCCCCCCTCCTCCATGCCCAACAGTGCCGTACTTAGTCTGAACAGGGTGACTAAATCCAGTTTTAGTGGGAATACGGGTAGTGTGCGCTAATGAGGAAGATGAGTGGTCACACTGAGATGGCTGAGATACCGCATGAGCAACACTTTTTTCATTTTACCTTCTAGACACGCCGGGCAGTACCTTTCGCACTTGGATTGCTTGTTGCGGGGCCAGACAAACTATCAATTGCACTAGAAGGTCCAGGGACACTGGGAGAGGTCTCAGGAGGCACCTTACTATCACCATGTAGTGGATTCTCCTTAAACTTTTTACACTTTTCCTCCCTTCCACCTTCGCCGGCAACATAAGGCATGGTTCGAAACTATCGCAGCACTTTTATGAATAAATTAAATCTGTGATGAACAAAAAATCAGCACAGGCCACGAGAAAATGGTGAGAAATGTAAGGTCGAGGTTACGTCCTTCACTGTTGAGCCACAAGGGGCGACTGGTGTGGTTACGCATCTAACCTTGGAAGCAGTGGAAAAACACTAACGCGTACAATTATGAGTACTTACTGCTCATAGGCTAATTACCGTGGGTGATGTAATTATATAAACATAACGTATGTAGCCCACATTTATATAAGTATCACTGTCTGTTTGACGGGCTAATACATATTTTTCAAGTCGTACACTAAATAAACTAACATTGTACATTTATTAAAATTATTACTGTACTAGGCTGTAGTCAGAACTAGAACCAAGAATATTTGATGGTCAGATGGTCACTTAAAAGACATTATGTACTATAAATTTGGAGTAAAATAATAATTAGATACCTGTAAAAACACAACACCATTAGCATAACACACTGCTTTGTGGGTTGTATCCTCAGGTCAGATGTGAGAATGGTGTTAACCAGTGTGACACTATCAAATATTACAGATTTATTCTGGGTACAGTATTCATATGACAAATATGAGCCAAAAATTAAAAAAAATGTGATTTTTAAACTGAGTTATTCCTTTTATTTTTTATTTTTGATAATTAGGAATGTTTAGAGCTCTTGGAGGACTTAACACAGGTTTGATCATAAGAGAAATTAACACCAACCACTTCACTTAGTAAAGTATCAAACTGTGAACTAGATTTCATGGATTAATTTTATCAATGATATAATTTACTTTGAGATGTACTGTTGTTGAACTAGCAACTACTTGCTGAATATGAATTAATCAGTTTAGCCTTGTATTTAATTGAATGATTATTTTAGTCATAGTTGATGAACTAATTCTTTTAGCTATATGATAATATGGTAGTGAAGGAAACACCTAATAGATGGAGCTTTATTCCTGATGTTTCTGCCATTTATACACAGAATTTTTCATTATTTTGATGGATTATATTGGATTCCTAGAGATGCAATGTTTTATTTATTACTGACTGTTGTGTCTGGATTTTTTAAATAAATGTAGCTAGCCTAGATTTAAATTTAATTACAGGAAGACACAATGACCAGGAAAAAAATGTGCTAGGCAGGTGGGCACCGACATAAGAAGTGTGGATTTTTCCAGGATTAATGTTCCTTGTCAGTTTGTCACCATCATTCTCTTCATTTATTTAATTTGCATAATTTTCATAATTTTTTTCACATTGAACATTACTCAGATATTCAAACAAACCCTAATAAGTATCTGGTGGTTGACTGTCTAGGTTGTAATTTGTCTTGTATTATTCACAAGACACAAAAATTATGATTGATCTAGTGCATCACTCAATCTGAGCTAGGCCTGAATTTTTTTCCTAGGTCTTACTGTGTTCCTGGCGACTCTCATACTTCTGATTGTACCTTACTAAACTTTGATTCTACACACGTTACATATGATTTTTTTCAAAATAAAATTTAAAGTTAGTCTTAAAACTTGTGGATGTGTCATGATAATTTGATAAATAAACCTAGGTACAGTATTACTATAAATTAGTGGAAACAATCAGACAGATTTTACTTGGATCTTTACAAATCACAGAGAAATTTGAAATTTCTGTCAAGAGGGATCTCTTAGTAATGTTTCCTTCACTACCACACTACCATCTGTCCACTATGAACAATGTTCATATTTTAGCTATATATTTTATAAAGTACAGTTCCTCCTGGATGCCATATATAATAATTTCCATTAGGTGAATTCTTCTGTCATGATATTATTTCTTTGTAGATGCCAGGAAGAATTCAATGTAAAAGAAGTTTACCTGCATTCGGAGCCATCAAGAGTGTGTGGTTTCACTTTGTTCCTCGCGGAACTCTTCACCCAGCTTGTCATTCCAAGTGGTCAACCACTTGATATTCTTCGAGGAGCTCTCTGTCAACTTCTGACAACACTTCTGTCACAACCAACAGATTCCAACCTTAAATGTGTTGCACAGGTTTTAAAGGTGAGTTAAGCTCATGAAACTATTGTTTTTGAAAGTTTATTTTTCTTTTGCACTGAATCAAAGAAAAGGATTCCAGAGTAATAGAGAACAGACAGTAGTACAGAGAGGAAAGAGAAGATTTTACTCCTGCAATATTATATGAATTTTTTCTTATTAAACACACTTTCAAACTCATTAAAAAGTTTGCATCTTTTCTTCTGTAGTGCCCACCAGTGTAGTGTCATCTACTGTACTACAAACATCAGCTGACTCACCTCCCAAATGTTTTTTTACATCCCTGTATGTTAAATGTGCTTCCCCTATCATGCTTTCAGCTGTTATTGCCCCATCAAGGAAAATCTGAACAATCATAGTGACATTATACTAACATGACAGAGAGTCCTACTTTCAATATAAAAGAGTTATACCCAACGGGCATTGAGGACCTTTCCATTTATCCTATACGTATATATATATATATATATATATACAGTGGGGTATGCTATAACGAACGGATCCTACTACGAATATTCCTATAACGAACGGTTTTACCTATAAAATTGAGAATGCTATAACGAACGAAACTCCTACAACGAATATTATTTAAAAAAAATATATATATATATTTTTTTTTTACTAATTTATTGTTTTTTATTACAAGTATTAATGATATTCTTTATTTCAGGGGTTTAGATGCATATTTATGCACTTTTTACAATTTTATATTATATTTTTCAGTGTTAAGTGGTTGTATTTAAGCGGAGCGATTAATCCTATAACGAACGAATGCTATAACGAACAAAGGTTCTAGAACCAATTAGATTCGTTATAGCATACCCCCTGTATATATATATATATATATATATATATATATATATATATATATATATATATATATATATATATATATATATATATATATATATATATATATATATATATATATATATATATATATATATATATATATATATATATATATACTAATTATTACTATTTTATTTATCTTTCCAGTTTACAGGGAGTTCACTAGATACCAGCAATAGAGGTGAAATGGATCGAGTGATGTGCAGTGTGAAGGATGTGGCAATGATAGCCCCAGTAGCCTCCACAACTCGTTCTCTTCTATTAGCTGTCATAGAATTGAGAGCTGCCAATTGGGGTCGTGGACCTCCATCACCTACACACTCTCCGGTTGATACACCAACACATTCCAATATTCCTGTAAGTTTTTTCTGTTTGGTATTGATATTAGACACAATTCGACCTTCACACTGTGGTGTGTGTGTGTGACACTAACACTGCAATGGGATGTAGTCGCCAATCGCCACTGAGGGAAAACCTCAACATTTACTTTAGATTTTCAGATGCGTGGAGGCTCGAGTTGACCGGAACATATGGACACTCCCACACATAGGTCAGGTCCTAGACATGCTCTACAATGTCGAATGAACCTTCTCCAGTGGGTGAAGAGAAGGACTCCTTCAGCCGGCTGATGTGGAACTGGGTCCCTCTGTCGCTGTGGACCCCCAAAGGTGTGGAGGTACTCTTCCCGTCACTGACCCTTGGGTGTACAGTCCACCGCCTCGTAGTGAATCAGCTGGCTGATGTGAAACTGGGTTTACTGACCACAATGTCCGCCGCCACCCTCTCAGGGGTTCGGGGATCACTGTGAGAGGCCACAGGGGTGCAGGTAGAACTCGCCCTCCGTCGCCGGTTCTGGCAAACATCACAAGTCCTCTTCTATTCTTTATTTTCCACCTTTAACTTCAGACCCAAAATTTCTTAGGGTCCCCTCAAATGTACTAGTAATTATTTCGTAGTACAATATACGCGTTTGCACAAACTGTTGACAAGAGTGCAATTATCTGCGGTCTGAGTCCTTGTTTGGGCGCCAATTGTCATGGTTCCCTCATATGCCAAAATTTATCATCCATGGTCTCATATTGTTTCCCACAAAGTATGCACAGAGTTGTTTTAGCTACTGTACATATATTGTTTCTCACTCTTGATTTTTTTTTTTTTTCATTGTTTTATTTATTTATTGTATTTTATTTAGTTTTTTATTTACTTTTATTTATTTTTATTACTGTTTTATTATTATTATTTTATTTTATTTCTTGTATTTTTCATTAAAATTTGTATTTATTATAATTACTATTATTATTATTATTATTATTATTATTTCTATTGTTGTTGTTGTTGTTGTTGTTGTTACAGGTTTTATATTTTCACTCCCATTTTGCAATCATGCACTCTTAGGTATTTATGTAGGTTTTTAGATTGTGTTGCAGGAGTGTCTGATTAACCAGTGAGTTGATTTTTGGTTCAATACCACCTCCACTGAGAAAAAGAAAATCCAAAAATCCTGTCCATAATTGTGGAGAGGTACCAGTTAAGGGGTGTGTGTCCTAAGACTACTATGATGCACTTTTTTAAAATGTATATCAGCAGTATTAGTATGTTTATTTAAGTTCCAGACTTGACCATAAAAATGGGATATCAGGAACAATCTTTCATTTTTAACTTGAATACTAAGGTAATTAGATTTACAAAACCAAAATGCACTATGAGAGTACTTGACTGAAGAGGTTTTCCATATTATGGCCTGAGAGAAATTTACATAAACTTTGATATCAAGGTACTTTTAAGAGAGCATTTCCAACCCAAATTATGTGCTTCAAGGAAGGATAGTCCTCAATTTATAGAAGGCTTGGTAAACTCTGCTATACTGTACTTTCTTAACCCAACAACTGTGACATACCTCAGGCACTCACTCACAGCAGTATTCATATATATATATATATATATATATATATATATATATATATATATATATATATATATATATATATATATATATATATATATATATATATATATATATATATATATATATATATATATATATATAATGGGATTTTAATCTTCTATCCTCCATTTATTGTTCCATATATTTTTCAGATGGGAACTGTTTATTATGGGCCAGGTGGAGTGATACAGAGAGTAGAGGATGAACCAGAGGATTCTCCCAGTGACACGGAAGATATTATTAACTATGGGTAAGTGCAAAAAGAGTTATTTCAGCAATTGAATATATGTTGCTCAATAAATATATTTTAATGCTTCAGTGACAAATTTTAATGTATTGGTGGACAATCGGTGTTGCTGTAAGATAAATATTTGAGTGTAAATTAATATTATTCCTAAGAGAAAAAAATAAATACGGGGATCTCGTTTTACGAGAATGCGATGATACGAGGTTAAAGAATTTGCGTTTTACGAGAATGCGATGATACGAGGTTAAAGAATTTGCACCTTATATTTGCTATACGAGCGATATTGTTCGTTGATATGAGAAGCGAGTACAGTGACCACTGGGATTAGTTATTCAGACTTTTTCCTGTGAAAAGACATAATTTTGAGCAACATATTACTGCACTCACTTTGTACTCAAGTGTACTACAATGAATGACAAAAATTTTTATCTCTTATGCAAACTATGTGATGGTTATGCTCAAATTATTTGCTAACTTGCAAGGATTCCAGCAATGCAAGTTATATTCTGCTAAGTTTAGTCTGACATTTTATAAAATAAAAACTTAAAGCCTAAAACTACCTTCACCTTGGCTGGGGGGAGGGGTGAGGTAAGGTGTTGACACCCGGCGAGGAGATTACCAAGTGTGTAGTTATCAGTCAAAGGGAGAGAGTAAGTTTTTTGCTTATAAAATGTCACTGAATTGACTTGGCAGAATATAACTTACATTGCTGGAATTCTTGTAAGCAGACATAAAAATTTTAGTACAGTAATTAACTTAGTACATTTGAGTAAAGGTTTACCCTTAGGACAATAAGTCTTTTACTTTTTTCACACTATGTATGTAGGATGGTGTGTGCATGCAAATGAGTAAAAATAAATGAAGAAAGTAACATATACCATATCTACCCAAAAATACGAGTTGAAAAACAACCAAAGCACCGCACAGCCTGGTGGTTGCTGTGACTAGTCTAACTTGGCTACAGTGCCATGATAAATCACTATTAAGCATTATTATATCAGTAAACACTTATAATAACAGTAAATTTAGTGAAATATGGCAGGGAGGGAGGAGAGTTACAACTGCAGACGACGCGTCACATGAGTCACTCCTCTTCCCGTTGTCAGGCGGACGATCAAAATATGTATGGGAGAAATACATATCTTGTAGTCTAATTTGAAAACGGTGATGGGCCCAGTGATAAACAAATTATATAAGCCATGCATTTAACTATGATAACATAATAAGAAACTTTGCACTGTATCATTACTAGAGTGAATGAAATACTCCCACAAACAACAATTGACAACTGTTTGTTTCCCACCTCCCAGTCAACCAGCACCCATGGGCCTAAAATGTTCTTTGTTCTGTTTAGCCAGCCAAGTAAGCAGAACGAGCAGCGACTTGGTCTGTGACGTCTCTCGTGATGTAAATACGCAGAGACGTGTTTGTGAGTCACTCTGCAAGGCCGCACAGCCCTCCTCTACCTCCCTACCATCCTCCCCCTAGCCAGATGCGCAGAGATATGTTTTTGAGCCACTCTGCCAGGCCGTGCACCCCTTCCCTACATCCCTACTGTCCTCCTTCCAGCCACCGCCTCCCTTCTCGCAGTGTTTGAATCTGCTATCCGAGTTTGTCCACTTGTATTGAATTGCATTGCATTCATTTACTGTCATCACTATACTATGTGCTCGGGAATACATCCCTATTTAACCCATGTATTATTCCCTCCATTATACCAGTTTTTGCTATACGAGCAGACTCCAAGGAATGTATCGACTCGTATCATTGAGGTTTTACTGTACGCTTATAATAATGCCATTTTTTCTACTGGTTTGCTTACGTATTCAATGTTGGTTTTCCTTCATGAGTCAGAGGAAAAAATAAAATGTTAAATGGATAAATTTAGCATTTTTTCTTCAAATAAAACCACATAAAAAATTAAAACCAATGAAAGCAAAACATCTGACAATGTATATAAGCACAGTGCAGTAGACTTATTGTTTGGTGCATCACTTTGAAATTAAAACCACATGTCTTGGCTGGACCTCACAGTCTTGCACTGCATCATAACTAATGGTGCAGTTTCTTAATGGCTTCTGTGTCCTCCACTGCTAAAGTTGACTTTGTCCTAATGTAGCATGATAATTTTGGAGTTATTTTAGCGTACTTGTGTATAGTTCAACCCCCCCTCCCCCAGCTTTTGGGGGATAATTTTATTTATTTTTTATAATTATTATTATTATTATTAATATTATTATTATTATTATTATTATTATTATTATTATTATTATTATTACTCCTCATGTATAAGTCGGCCTTAGGGTTTGAAGGATACTGATAGGCCTAGTGGGGGATGTGGACATACAGGGTATAATATTACCCAAGAAGTAAAACATTACATTACACAAAAAGTAAAATTTGATGTTATATTGTTAAACTGGCCGTGGAGGCATAACATTAGCTAGTGTTCATAGCTAGCAACACCAACTGAGCTAGTTTTCCTATTCGGTTGTTTGTTGTGGAGACTGAGTTTTAATATAATAAAAATTTTCCAAATTTCTTTTAATTTTAATTTTTTTTTTCACACTGGCTTTAGTATTTGAGCATACGACGCAGTAAACAGATGAACGACGCTATCAGCAATGTTGTCACGTCTCTCCCTCAAACCTGTGAAATTTAAGCTCAGTAGTATTTTACCCTTTCTTAGTTTATTCCCTTTTAAATCATCACATTATTTTCTGCTACATCTTGCATCAAATAAGTATTTGAGATTAGAAACACCCAAGGTTATATACCTTCACATGCATGACTGCAATATAACATGACCTGACCTTTTTTTTTTTTCCTCACATTATTCTCTACTACAATGATTCGTTTGTTTACTTTGTGGGTTTTGTGGGGGTGGATATGGTGGGAACAATATCCGACTTGGCAACAATCCCATCAGCGGGTCGGGTCGTACAATGTGAGTGTGAGATGAATGTTTATTTGTACCAGTATGTGGCATATGATACTTTAAACGAATGGTGTACAGAAGAAGGAATCTACTGGCATGCTACCAGAGTTGTAAAAAGTACTGGACTTTGTTACTTAAGTAAAAGTACTGTATTGTTACATTGGCAAAATGTTACCCAAGTAGATGTAAAAAACTATCTCATTCATAAAGTACTCAAGTACTGAAAGTAAAAAGTAACAGCAAAATTATTAATTGTCTTAGATATTAAAATAAATCCACAGTAAATTAAAAAACTAGTTAACTAAAGATGAAAAAAACCACAGCATTACACATGTTTATTACAAATCTTTCTGTCGAGATTAATCAATAACTGGATCTTCGAATTATGGCCTAAATATAAGGCCATCATGAACTACTAAAAGAGAATACATTCAACTGCTCATCTCCCTACGATCCACCGCAGGGATAGTGAACGGGCTGCAAATATATCCAACCAACACTATGATTACTGTCTTACTTATCCACACAAGTATCGTTGATATGGACTTATGGTCCACAAATATAATGTTGTCTTTGGTTGCATTATGTTAGGATACAGACCAATTGGTAAATATATGAGGCAGGGGATGACCCGCACTTCTCTTCCTGTAAACTCTGTAACTGTCCCAATGCTAACACCCATCAACACTATTGCTGTGACTGTCCCACTGTCAAGAGACCTCCTTCTACAGGACGAGTCACTCTAACCACCCTCCTTCCACAGGACGAGTCACTCTAACCACTATAGGTCACCACCTACTTATTCGTAATAATTTAGATTTAATTCTTGTATGCAACCCATGCTTTAGTGGGTGTTAACTCTCATTGTCCTTAAATCGTATCAATATTGTCTTCATATCACAAGTCATAGCATGTCCTGCGAGACACGAGTACCACTGTATTCGTGCCTGACCGCACAGTCTTGTGATTAGGCTTGTCGCCCCCTGGGGTGTAATAAATTAATTAGTAAATAATAAGCCCAGCATGATTAAACAGATACTCACAAGCAGCAGATGCAGGTAGTGGGGTGTTAAGTTTGAGAGATACGTCATATAATGTCGGGAAAGACCTCAGTAGCTCCGTTTCATCCCCTGGGCATGCGAAGTAGTTATCAAGCTCTTTCAGTTAAGTAGTTTGTGGAAGATTGTTGCCTCCATAAGGACTGAGTCTGACTAAGACTCAGTGTGAACTGTCCCACTACTTGGGGTGTGGCTGTGGTGACGTCACTTCAATTCTAATTGATGAGTGGCTGAATTTTTTGCACCGCGTAACATCTGGCGGATGCTGGGGGGGAGGGGGCAATGGTGCTTAGTTATTTAAACAGAATTTTAAATACACTCAGTCTCACACATATGTATAGATACAGGCTTTATATCTTAGACAGAATTATGTAAAGCATTTTAGAATCACAGCCTCTTTGAAATTCATTTTGGGTACACGTACATGCAAAGAGCAACTGACATGTAATGGGAAGACCAAGCCCCTGAAGGAAAGGTGGGGAGAAGAGAGGGGATTCGATGGGGAAGGGATAATAGGGTAGTCTAGGTGAGGTGGGTGGTCAAGGTGCTAATGGACACAAGAAGATCAAAGGGGAAGTCCGCTGTCATGGCCACTGCCACCTGACCTGACCTGACGTCACCTCACCTCATGAGACTTCTAGGTTTGTGACCGAGTGGGGTCTCCCCACACCCACACCGTACCCTCCACCCACACAACTCTTTTATTATGGTTAATAATTAATTAATTAAAAAATTATTATTAGTTTGTATGTAACGAGTAACGATTTTAGGTTTTTCCATTGTATTAGAGTAAATATATTAGAAAACTATACTTAAGTAAAAGTACTAAAAAATTGGAGTGTTTTAAAATGTAAATATCCAAAAATGTTACTTGAGTACAGTACTCGAGTAAATTTATTTAGTTACCTTACAACTGCAAACTACCCTACGGAAAGAAACCTTACCAATAGACTTATGGTACCCTTGCCGACCAGAAGCTTGTCATAGGTTAGCCTACTGCTAGGTTAAGGAGCTTAGCTTAATTTAAGCATTACATAGCTTAGCAGTACAAACCTAAATGGTAAATACGATGCTTATTGATACTAAATGGTAAATATTTTTCATGTTTTAAGACAATGGGTGCCTCACCCATCCCCATCATGCATAGATTTCAACCCCTAGAAAATACTACCCATGTATAGGTTGACCCCCTACTTTTTTATAAAAAAAAAATGGTTGAATTATTCGATTGTTTGCAGTAATTACATCCCTGGTGACGCAACGGTTTTGATCATGTTGCCGAATTAAAATAAAGGCTGAAAAGAATACTCTGTACAGTATAATCAAATACAGTAAGTCCTCGCTTAGCGTCTGAGTTACGTTCCTGAAAATGCGATGTTATACGAAACAATGTTAAGTGGATCAATTTTCCCCATAAGAAATAGATAAAATACAGGAGTTACGTTCCTGATCCTCCCTTTGCCCCATGAAATACATTACATATACAGAAAATCATTGCCATTTCTAGAGAAAATAGTGCATGCATATACAACTACCAAGTTTGTGAGGGTACTCACCGATGGGCAGAGGTGGTAGAGCGAGTGTGTGGTGGGTAATGAAGCTAAGGAGGCGGGAGGGGAGGAGGCAGATGGGAGCGGAGGAGGGTGGTGAGCCACTGAGACTCTGTGGCTGCCTCCTCCTCCTCCATTGATGTTTGCTTCTCTCTTTTGTTGTTTGCTCTTCTTCGGCTGCCGGCTGTTGTGAAGATGCTGCTGCTGCTTCTGCAGTCCCGCGACAAAAAAATTAATCCGGTGTTGACTGCTTGGTGCTACTCTTCTTGTCCTTATACATCTCAGTGTAACAACCAAGAGTTTCATCAATGCTGCGTTGAACCTTTGAACTACATTCTCTGTTTGGGTCATCATCTACAAGGATTTGCATACCTTGCTGGATCATGTTGAACGCTTCTGCCCTCCTCTTGGTAGTTCACGTTCGTTGAGGTTCTTCGTCATCTTTGTCTTCAATGGGACAGTGTTTTGTTAGTTGTTGCAAATCCTCTTTGGTGAGCTCTTCTGTATGGGATGCCAGGACCTCCTCAATATCCTCTGATTCCAGCTCATCAAAGCCTGTCTGTCTAGCCAAACTGAGAATATCCCTATTCACTGCTGGGACTAAATCTATGAATCCCGTAAAACTGTTGACTCACAATTTACCCCACACACCATTCAGGCAACTTTCTGAAACCTCTTCCCATGCCTTGCCAATGTTGTCAATTGCATGAAGAATGTTGAAGCCACGCCAATGTTCTCGGATCGTAGGTTTATTATCTCTGTCTGTAGCCTTGAGCAGCTAGGCCATGGTACGGCATAAATAATACGCCTTGCATGCAGCGATGACGCCTTGGTCCATAGGCTGCATCAGTGCTGTCGTGTTGGGAGGCAGAAATACAATTTTTACACTGTGATGCAAGTCGTCGAGATTGGGAGAATGAGCTGGATCTTTGTCAAGGATCAGAAGAATTTTGAAGTATTCCTTCAGTGCAGGGACGGCATACACGTTCAACCACTGGCTAAATATAGCGCCGGTTATCCATGCCTTCTTATTTGCCTTGTAAATGACAGGAAGGTGATCCTTTCAGGGCCCGTGGGTTAGCAGCGCAAAAAATCAGCTTTGGCTTCAGCTTGAAGTCGCCGGCAGCGTTCGCGCCAAGCAGCAGCGTCAAGCGGTCTTTTGCCGCTTTAAAACCTGGCGCCATTTTCTCCTCCGTGAGATATAGGTCCTCTCAGGCATCCTCTTTCAAGAGACCCGTCTCATCCACATTGGAGACTTGCTTCGATGAGTAGCCTCCTTCCTGGATAATCCGTTTGAATTCTGGCAGGAATGTCTCGGCAGCAACCTTATCTGAACTGGCAGTTTCACCAGTCATCTTAATATTGTGGAAGTATTAACGATGCTTAAATCGCTGAAACCAGCCTCGGCTGGCCGTAAAGGTCTTTTCCTTCGATCCTTCACACTCTGTTTCCGTCATGTCGTCAAACAAGGATCTGGCTTTATGCTGGATAACCATAAGGCTCACAGGGGCATTGTGTTGATTCTGGTCCTCCATCCACATTGCCAGCATCTTTTTCACTTTTTCTATCACAGTGCCTCTAGTACGAGTTGTCTTATTTGCACTCAGAGAAGAACCACTTCCAGCACTAACCTTAATTGTTTGTGTTTGTGTTGTTTATGTTAACATATGGACTCCAGTAGCCTACTATCTCATGCATCTCCTTGGCGGCAAAGAGGAACTTTAAATTTTAGTCCTCTAATTTTAATTGTTGTACTTTGACTTTCATTTACTGTATGCTCTTAAATTTAATATTATTTCAGGTGGTCACCTGCAGTGGAAGAATTGGAAGGGGATGTGGCTGAGGCATTTGAAGAGTTTCTTCGACTACAACAATGAGGCCGTAGATTTTTGTGAAGGCTTGAGTGTCCAGTGAAAAAGCCTTATCTTATGCCTCAAGAAACTTTAGTAGCATGGTTCATAATCGAGTCTGCTATATGTAAAGATCTTGTATTAAATTTAGGAAAGTAATTGTAACTCAACCTTAATGTATATTTGAATCCTGTTACTGTACCTGTAGGTTGTTTATGCAGTATATCACAAAGCTTTTTCTGTGGTTGAGTCAGTAAGCTTGTTCATTGGGAAAAGTCTCTGTCTTTTCAGGGAAGCCATTTATCTCAGTAGACCCTTAATTATTTATGATAAGCGCCTTCATTTTTTCAATTGGTTCTCGATGATATTTAGGAAATTGCTTTTCATTTCTTAAGTTTATCAGGAACATTTTAATTGTTATATGGTATTTATATTTATAGTGCATTTATTTGTATCCTGTCAATAAGAATAACATTCTCTCCACAGTTTTTGAGTTGATAAGCACATCTTAGTTGTATTTATTACTTTTTCATATTTTATTGGAATTGGTCTGGGATGACAAAACTTTTGATAACTTTTAGTTTCATCAGACACACACTGAGATACTCTCCAGATATGCATTAAGCCCCAAAGTGGATATGTCCATGAAGGATATTGACAGTCCTGGTTATTGCTTTCACAAGGTATTGCACCAGCATTTTCACAGTAAGTTTGTCTGTTGTAACTTTGCAATTTAATTTTTAATCCCAAAGTACTTTGAATAATATGTTCTAATTTTATACATCAGCAGTTACTGTATAGTAAATTTAGTTTATACTCCGATACCGGTAACATAGTTAATTTTTTCATGAATAATGATACCGGTTATATAGTTTTAAAAACTTCATGAATAATTACTATTTATCACTACTAATAAATTGAAATATAACATATCTCCACTTCATCATTAATGATTATGAATGGGAAGTGTATGTGCTGTAAATCAATTAATTAATATAGATTATTAAAGATGGGGAAATGTAAATAATGTCAATGTTTATTTGAGGCAGTTGGTAATGCTGATGATGGTTTTTTCTTCTTTAAGGAATCTCTGTAGAGGTTGATGGCCTAATCTGTCGCTCTTGACCTTTTATGGGGATTTTAAATTTCCTTTATGCAGCAGCAAGCAGTTGAAGGATTTTATCAGTAGTTCACTTTGTTGCTTCTTACCATTTAATGGTTTTGATCTATTAACTTGACTTGTAATGTATTTGATATGGCTTATTGTAAGCCTGAACTCCTGGTACAAACATGTCTTATGGGCTTGTGATGGTTCATCTTCTTGTAACTAACATTTCATGATACAAGAAATATTTTTTCCTGTTTCGAAGACTTTTCTTTTGCCATCATGATTATAAGAAGGAGGTACTGAATAATTCCTTTCCTCTTGAAGCATAAAAAATGTCTATGAATATTAATTTACTTTATCTGCTACAGTTCACCACCGATTTTCCCTCACCCTTGGTTCCAAAGCCTTGCCAGATTATCCGTTTTGCCAGACCAACCGAGGTCAGGTAATTATAATTCAACAATACACCTCTGACCCACTAATTATACACCTCCTGTGTCTCTAAAGCATCATGGACTGCTAGAAACTTAAATTAAACGAATATTAAATGTAAATTATATGTGAAAAAGTCAAAATTTTGAGCAACATTACTGTACACACTTTGTACTCAAATGTACTACACTACAGTATACTGTAGTGCATTTTTTCTCAGTTGAGAACAAATGCCCCGCCCCCTCCTCAATAGTTACAGCTGATTGGCTGTTGCAAACATGTCTGATTTTGTCCAGAGTAATGGTGTCATTCTAAATGAGTTTATTCATAATCGTTGGGATGACCGTTTCTGACGAGAAAGATATTTAGCTATATGATATAAAGATACATACCTTCATTATTTCAAACATAAGCAAGTAGGAAGTTTATCAGATATATTATACGTGAATTAACTGATAAACTCGGGTAGCAAATTCACGCTTTCGGAGGATGCATTTAATATACAGTATACAGCTCCTCCCCGACTTAGGACGGGGATAGGGACCCAAATCCAGGTCATAAGTCGAAATGGTCGTAAATCGAAAATGCTTAAATAATACATAGAAATTCTAAAATGGGTGTCTGTTTTTCTTCTCAGCACCACAAAACTCTCACTTTTAAGCTTGCCAGCCATTTTAAAGTGAATTACAAACGAAAATTTTATCTGTGTACTGACGCTGGGACTCGAAAATACGTAATTTGACAAAATTTTGGTACTACTAAGGCAGGTCGTAAGTCGGGGAGGAGCTGTACTTATTTTTACCTACAATAAGACATACTAAAACAAATTACATATCAGTAATAGTACATTATGCAAAAACATTTTAAAAGATCAGAATCACATTGAAATATTACACGACCATTAGCAAAGGCGGGAAAAATACGAAGTAGTTCGCAGTCATATTTCCCTCCTCTGCTGACATCCGTGTAATATTTCAATGTGATTCTGATCTTTTAAAATGTTTTTGCATAATGTACTATTACTGATATGTAATTTGTTTTAGTATGTCTTATTGTAGGTAAAAATAAGTATACAGTCAGTCCTCGACTTACGATGGGGTTAGGGACCGACGATCAGGTCATAAGTCGAAAATGTGAAAATAATACATTAAAAATCTAAAATGGGTGTCTCTTTTTTTCTTCTCAGCACCACAAAACTCTCAATTTTTTGCTTGCCAGCCATTTTAAAGGGAATTACAAACAAAAATCTTATCAGTACACAGCGCGATCACTAACGTCGAGACTCGAAAATACGCAATTTGAAAAATATTTTATACGACTGTGGCGGTTGTATGTCCAGGTGGTCTTAAGTCGAGTAGGTCGTAAGTCGAGGAGTACCTGTACAGTGGGCCCTCGGTTAACAAACACAATTCATTCCACAGAGTCGTTCGTTAACCGAATCTATTATTTCAATGGGATATTGGGTAATTGGTTCCAACTCACAGAATAAGTATACATACAAAGTACTGTATACCGGTAATAGAATTAACAAAACATTAAATATAAACTAAATACAGTACTGTACTGTACAGTATACTGTACATTAATAAATAAAAAAACAATAGAATACTGTATTTTTGCTTACATTCAGGTGTGTATGTCGTATTACCGGCAGCTTTGTTTACATGTTTAACAGCTGATTGTAGAGGCAATCAGTGATGACACCCCATATTCTTTACAGAGTGCATTGGTTCTAATGCCTTCTTCATGTTTCATAATAATTTCTGCACTGTATATTATCAATAGGTTAACTAAATTTCAGAATGACCAATAATTTTAATGTAAAATGCAAAATATTCAAGAGACCAACAAAATCGATTCACTCCACTATAAACAAAGTTAAACTGAGAAGCGTTGTTGGGTGATTCGATCAGCTGATTGGGTACAAAAACTGTTCCCTGTACTGTATATATTATTAATATGTTAACTGAATTTCAGAATGACCAATAATTTTAATTTAAAAAATGCAGAAATCTTCAAGAGACCAACTTTCTTGGATATTTACTCCACTGGAAACAAATGTAAACATAGAACCAATTACTGTATTGGCGGACTTGCCACTCAGCTGATCAACTGATGCGCACAACAAAACGTGTTTGTCATAAGGATATCGTTAATCGATCTTTTGTTCGTTAATCGAACTGAAAATCCTAATGGGAACTAATTCGTTAACCAAAATTTTGTTAATCGAACAGTTCGTTAACCGAGGGACCACTGTATATTAAATGCTTCCGCCGAAAGCGTGAATTTGCTACCCGAGTTTATCAGTTAATTCACTTAATTCACATATAATACTTCTGATTACTTCCTATGTGCTCCTGTTTGAAGTAATGAAGGTATGTATCTTTATATAATTTAGTTAAATATCTTTCTCGTCAGAAACGATCATTATGAATAAACTCGTTTGGAAATACATCCTTACTCGGGACAAAATCGGACAGGCTTGCAACAGCCAATCAGTTGTAACTCTTTGAGGAGGGGACGGGGCATCTTTTCTCTTGTGCAAACTATGTGATGTTTATACTCAAATTAATCAGTATTTTACAAGGATTCCAGCAATGTAATTTATATTCTACTAAGTCTAGTCAGCTACATTTTATAAGATAAAAACTTTAAGCCTAAAACTGGAGGATAAAAAAAAAATCACCCTGGCTGGGAGGAAGGGGGAGGTGTTTTTCTTTCTTTATTTGGAGGTGTTGACAGCTGTCTGGGAGGGGAGATAACAAAGTGCTATCAAATACTGTAGAGGGGTTTTAAGTTTTGCCTTAAAAAATGTCACTGAATTGACTTGGCAGTATATAACCTGCATTGCTGTAATTCTTGTAAGATAGTGATTAATTTAAGTACAAACATCCCATAGTTTGCACTAGACATAAAATTTTTAGTAATTAACTAAGTAAATTTGAGTACAGGTTAGCCTTTAGGACAATTATTTCTTTTACTATTTTTCACAATATATTTTTATGGTGGTTTGTACATGTAAATGAATAAAAATAAATGAAGAAAGTTACATACAGAATATATTCCCAAAAATAGGAGTTAAAAAACTTGTACTCAAATGTACTACACTAGAATAATTTTTTTTTTTTATTTTGCAAACTATGTGATATTTATACTCAAATTAATCAGGTATATTACAAGGATTCCAGCAATGTAATTTATATTCTGCTAGGTCTAGTCATCTACATTTTATAAGATAAAAACTTAAAGCCTAAAACTACCTTCACCCAGGCTGGGATGGAGGAAGTTAAGTGCCCTCTCTTAATTTTGTCGGGACTAAAGGAGGTGCTGGACCATCAGTTCCCGGAAAATCGGTGGTGTACCTGTACTTAGAATTTTGTTATTGGGAGCAATTAGGAATTTTTACATCATATTTACAGTCAAACAGACAAATGCAGATCAAATGGCTGAAAATTTTGATATGATAATGAAATTGATACATGTATGGATGGATATTATTGGTGTACCCTGTTCTGCTGATAGTGTAGAATAAAAACTCATTTTATATTTTTTAGCATATACCCTAAAGCAGTGGTTGTGAACCTTTATTGGTCAGCGTACCTCTTGGTCTCAGTGTGAGATATAACGTACAGGGGGTACGTGACTCAGTCATCTTTAATTTTATTTCCTTAACCCTTTCATTGGGTATTTTAATCTGATGAGCATTTTGCATGGAATGTCTAATCTCCACTAAAAACTACTTCATCAAAATACTTCATATTAGCTCAGCTCTATAATACTACTTACTGTGTTTTAAGTAAAAATATACTGACAAAGATTTGGGCTGTTTGGGATTTATGACAAGGAAAGAATACAACATTGTACAATCATTTCGTTTTTATTTAAAAAGCTGTATGAAAATATATTCTAACATAACATATGTATCAATAATGCCTTACTCTTTCAGGGAGCTTCCTGAAAGAGACTAGCCATGCTAGAAATTAGATGGTGCAGGGCATGATAGAGTGCATATCAGTGCTGTACTTCTAAAAACAGGTCAACAGTGCATACAGTATGTGTAATATATTTGAACATTTGCCTTACTCTTCATGGAGATCCACAGCAAATGGGTTTAGCCATGGTATAAAAATTTATAGTACCAGTAATAGTACCACCTGTCTCCTCCTCTCCACTATCTGGATCATGTAATAACTTTCCTCAGTCTCAGAATTTTCAACCCGCAAAATTATGAAAATTTCCTGCTAAACTGTCTCTTACTCTGGAAATTCAGCTGTGCTTTTTGCCTTTCTCTCTCATCACTTACGTTTGAAAGGGATAAGGAAAAAGTTTGTACTACCGGTAGGGACGAAGTGCATAGCTGTGTATTTATTTCAGTAAACCCCCAATATAACGGACACCATCTGTAACGGACTTCAGCTTTAACGGATACTCTGACCCATTCAGACTGGGTTCATATATTACGGACTTGGGTACGTTAAAGTAAAAAAAATTATTATTAATATTATTATTATTATTATTGTTATTATTATTATTATTGTTACAGTATTATTATTATTGTTATTATTATTATTATTATTATTATTATTATTATTATTATTATCATTATTATTATCATTATTATTATTATTATCATTATTATTATTATTATTATTACTATTATATATTTGCTCCCTAAGCCCCGATGTGGTCTTGCATTTCTTCTTCACATCACTAGCACCACAAGTGATGAGTGCTTGGAAGCCATTTTGATGGATTACAGTACAGTATTTGCAGCAAAAACACTTAAATACTACTGTATGCTGTGGAAGCTTAAGAAAGATTGGGAAGAAGAAATTTAGGGATGCCATGATGCTCTCTGAGAGAGAGAGAGAGAGAGAGAGAGAGAGCAGCAAGACACAAGAGACCATATTCTGCATGCCATATAAAGTAGTCGGTGCTGGGTAACAATGTTAGGGTAACGTTATAACGAATCATGTGGACTGTAAAACAATGTTGTCAGATTCATGGGTATCTAAAGAGTAGCAATGTTATAATGAAATGACAATGTTAAAGCAAGGCCTTACTCTATATACCCATTAACTTCCCTAAATTTGGTGTAAAACAAAGAAATGCAGAGTTGTGTGTGTCTCCCTACATGAGGCAACGTCAACAAAAACAGCTGGTGTAAGTTCCCCTACACTCGTTTCGTTGTCAGTGTTGATGGTGCAGAAGAATACAGCGGCAATCAGGAAAAGTAATCAGAGACGTGACCGATCGCCCAAGTGGCTAACGAGCTGATCAGTGGTGAAGAGGATAAAAGAAAAGAAAAAAGTATATTCATTCAAACATCACCGTGCAGGGAGGTTTTTTGAAGGTCGTGGCATTTCTGCGATATTTTCGGTATGGGATTGTAATTACTGGGTCGCAATAATGAGATTTTGCAAGTATGTGTATTAAAAATAATACGTACATATGGTATATTTTGTATATGCTCAAACCTTTGAGTTTTTTATATTTATCTCATGTACCCCCGATGAGGGGAACTTTCATAAAACTGTACAGTACGAGCTGTTTATTGGAAGACTAGGATCTACCTTCCATCTTCCAAACTACAATCCAGGTTGAATTCATTAACTCTGGTACACTTTACATGTCTCTCACTCTGGTACACTTCACATGTCTCACTCTGGTACACTTCACATGTCTCTCACTCTGGTACACTTCACATGTCTCTCACTCGGTACACTTCACATGTCTCTCACTCTGGTACACTTTACATGTCTCTCACTCTAGTACACTTCACATGTCTCTCACTCTGGTACACTTCACATGTCTCACTCGGTACACTTTACATGTCTCTCACTCTGGTACACTTCACATGTCTCACTCTGGTACATTTCACATGTCTCACTCTGGTACACTTCACATGTCTCTCACTCTGGTACACTTCACATGTCTCACTCTTGTACATTTCACATGTCTCACTCGGTACACTTTACATGTCCTACTCATGGTATATGGGCTGTATATATATACATATATATAAAACTACATGTCTCCTGTTTAAGACATGGGCAATAGGCTCTGGGTGGTGCGTATGCTCCATGTCTCATAGAACACATGTCTCTCACTCTGGTGCACTTCACATGTCTCTCACTCTAGTACTACTTCCACATGTCTCACTCCTGGGTACACTTCATGTCTCTCACTCTGGTACACTTCACATGTCTCACTTTCGATTTACGCTACATGTCTCTCACTCTGGGTACACTTCACATGTCTCTCACTCTAGGGTACACTTCACATGTCTCACTGGGGTACACTTCACATGTCTCACTCTGGTACATTTCACATGTCTCCACTCTGGTACACTTAACATGTCTCTCACTCTAATTTACACTTCACATGTCTCTCTTGTACATTTCACATGTCTCACTCGATTACACTTTACATGCTCTCACTCTGGGTACACCTTCACAGGTCTCACTCTAAATTTTGCACTGCATGTCCTCTCACTCTGGTACACTTCACTTCTGTCTCCTCGGTTGCACTTCACATGTCTCCACTCTGGTACACTTCACATGTCTCACTGGGTACACTTCACATGTCTCACTCTGGTACACTTCACATGTCTCACTGGTACACTTCACATGTCTCCTCTGGTACACTTCACATGTCTCACTCTGGTACACTTCAGGTGTCTCACTCTTGTGCATTTCATGTCTCACTTGGTACCTTCCCACATGTCTCACTCTTAATTTTACTTCACATGTCTCTCACTGGTACACTTCACATGTCTCTTACTCTGGTACACTTCACATGTCTCTCACTCTGGTACACTTCACATGTCTCTCACTCTGGTACACTTCACATGTCTCTCACTCTGGTACACTTCACATGTCTCTCTCTCTGGTACACTTCACATGTCTCTTACTCTGGTACACTTTACATGTCTCTCACTGGTACACTTCACATGTCTCTTACTCTGGTACACTTCACATGTCTCTCACTCTGGTACACTTCACATGTCTCTCACTCTGGTACACTTCACATGTCTCTTACTCTGGTACACTTTACATGTCTCTCACTCTGGTACACTTCACATGTCTCTCACTCTGGTACACTTCACATGTCTCTCACTCTGGTACACTTCACATGTCTCTCACTCTGGTACACTTTACATGTCTCTCACTCTGGTACACTTTACATGTCTCTCACTCTGGTACACTCCACATGTCTCTCACTCTGGTGGGGGTTTAGAAGATAATTTCAAAAGGAATGAAATATACGAGAAAAGTGAAACAATGAAACATTACCATCATGTTCTCATGAACACAAAATTTACATATGGGAAAGATGGAAGTAGGTGGAAAGATTCAGTGTATATGAGGTTAAGATTAGGATATAAATATTATTGGGAACTTGGAGCTGAGAGAAGTGAACAGGATAAAGAATGTAGAGTTTGTAGAACATCCAGATCCCATACCCTGCCACATTATATACTGGAATGCTCATTGCTTAATGTATATAGAAATGCCCATTATAAATAATGTCCCCAAGCAAATAGAGTGGATGTTTAAAAGTAGGAAAATAGATGAAATATTAAAGAAATATAGAAATTTTGCATCTAGAATATAACTATGTACTATAACTGATTATATGAAATATTAGGGATTTATGTGAGTCCTGTGAGGGACATTCCTGGACTGGGGTGGGGATGACTTATGTCACTTCATCCCTTTGAGATGTATTAATGTTTTTTGTATCTCAATAAACGTATCAATCAATCAAATCTCACTCTGGTACACTTCACATGTCTCTCACTCTGGTACACTTCACATGTCTCTCACTTTGGTACACCTCACATGTTTTTAAAGGAAATGAAGAGGCATTTTTTTTTTTGTTAATTTATTACATTTACGTCTATTACTGCATGTTATAGTTTAAGTTTATAAGGCATTAGCCATAACACTGCCTAACAAAGTAAACTGTGGATGGTACAACTGTAATTTTCACATTAGAATTACATATTAATTCATTCCATTTTGTCTTTATATACGAGAAGATCAGGTTATCATAGACAGTAATGGTATATTTATTTTGAAGTTATTGGAGTCTTTTTGGATACGGATACTGTAATGTGACTTTAGAGTAGTGTAACAAGCAAGGCAGCCGGATGGCTGTTGTTGGATACCAGGTGTCCACGTCCTACCGCCTTCATTCCTTTCTCACATTAGTTCCCTCCCTCTTTTGCTCTGATTTAATTCATATATATACACAGTATATATATATATATATATATATATATATATATATATATATATATATATATATATATATATATATATATATATATATATATATATATATATCACTAACCATTTACTGTACATTAATTGTAAGATTTTAGTGTGTCAAAACGATTCTACTCGTTGTATGATAGCTTCGCAGGTTGTTATTGATAATGGTGAGGGAGGGAGGGTAGTTATGGCGGCGCCCAAGAACATATTCAGCTCCCTCACGCAAGTCGCCTCTCCTGAACATTTTATGAGGTGGTGACACCGGTTGCAGGCCCGGCATTGGGGAGACTAGCGGAAGCTGCTAGTAGCTGCTCGCTTTCTGCTTGTGTGTAGTACTCGATGGGGCCTCCTGTGCAATTGTACGTAGGGCAGCAGTCAGGGAAGGGCACCTCTGCAGGGTTGACAAGAATCTCGTTGCAGTCAGCCCTGGGCTTGGCCCTGGCACACTCTGACACAACCTCGAAGAGGGCATCCCCCTCTTTAACACAGGTAGCCTTACCGCAGAAGGGGAGAATCGCCCAAGACTCCGTCACATTGTATACCCGACAGGTGGTTGACCCGAAGCACAGTCCAGGGAAGTCTGGGGACAGGACACCCCACAGTTACCCATGACACCAATTATCCACATTCACTAGTTATCCATGACATCAGTTTCCATATTCACAAGTTACCCATGACACTAGTTCTTCATGTTAACTAGTTACCGATGACACTCTAGTTACACATATTAACTAGTTACCCATGACGCTCTAGTTAACCATATTAACTAGTTACCCATGACGCTAGTTCTTCATAATAACTAGTTACCCTTGACACTAGTTCTTCATATTAACTAGTTACCCATGACACTAGTTCTTCATATTAACTAGTTACCCATGACACTAGTTCTTCATATTAACTAGTTACCCATGACACTAGTTCTTCATATTAACTAGTTACCCTTGACACTAGTTCTTCATATTAACTAGTTACCCATGACACTAGTTCTTCATATTAATTAGTTACCCATGACACTAGTTCTTCATATTAACTAGTTACCCATGACACTAGTTCTTCATATTAACTAGTTACCCATGACACTAGTTCTTCATATTAACTAATTACCCATGACACTCCAGTTAAACATATTAACTAGTTACCCATGACACTAGTTCTTCATATTAACTAGTTACCCAGGACACAATAGTTAACCATATTCACTAGTTATCCATGATGCTCTAGTTATCCATATTCACTTTGCTATCTATGACATCAAATATTTAGGATGTATATACTGTACACACACACACAGTGTCTCAACATTGTCCTTACCTGTTTAAGACACCTGTATATATATTTTGTTTATTATGATGCGCAGAAGAAGGCATATGTATGAGGGACAGGGGGACAGTATGAGGGGCACGGGGATAGTATGAAGGGCAGAGGGAAAGTATGAGGGGCAGGGGGAGATTATAAGGGGCAGGGGGAGAGTATAAGGGGCGGGGAGAGAAAGTGAGGGGCAGGGGGAGAGTATGAGGGACGGAAAGTAGATGGGTAGCAGGAGAGTATGAGGGGTGAAGGGAGAGTATAAGGGGCAGATAAGGTGTGTGAGGGGCAAGGGAGGAGTATATGAGAGGGGAGGAGAAGAGTAAGAAGGGCAGGGGGGCAGTATGAGGTACAGTGGAGGAGTCTGGGGGTATGAAGGGAAGGGGTATTAGGGACAAAAGCAGACTATGAGGGCTACGAGATTATGAGAGGAGAGTATGAGAAGTATACGGGGCACCGGGAGTGTATGAGGGGCAGGGAATTAGTATGAAGGAGTAAGAGAGGTAGAAGTTGAGTACGAGGAACACGGATGGGGACAGAGACACACCTCTGAGTTGGTCAGCTGTCAGTTTCCTGCTGTAAAATGAAGGTTCCTGGGCCACGATAACCACGGCAAGGAACACGCACACCAATCCTACACTCTTCATGACTGAAAAGAAAGCAAATAAATATATGCTGATAACCACATACGAAACAAGAAAACACGAAGTTCCCAAGCGCTTTCGTGAAATTCACATCTTCAGGGCGAGGTCATTGTGGTGTGGGGTCAACACGGGCAGGTTGTGCTGAGGTCATTGTGGTGTGGGGTCAACACGGGCAGGTTGTGCTGAGGTCGGTGTCGTGTGGGGTCAACACGAGCTGGTTGTGCTGAGGTCGGTGTGGTGTGGGGTCAACACGGGCAGGTTGTGCTGAGGTCATTGTGGTGTGGGGTCAACACGGGCAGGTTGTGCTGAGGTCATTGTGGTGTGGGGTCAACACGGGCAGGTTGTGCTGAGGTCATTGTGGTGTGGGGTCAACACGGGCAGGTTGTGCTGAGGTCGGTGTCGTGTGGGGTCAACACGGGCTGGTTGTGCTGAGGTCGGTGTGGTGTGGGGGAACATGGGCAGGTTTTGTGAGGTCATTGTGGTGTGGTGTCCGGGCAGGTTTGCCATGGGTGTAGCAGCGGGTTGTGCTGAGTCGGTGTGTGGTGGGGTCAACAAAGGCAGGTTGTGCCGAGGTCGGTGTGGTGTGGGGTCAACATGGGCAGGTTGTGCTGAGGTCGGTGCGGTTTGGGGTCAACACGGGCAGGTTGTGCTGAGGTCATTGTGGTGTGGGGTCAACACGGGCAGGTTGTGCTGGGGGAGTCAATGCTCAGGATATCTACAAGTTACAACTTATGCAACATAGTTAATTTCCTCAACCTAAATTATCACAACACCTCCTCCTTATCTCTGTTAAACATCCCAAAGTTAAATATTAAAATTCCTTACAGAAAAAGAAACGGAGAGAGGGAGAGAGTTGACTGGTATCAGAAATAAAACCTTCACTAGTACACCTATAACAATTAAAGTTTCACCAGAATGTGGAAAGTGCAGGAGTGGTCACTCGCCGGTCGAAGTGAATGTGTAAAGAACAGGTTTGTCCGCCGTAGCCAGGCTAGAAAGTGAGTATGACTGTGTGACCAATGCCGGCACTTGCAGCGCGTGACTCGCAGGTGCCGCTCTCTCCACCAGTGGTGAGTGTCATCACTTCCTTGTTAAACTTTTGGGCGGCTGCACTGGTTTCAAGGTATTAATAAAACAGAGTTTGAGCAGTGTAAATGATGGTGCAGCATGTCTGGTGCCACATTACCTAAAGAAAAAAAATACCGGTATGCTGTTATGAGGCGTGGTGACTCCTTACAGGTCATATTTACCTAACATTGTTATTATTACTGACACAAGTGGTCAACAACATCATGGTTAAGTAATGCTACTTCCCTTCGACTATTTTCACTATTTTCAAAATTATTTTGTGTCTACTGCACAATCAAAGAATATTCACAGCCTGTCACTTGTAACATTAACCATCACATTCCTCGGATTTCCTCCGACACAAAAATTATATGTAAAGGCTTAAAGATTTTAGTTGTCGAAGCACTAATAAACATTATAATGTCAACGATTAGAAAGACTGAGAAACTGATTTTAATTTAAGTTTTACAACAATAAGTAATTAAAAAAAGGTTACTACCTTGCCACTGTACTTTAAAACTTTCATACTATCGGGCACTGTGTCTTACCTGCTATTGGTGTTACCGTTTATCGGGGGGAGGACACCTGATATACTGATGTTATGATCAACATCCCTTTATATACCCAGACTCCATTGGCCAGCAGTTCTGCGCATGCGTGTGTGAAGTTTCCAAGTATATGGTTTGGTCGTTTCAATATCTCAATTTCTTCTGTAGTTGGTGGTCTCAAAAATGAAAACCATATAATTTACACAATATACTGTTTCATACGATTATTTTAATAAAATTATAATATCAAGTTAACTTTATTCCGACAAATATAGTGCATGTTAGTGACGATAGCTGGCACATGTCGGTAGGGGTGATGTTGCAATCACGGGGAACCGACCGGGACAGTCAGCGGGAAACTTTCTGCACTTCAACGCTTCAACACAATGTACACACTAAAACTTACTGACTGCTTGCGAGTTTCTTCTGATAGCATTTAAAACGCAATGATTACTGTCATATTCCAGATAATATACAAGAAATGGTATAATGATAGACGTACTTCTTTATACCACATAGGTAATACATGATAACCACAGCAATTTAATACTGAAAAAGTGTTGTGTCGAAACGCTTCCATTAATTTCAGTTCAGCAAATGGTGATGGATATATCTGGTTACATAAAGTCATTTAGTTGACCGATGTGTAAAAAGAGGATTATAATGACAATATTGCCCTTCCAAGTAGTAATACTATATTTTTTTCCTGGTGTACTATAACTCAAACTACAACTATTATAGTGATGGTCATGTTGGGCAGGTGTTATGTATAGGGTACCCTCTTGGCCTTTAACAGCCTTGTCCAATACTGACCTCACCCCCACGACTTCAGCTGGTAAACTATAGTATTCCACAAGTCGACCACCGCCGCATGAAGTGTTTTCTTATATGCGTTCTTCGTAACAAATTAGAAAACTTGAAGCTGTGACCACTTGCATTTTCAGTGTTTGATATCCTGACGATACCTGATTCTTCCATTCTTTTCAATATATTGAATGCCCTGTTGTTTCTTGTCCGAAGACTTGTCAAATCCAAAACCCTCAGTCAAGAAATCTTATTTCTGGAATAATTTTAGTGATGTTACGCCTTATTGCAGGCATGGTCTCCATCCTTAGATTCAGTAATGTAATCCAGATGGAAACGTAGGCGAGATTTTCTTATTTTTATCTCTCAGAGGTATGATTAATTATACCCAAAGTTTGGTTGGTTTTCTGTAACCTAACCTCACTTAATGTGTTGATATCAGTGATAAACTTATCACGACACCTAGGTCTTTGCCCATATATACAGTTGGCAAGAAATAATATTCACAGAATAGCTGTGTTTTGAGTTGTTATGCCCTACATGAAGTCTTACACAATGCTTTATAAAAAAATGTTCACCAGTCCTGGAACCATTAGTAAAGATCGTGCAAATCATTTTGTATGGATGTAATGTTTTCCTGCTTGGTCACCTTCCCATACATCTTCGTATTGTCTCCTTGTGGTACTCCACTGTTAACCTCTTTCCTGTCTAATTGAACTCCATTTCTCACTATTAGTCTTTGGACTAGTTTTTAAATTACCCTAATAATTTGCCTGTGTACCGTGTACTGTACCTGAAATTTATAGGCTAACCGCACATGTGGATCACCGTCGAGAGCGTTCAAAATATTAAATGTACTGTACAACACATCCACTGGTAAATCTTGTTCCACATAGTCCTTTACCGTTTCAAGGAATGTTAGTAAATTTTTTCAAACAAGATTTTCACTCCATGAAACCATGTCGTGATGTGTTGATAGGACTGGGCTCTGTCAGTTGTCAGGTGATAGCATCCCGCAAAATTTCATCTGAGTTTGCAGATATGTGATGTTAAGCCGGCTGGCTTATTGTTTTCTCCCGCTCTCTACTGTACACTTCTTGAACGTCTCGGTGATGTTATAGCAGATTTTCAGTCACTAAGCACTTTCCCTTTACAGTGGCGTATATATGTTCACGAAAGGGGGGCCCCAAGTCTCATGAGTCTCAAGATAAGATTATGTAAAAGGATGCCTTTTAAATTTCTAATTCACTTTTTTTAGCAAGCATATTGTATTTACATAGGAGTAAAATAATTAGATATACAGTAGGTTTAACTTGCAGCTGCATCTTTGGTAACTTATAAAATAAATTATACAGTGTACAGGCATTTGTATTCATAAACACAAAAGTTCCTTAGTAAAATACATACATGTTAAGAGAAAACACGTTTTTCTCTTCCAGGATTGTTGCAAAATTAAGTACTGTACTTTGCAATGAAGCATGTGAAACACAAAAACTTGCAGGTCAGCACAAGATGCGCGAAATTTTCAATTCCACCAAAACATTTTATTGACCAATCACTCGTGGCTTAGCCTCCCTCCGCTCATCCGACGGTAACTCCATAATTAAAGACAATGAAGGCCTCAACCGAATCACTGATGTCGATGTTCTGACAACCCAGCAGGTCCCTCAGCATCAAGAGCTGACCCACCTCAGCTTACGTCAATCCCTGGATGAGGTAGCAACTGCCATCAAACAGATGAAAAATAACAAAGCCTCAGGACCTAATGGAATCCCAGCCGAGGTGTTTAAAGCAGGAGGACCTCTGCTTACCAGCCGTCTCCTGGAGAATATATGGGAAAAGGAGGAAATCTCCTAAGCTCCTAAAGACACTTCCATCGTCAATGCTTATAAGAACAAGGGAGACCGGTCAGACTGTGGCAACTACCGTAGGGTCTCGCTGCTGTCCGTAGCTGGCAAATTATTGCCTGAGGCGGAAAACTTCCTCCCAGAATCTCAATGCTCTTTGCTGCCCGCCAGATACAGGAAAAGTGCAGTGACCTGTACATGGCTTTCATCGACCTAACCAAGGCCTTCGACTCGGTCAACAGGGAAGCCCTCCGGTGGACCCTCAGCTGTTTTGGCTCCCCTCCAAAATTCATGGCCATTGTAAGGGTGTGTACTGGCACCAACTCTCTTTTCCATTGTCTTGGCTGCCTTCCTTGCTCGTGCCAGTGCCAATTTAGCCGGTGGGGTGGACATCGAGTACAGGATGAAGGGTCTTTTCAACATAAGACGACTTCAGGCAAGAACAAATGTGTCGGCAGCTTCCATTGCTGAACTTCAGCATGCAGACGACCTCACCCTTGTTGCTCACACTGAACACGACCTACAGGAGATCCTGAACACCTACACAGATGCGTATGCACACTTTGGCCTTGAGGTGAATGTACGTAAGACTCAGATTCTCTTTCAACTTGCCACTGGTTCAGACACACCTCCACCATCCATCCAGCTTAACGGTACTACCCTCTTTAATGTTACCTACTTTCGGTATCTCGGCTCCCACCTGTCCACCACCGCGGAAATTGATGAAGAGATTCAGCCTCGGATCAGATGTGCATCTTAAGCCTTTGGCTGACTCCGAAACCGTGTCTTTAGCTGTAGGGAGCTGAAATTATCTACAAATTTATACTTATATCGAGCAGTGGTCCTCCCCACCCTGCTATATGGCAGCAAGACATGGGTCACATACAGGAGGCACCTCAAGGCACTTGAGAACTTTCACCAACGTAGTCTCCGTTCCATCCTCCGAGTTCGCTGGGAAGACAAGAGAACAAATGCCAGTATCTTTGCTGACACCAACTGTAGGGGCATCGATGCTACCATAATCCATGAACAACTACGCTGGACTAGCCATGTTACCCGCATGGACGACAGTAGACTGCCAAAGCAGCTACTTTACAGTCACCTTACGAATAGTAAATGTAACGCCGGCGGGCAACTGAAAAGGTATAAGGATAGTCTTAAGACAAACCTGAAAAAGTGCCAAATCGACCCCCTCACCTGGGAGTTGATTACTCCACATCGTAACTATTGAAGGAGCACCACACGAGAAGGTGTTGTTACGAACCCCTCCACCAATTGTCATGATCTACCTACCCAGCACTACGAACCACGCCATCTATTGTCCTGATCTACCTACCCAGCACCACGAGCAACGCCATCTAGGGACGAGACACGAGTATGACTCGTCTTAGTTACCACTCCGGGGTTTCCCTTCTCTATATCCTGGTTGTTGCGTCACTTCCTCCAAGTCTTCTTTGTCA
The DNA here is from genome assembly GCF_018991925.1 of Homarus americanus. Lineage (NCBI taxonomy): Eukaryota > Metazoa > Arthropoda > Malacostraca > Decapoda > Nephropidae > Homarus > Homarus americanus. The sequence goes on along the minus strand of NW_024738608.1, from coordinate 9,418,962 downwards.
GCTCGAGTTCGAGGAGAGAGGACTACACTCTGGGAAGTGACCACAGGATCACCTATCCTCTAAACCTACGGCACAGTGACTACCTACCACCGTCTTCAATACTCAGCCTTACTCGTCAGCCATCTCAGCTCCTCACTTAAGTATTTGTAATCTTGTATTGCCTCTCCCACCTCCACCTTGCTTCAAATTATTGTATGTTGTATAAATATGTATATACTGTTAATGTTTAGGTTAAGTATGGTTAAGGGTAATTTATAGGAAGCTGAATATTTTGTTAAGGGATTTATGGTACTTTATTATACACAACAAAAACTCTCATCCTCTGTCTACCCTTTTATAGTCCGATTGTCTTTGTTTTTTTGTTGTTGTTGCCTGTTGGGATCTGGGTAGACTTTTAACTATATTCAAAATCCCCAACTCGTAACAGTGTCAATACTTTCAAGTTAGCCCGACTGCAAACCGAGGCAGACAAGCACCAACGCCGGAAAGACGCTGTCACCGCCCCTCTCGCACTCGATGTAGCCCTCCACATGTGCAACATCTGTGAACGATTCTGCCGGTCCCGTATCGGCCTCTTTTGTCACCTGAAAACTCACCAATGAAGGTGACATCACCAATAACTCATATCATTGTATCATAGCTGGATGATCGTCATACTTGATTTCGAGTGACAGCAAAGTAGTAGTAGTAGTGTATGTTTAATTGTGGTGTGTAACTGTGGTATATAAATGGTGTATACATGTGGAGTATAATTGTTGTATAACTGAGACGTGTACGTGTGGTGCAAAACCGTGGTGTACAACCGGGTGGCTGGAAGGTATTATCCAAGAATTATGCAGGAAGTGGTGGCCACAGTCCCTCCTGCCTCCCTTTTCCAGTAACTGGGAAACTAGCAGCAGCTCAAGGTTACATTCTCAACAAAAACATCCGTGAATAATAAAACTAACAATTTAACTCAGAGACTCAGAGTGATCTTCGACAGGTAGCACTGTTTCCTGTATTCATGTTAACCCCACTCATGAACAAAGAAATAAACCGGTCAAGTCATACACACAAGTACTTTCGTTGTACAGTATATCTCTTGATTTCTAAATGTTGATGGACTAGAGTAATTACTGCCGGAAGCTACAGAGGCGTTCCTAAAATAACTCCATGGGAATCAGAACAATGAAGGAAGTATATTGCGAAGGGAAACATATTTATTTTGAACTAAGCAAAGAACAGGTTGACTGTGAATAAGAATATATATGCATTAATTGAAAACTTAGGTCATTCCAGAGAGAAAGAAGAAAAAAAAAGGGATACAGTATATAATTCCTAATCGCGGTGACCCTGAGAATATATTGCAAAATGTTAACCTCGACGAGGGAAAATATCATTAATGGGTTTTCTTATCAAAGGATGACCTTTCCGTTCTTCCTGACTATCGCGCAGGACTCCCGGAGGACACTTACAGTCACGACTCTAACCTGACACTTCCTGTTGACGACACACTGTCTAAAATATTACTGTCAATGAAGCAAATTCTGAAATTATTGCTGTCAAAAATACAAACTTTATTCGTTTATCTATAAAACACATAAACGCCAAGCCATTATAAAACACGAATTTCATAAGCTTCTCTGTTCATTACACAAAGTTCAAACCCATTATCGTAAAACACTCATTTAAGATTAATTTGTGAATGTTGAAAGCATCAAAATATTTTCCGTGAGAGACAAAAATCAATAGTACAGTATAACTATTAATAATACACAGAAACTTTATCTGTTGTCATAACACGAGTTTAGGTATTACTTTGGTCAACGGAACATGTTATGTATTACTGTAAAGGAACCCGTGACAAGCATGAGCCTAACAAACAATTAGCCTACAAGCAATTTTTGAGATATTTAAAGAGCTAGGAACACTTACTACGTGCCGTGAGAAGGTCATCTTCAATTGTTTAAAGTTTATTTTACAATATATTTTACGTACAGATATAGTTTATCACTATAATGTAAGTATTTCCCGGTTTTTTTAATTGCATGGTATATGGTCTGTTATTTCGATCTTGTTAGCGAGTCCCTCAAGGTAATGACAAGTACTGTGCGTACAATACATAGTGTATACCTGTAATAATGACATTAAACTATTTGATGACTGAAAATGAACTTTAAATTGTAATTTGTTATACTGCAATTTGGTTGTTTTGTGGAAGAGAAGGAAATTATTGCTCAATCACTGTGTAGTTTACCATCATTCTTAGTTCCAGCAGGTATTGTTAAGGTCAGTGGGTTACAGTATTGTGACATTAAGTTGTTGTAAAGCATAATATGATACAGTATATATTGTAATGAGTTTGGGTACATTTGTTTATTTATTTTGCATTTAGAATGGATTTCAATTATATTTAACTTTGTTTACAACTGATAATACAACATTTGGTGTTACGTGTCTAGCTGGCAAGACAATGGGAACTTTAGGGTAATAATAATACACGGAGAGAGGAGTCCTGTTTACTTGGCGGCCATGTGTCTCTCTACAAAACAACAACAAAAGAACATCGAGATGCGCAGCACGCTTCATTTAAAATTACATAACGTAGCATCTTTCCACTCAAGGTAAAGAATGTACTGACAAACTTCAAATAAAGAAAAAAAAATAGAAATGCAAGATAACAATAAAACATGGGAAAATCATATGCTCTATACCTCATCACATCAGTATTAATGGATGTCCTTAAGGTTGAAATTAAGGCATCTTACTTAATGCTAAGTATATAGTTTATAGAACCTACATAGTTAGAGCTTTCAGATGAGACCTCAGAGTCACTATGAGCAGGTAGATAAGTCCCATTGATAGAGTCAAGCTATTGGTCTAGTCTCCTAGAGGCAGTCACCTCACGTCCATTTCTTTTACTTTTACTTTATCCTCTTCGCCACTGATCGGCTCGTTAGCTGCTTGGGCGGTTGGTTACGTCTCTGACACGCACTGTTGTCAGATATTGGGCATGCACTGGCTCCTGAATATATCGGAACCTGCTCCAATGTTGGTCAAGTCTGGGATCGAATGAGTTCACACTCGGTGCCGTCACAACGCTCCCTGGCAGATTGTTCCAAGAGTTCACAATTCTCACTCCGAAAAAGTTTTCCCTCACAGTTTTCTGGACTTGTGGCTTCTTCAACCTTGAGCTGTGACCCGTTGTGGAGCGGACGTCCGCCAGCTCCAGGTATGTACATTGTACAGTCCCCCTCACTAGTGCGTTTAAAAGGGCTTGTCAGGTTTTGTGCAGCGTGACAGTGCTGTATTTGATTAGATGAAACTCTCAATAGTAAACATACTATGGAATCAACGTAAACAAATATTAAAACAAATTTATAAATGTAAGTATTTGTGGAATGTTTTTATGTTTAATAAGAAATGCGTGAAATAGACTGTTATAAGATCGTGTCTTTTGCCTAGTGGACGGCAGGCCTGGGGCAATTAATTAACTTGGCGTAACTCGTTAACTTTTGAAATAACAGTTTAACTTAACTTAACTTAATCAACATTTTGGTAAATAAATTGGTTAACTTCGATTAATTACCAATTGAACTCCTTAGAAGAAATAGCAAATAATATATAACGCACCAGCCCTTGCGCCCAGTGAGTATCTATGATGTTGACTTTCCTGTACAGTACACTAAACGTTCGTAGCCAGACTGGAGAGGGTGAGGCCGCCCTGCCTGCTGCCTCTCAGTTACTCGGTTGTCGTTGCAGTGTCCATGTGATAAACATGTGATAAAAAAGTCAAGAATTTATAATTATTTTATCTCGAGACTTATTCATACCAAGGAAGTAGTGTGCCAGACTGCCTCACTCAGTTTGGCTATTCAGGCATTCAAACTACAGTATTCATTGTATCTTCTGGAAAACATTTACAGGATATTAAGTTATTTAATCCACATGAAAATTCCCCGAAGCAAATTTGACACAGACTGGTTAACTTGACTTAATCGAGAAAAAATTCTTAAATTAATTAGTTAATGTTAAGAAAATCAGGTTAACTGTAAAAAAATGAAAATTAACTTAAATTAACAAGTTAAATTTGAAACTTAATCGCCCATGCCTCGTGGACGGTGGTATAGAGAGAATGTGGGGTGGGAGGAGGGCAACAGGGAGGGAAGTAGAGGCAGGTATCCCTCTTTCTACAGTAATGGTATCCGTTAATGCTGAACTATTAACACTCAATTGAGGCTTAAGCTTATATCTATTATTTTCCTCGTCTGCTATATTATGCAGATAACATTCATACTGTTATTGTTAAACTTTGACCAAGGTGTGAACAAGAGAAGGTTTGAAGTTAATTGCAGTGATTCCTTATGCAGAAGTACTTATTGCTTGCTATAACAATCTACTATACTGTACTAATAGAGTAAATAGAACATGTAATAATAATAAGCGTGCTTGCAATCTGTCTCAGTATCCGAGGTGCATGTCACGTAGGGTGTTGGTAATAATGTAAGGTGTTGGTAATACTGCAAGGTGTTGGTAATGATGTAAGGTGTTGGTAATACTGCAAGGTGTTGGTAATGATGTAAGGTGTTAGTAATACTGCAAGGTGTTGGTAATGATGTAAAGTGTTGGTAATACTGCAAGGTGTTGGTAATGATGTAAAGTGTTGGTAATACTGCAAGGTGTTGGTGATGATGTAAGGTGTTGGTAATACTGCAAGGTGTTGGTAATGATGTAAAGTGTTGGTAATACTGCAAGGTGTTGGTAATGATGTAAGGTGTTGGTAATACTGCAAGGTGTTGGTAATGATGTAAAGTGTTGGTAATACTGCAAGGTGTTGGTAATGATGTAAAGTGTTGGTAATACTGCAAGGTGTTGGTGATGATGTAAGGTCCCTTGGTCGTGTCCCAGGAGGAGAGTTCTATATTCACTCGGCCACCGTACTCCTATACATTGTATTTTATAATTAACGATTACCAAAATAATGTGTTGTCTGGGGTTTAATGTTCGTATGTTCAAGAACTGTTGTGATGATTTACTTAAATTGTATTTTTTCATGACTATTCCTTTATATTACATACTTTTGTTCAGCTCATCTCTTATAATGTTATATTTACCTTTAATGAATGTGCTACCATACTATTTTTATTAGTATACTAATTATGTTATATGTGTGTGTGTATGACACTGCCAGGGGTGTATCGGTGATGGACACCCAAGTCTCGGGTGGGGTAACGGTGGTGTGTCATTGTTCACCACTTGTTCAATGGACGCTGTCCCGTTTGCCTCACCACTGCATTGTTCTCCTCCAGGAGTGATTCAGACAGGTGCAGTGAGCGGCAAGAATTACATTCTTTATAAAGAGGAAATTTCCCAAATACTATATTCTAATGAATGAAAAAACAAGTCGATTCTAGCCGAAATTAAAAAAAAAAGTAGGGCTTTCAAGGATAACAATTAAAGTTTCCCTCCTCATTATTATGTGTTTACATCTAGCGCTGGGAGTCATTCTTCACCTACCATATTGACCAATCCGGTTTCTGTGGTTTGTTTGCTAGTCTGTTTACTTTCTTTGTTCACTTTGGAGCTTCACAATTTTCCTCAATATTGGACAAAGATTCAGACCAGTGGTCACCTATAAGGACCTCCCATGGACAGGCTTAGAAGTTTACCCAATGATAGGAATTTAAATGGATGGGAAAATTCATCCCCACACTTAGAAATTCATCCCTGGATCACCAAGAGACTGTGGTGGTGAATGTTGCAAAGTTTATTGGGGTTGGCCAGACTAGCTCGTTTTTGCGAAGGCAATTGCCACAGTCCTGTCACTTCAATGACTGTTGCCATGACCCTGTCCTTTCAGCGACTGTCGCCATGGTCCTGTCCTTTCATTAGCTGTTGCCAAGGTCCTGTCCCTTCATTGATTGTTGCCATGGTCCTGTGTCTTCATTGATTGTTGCCATGGTCCTGTGTCTTCATTGATTGTTGCCATGGCCCTGTGTCTTCATTGATTGTTGCCATGGCCTTGATATAGCGGTGACACAGCAGGGTGTTGTGAGTTACAATACAGCAAAATGTTGTGAGCGGTGATACAACAGGGAGTTGAGCGGTGATATAGTAAGGTGTTGTGAGTAGTGTATAGTGTCACTGCCTATACCTTACTAACAGGAAGAAGGTGGGGGAACGTAAACCTTCACTTCCCTTCAAAAGAAACATGAGAACCACTCCCAGCCCCAGCGACCAAGAACATGATAACAGTTGTGTATATAACCACCAGGAAAACCAACAGACGTCTCTTTAACGATCATGAAAACACAAAACTCTCTCTAAAGTCTTGAACAAGAAGCATGACTACATCTCTTTAACATCCAGGAAAACAAACAGTAGCCTCTAACATGCAGGAAAACAAAGTGGTCAAGAAAAATCAAGGGAACTCATTAGGCTATAGCTCCATTTACTTTCCAGGAAAACAACCTCATCCGTCTTTCACATGCAGAATAACAATCAAAGCAATCTTTAACCCTCAGCAAAACAATCACAGCCATCTCTTAACATCCACAATACCAGATAAAGGTGTTTCTTACATACAAGTAACTGTTAGTGTTGGCTTAGAGAAGTACAGTATCTTGTGTTGTGCTCACCTTGATGTGATCATAATGACAGAAAAAACAAATCCTCTCAAGGGCTTAGACAGGTGCACTAAGTAGTGCGTAGTGGTGTTTCAGTTCGTTAGATCATGTGCTCTACAACACAACGTGTTATAATGGGCGTTTAGCTATTATCCTGGGTTTTACTTGGTCCCTGCTGGGGCCTGAAGGCATATAGTGTAATGTATTTAGTGGAGATTTTGGTAGGGGATGTAGCGGTGCGGTATATTAAGTTCGTGGAGAATGCAGTGGGTGTCTAGTTGTCGAAGTAGTTGTGTAGTGCTTGAATTGGTATCTGAAAATGGCACTTGGTGAATAGTCGTTACATGAAGTATATATCAACGGTAGACAATGAGTGGTGGCAGGCAATGGTTGCGGTGGTTGAAGAGGAGTATGGTAGGTGAGGTGCGCTTGAATAGGAAATTGGTCCACATTGATAAAAAATTTACGATATTTGTAATTAGTGTATATTTATTGGAAATTGTGTAGATTAATTTGATGTGGTTTGTGTTGCTGGAGTGGGTGTTGAGTTGTTGAAGTGGGGGCATCATCACCAACAACACCACCTGTATCACCACCACCACTTCCACCAGCACCTCCACCTTCACCACCATCTCTACAACCACCGCCACCAACACCACCACCTGCATCACCACCACCAGCAAATTCATCACCACCTCCATCACTGCCTGCATCACCACCATCTCTATCATCATCGCTACCAAAACCACCACATTGCATCACCACCAGCATCACTATTTCCACCGCTTTTATACAAGGTGTAACAAAACTCCGTTCCCATAGAGAATATGGTACAACAAATTGAAATTCGATTATGCTATCAAATTTATAAATTGCAAATCTTGTGGAATTCTGATATATCAAAGAATAATTTTTCGTTTATACAGTACAAATGAATTTAATAAACTTAACATTTAAACCAGTCAATTTTGTTCGTAATTAACAACCAACCTATAGCCTAACATACCATCGGTCTCGTGGGAAACCAATTATGAAATTATTTGCACGTGTTACACAGCATGTAATAACGCTAACTCTGGTTTCTCGTGTACGGTGTGAATTGCCATGGATAACCCCAATAGTCTAATGGTATAACAATTACGTACTGTACCACACCTTTAAGTTGTCATGGTTGAATGCAAACTAAACTTAAGAAGGCAATACAGTAACACTGCCGATTTCAAACTGGTTCGCCGCTCATTGCCATTGGGCTCATCTGTCTTGTTTTATATATGTTACGTTTTATTATTTGCGAATTCTGTTATTTTGCAAAATTCATAGCATGCATATTGGTAATTTTGCGAAATAACTTAGACAACCTAAACCAACCTAACCTTATGGTTAGGTTAAGTTAGGATGGCTCGTGTAGATTGATACACAGTTAAGTGGTCCTGTTTTTTTTTTTTAACTTTGGTTAACCTGGTTGTAAGTTATTCCGCAAAATTATCAATTGCATGCCGGGAATTTTGTACAGGTTGTCGTTAAAGTCCCGTTCTGATTTCAAACAAATATTATGTAGATCCGCAATGGAAACGTGGACAGGATAAATCTCGATAAAACCACACAGGAAAAAGGGGAACAATGGAGCTCCTTAGCTTTCGTCTTTATTCAAGACATCTTCAGAAGCAACTGAATTTACAGGGACTGAGAGAGGCTTTTATACAATGGGTGACCTTACAGAAAATGAGGTCAGGTCAATAACGTGGGACCCACTAATCCACACACCACCTCCACCGTAAACGAAAGAAGAGCTTATAAAAATGGGTGACATAACAACTGGTCAGGTAAAAAACATGAGACCACTTATCATCTACCCTATATCCACCCCAAATGCTTGCAAAGCATTTATTAACCTAAGGCCACTGACAAATGAATTTATGTAACGTGTCATTAGCTTTGTCCTGACCACCACTAAAGTTTATAGAATTAATATCCCAAATTAGACTTGCTTCAGCCAGAAATCTTTGTGACACATGCTGATTTAAATACATCTAGGGTATATTGTTTTCCAATCCATGGTATGATTGCTGTTCCTAATATGAACGAAAAGTGCACTGCTTTCAGATGCTGTTCTAATATTATACGTGTGCTGTTTTATTATAAGTTGTAATGCTTTCCCAGTCTTACCTACATTATTTCCATTACAATTGCGACATGGAATACAGTAAACACTTCAATTTACATTCAAGGTTGGGATGTTCTTAATTAACGTACTAGTAATAATATAATCATACTTTAAAACAACAATATATACAAATAAATCACTTTAGGTGCGCGTGATCCATGTACTGTACGTATACTGTATGCTGATAACCTCGGTTTTCAGCATACACACACACACACATTATATATATATATATATATATATATATATATATATATATATATATATATATATATATATATATATATATATATATATATATATATATATATATATATATATATATATAGCGAACGAGAGATAGAACGCAGTATTCCGTGTTAACGCAAGGTGATAGTTACAATCATCAACAAAAGAGGTGTGTACAGTTTTACTGCATGTCAAAGCTGCGTATCAGCCACTTTAGCTTCGCTCCGCTTGTTCACAGTGGAAGATAATAGCTGCAGCTAAACCCCTCCAAAAGTAACGGAAGCTTTCTCAGCCTATGATCAATGGGAGCTGTTCCTGTATTCCTCACGGGTGGAAGGACTCATTGTTTTCGTGTAGAGGCAATCACAGTGTTTTATCTCCACGAATAAAGCATCACACACTACCCGGTGTAAAAGTCTCGGATTACCCTCCCGGTTCAAGTTACTCCGCGGTTATTTGAACCTAAGTCGTAAGTACCCCCTCCAGTTTCAAATAACCCCCTATTTCTCACAGCTTATTTGGCTATATAGAATTAAGATAGACCAAATTTTATTGAATGCTTGTTTGTTCTGTGCGGTTATGCATGTATTGAGTTTTGAAAACGAAATTATTTCTATTTAAAACACCGATTTTGTAACGTTAACGACCCATTCTTGGCATCAAAAGACTTAGGTAAAATTCGATTAAATCCTAAACTAAGCCTGTTTCTTGTGATGCCAAATCGTTTGAATAGTGTTAACAATAATCACACTTATATCTCTTGTTTATATCACCATTGATGTTACATGAAAATTAGTTTAAATGGATACTAAATTATTATTATTATTGTGATGCCCTTTTTTATGCCCCCAGTTAGACTTTCATCTCAAATCGCTTTCGTCAGATTTGGATAATTACGCTCAGATCTGTACCAGGGTCTTTTATAACCCATACTAATTTATATTCTACGATCTCACATTCACAATAATTCTTCCATAATGACGAAATCACGCTTTCCTCACTACTTATTTGATGCTCGGGCACTTACTGTAACTGGTTGGAGTCAAAGTGCAGCACTGCATGTGCGTTTAGTTTAAGTTGTTCTTATCATTAATAATGTTAAGATGATACTATAAAGAAAATTCAGCATTGATCGTGATCTTGAGCTCATCTTTAACACAATAAGAAAATAAATAAATTAATAGGTAAATAATAATAAAAGGAAACCAACAAAAATGCTACATAATGAAAAAAAATATAGTATATCATAATACTTATGTTGTCTTTCAGTTTCTAAGCCACTGTGTGTGAATGAGCATTGAGCCCTTTTGAACAGCAACACAGTTTGATTTACCATTATGGAAAATGGCTTTGTGATGCAAGTTCAGCTGTAGACAGGCGTGATAATTCAATGACTTTTTGTAAGTTTCATGACTCATCAAGGATAAACGCTGGTTATTATCCCTATATAAGATTTACGTAAGGCAATACACTAACCTTGAATTTGTCAGCTAACTGAAAGGCCTCCCAAGACCCCGATACCTTGTGTACTATTAATAATTTAAGGGTGATGATACATCTTGAAGGTGAGTGAGCATGTAAGAGTGTTTCTGATAACTGTATAAGAGGAACCTTAGCCAACATAATTTTACAAATATATATATATATATATATATATATATATATATATATATATATATATATATATATATATATATATATATATATATATATATATATATGTATATATATATATATATGTATATATATTCTGTATGAGAACCTGAATGTCAATGTCAACAAGTATCTCAAGGTGTTCAGGACTTCTTGGGCCCTCCACTTCTTCAGTGCCCAGCTCCGCCAAGTCTTGACTCCGCCCACTACCACCGTCCGCTACCCCTCTCTCTGCCTTCCTCAGTCTATCTCTGCGGTACTTTCATCCACTTCTACTTCACGTTGTGTCCAGTTTCATTACCTCCTGATCCATAAGAACTAAAACAGGCTATCAGTTACTGGCTCCTTTATTTCTATGCAATACAGTATAACTCACGTTAAGAAGTTCATTCTATATTCTGTCATCCCAAAGCTCGATTGATAGATAAGCTGCCATAAAGACTATAGAAAGCGTTTTTTTCTGTGTTGTATAATATCAGGTCCAGGATGAATCACCTGCGCAGATGGAGCAAAAAAACCTCACTGAACCGTAACAACTCTGCTACACTGGTTAACAAAAACACGCCAAGTCTGGTTACCCGTTAGAGTTAGAGTGTCTTGAGATGCGAATCGGTTTATTCTCAAACTCTGCCTGGAGTGAACATCAAGGATAAAGGGGGGAATATTTGTTCCTCCACCACCGTAAATAAGCTCTGATCTGTTTATAAGTATAATTATACTTTATATCGATACCCTCCTAAAGTGCCCAGTTTTTATGATATAAACTTATATAAACAGCAGACAGGGGTGGGTGTGTAGGTTGTGGTAGACATGGGTGGTGGTGTAGGTTGTGGTAGACATGGGTGGTGGTGTAGGTTGTGGTAGACATGGGTGGTGGTGTAGGTTGTGGTAGACATGGGTGGTGGTGTAGGTTGTGGTAGACATGGGTGGTGGTGTAGGTTGTGGTAGACATGGGTGGTGGTGGCAGTTATGTACTACAACACTGATGGTTGTAGTCATGTAGGTGTAGTAGTTATGGGCGACTATGCCAGGTTATAATCATGGGTGATGGTGTAGTGCGTGAAGTCAGTCATGAGCAACGGTGCATGCCAAATGGGCTGTAATTCATGGCCACAAGCCGCACTTACGTAACACAGCACAGTGTCCTTGTAAACCTCTACTTTACTGTTATCCACCCCCTACTGCACCTCCCAGCGACCCTCCCCTGCACCTCTCCGAGACCCTCCCTTGCATCTCCCTGCGACCCTCCCCTGCACCTCTCCCAGACTCTCCCCTGCACCTCCCAGCGACCCTCCCCTGCACCTCTCCCAGACTCTCCCCTGCACCTCCCTGTGATCCTCCTCGCAACGCTCCTTCACACCTGCCTGTGTTGTTCATTCTCACCTCTTCGTAACCCTCCCTCACACCTCGCCGTAACACTCCCTCACACCTCGCTGTGACACTCCCCCACACCTCGCCGTGCACTTACACCCCTGCGAGATTTACCTGCACTGCTGACCTCCTCGCACCTGTCTGCGTCCCCAACCCCACACCTGCCTGTGACTCTTACCCGCACCTCCCATTTCACATGACAGGTAAGTCAACCTGCAAGGACAAACTGTTGTAGCATAACACCCTTGGCAGTGGTGGTCGATAGTCATTATTTCTCACCTCAGGGTTCGGCCCACGCTTATACCTGCCACAATATTTCTCTCATTATAATTTGATCAAGTTTTACAAGAGACCAATATTGTTGTATACTGCACCTCATGGTACCACAACCTACCTTACCTCTCACACGACTCAAGCTGAGAAAATATTAAGGTCAAGTTAACCTGACCTGACCTGATATACCTTAATCTCCGTGGGTTTGTGTTACCAAATTACACAAAGATGAAATACTTTATTTATTTAACACTTTTCGAAAATGATTACTGAATTGTACATTGTTTCATTAAGCTTTATTTTGAGCTAACGTTTATTAGAGAGGAATCAACTTTCTGTAAAGACACGGTATGAGTCATCCCAGTTGAGTACATTATTATATAACATTGAACATGCGTGAACAGTGCACTAGACTGTTGCTGTTAAGGTTATTCATTTCTCCCTGTCCAAGTTTCACCTGTTTGACCACTATATTTGGTTCATAACTTTTACAGGGAATAATATCAAACAACAAACAAATTATTCAATACTGATAGGCAGATTAGGAAAGGGGGTAGGGTAGCACTTTCTTTTTCTAGTATGTGACAGCTGACCTTCCAGATCTGGATAGGTGGCTCATTGTCTTATCATTCATACAACATATATATTTTTTTAAGTTAAAAAAAATAATTGCAAAACCTATAACTCTGAATGCTAACTAAGGCAAACAGCCAATTTACCGCTTCATATTAAACTATAAATCCATGATATAATATTTAATATCCATTAATGTTATGTAACAAAACAGTCTATAAAGTAATATGAATTAATCACTGAAGGAGATACATCGCCCTATCATAATGTCTTATTCGCTGAGGGCCCATCACCGTTCACATATTTATATCAAATGCTATTTGTCAAACTCGGCCTTCGTGTTAATGATATGAAACTGTACACCAAATTTCATATTGCTCTGCGAGTCTGCGGGGTCTTTCAAAAGTTATTAACTTATTATATTTAAGAATTTCACATGTACGTACATTATTTATATACCGTCAAATGAAGATGGCCGGGCCTGAAAACTGGTATTTAATATAAGGTGATAACACAAAAAACCGTTCAGCATGAAATCTGTGCTGTGAATTCGACTATAAATAACGTAGTAGCCATGTGGACGAGAGTAGTGACAACATGAACCTTGTCTTAGGTGGAAAACTGCCAGCTCATGAGAGGGTTTAATGCACCACTGCCCATACTTACGTAATAGGCAGCCAGTCGTCCCCATACAGTATTCCACAAAGGGTCCAGGAAAACCTCAGCCGCCATCTTTCTGAAAAACTATTTTCTAACATTTTTTTTTTGCTAATTCTATGCTAGACAATTATTGTTAAAGGGTACTGAAAATACTTAAGGTGAAAGCCATAACCCGAAGAAAAGTTTTACTGCAATAAAGCTGATCCTTGACCAATTACAACCAAAAAATAATTGCGAACCTTGTTCAACCCTCAATATACAGTATCCGAAGATATGACGACACCTCATAACACTGATTATTTGCCAATCATTGATAGTGTTGCTTTTTAGTAATTACGAAATTGAGCAATTGTACAATGAGAGTTAATAACAGCAGCGCGTTCCTGCCGCGCTGGTGCCGCATCGTCTCGAATCTAATTTTAATAACATCGGCCAGTGGTGAACTATTAATACGTTCACCGTATATACTACTTCGTCAGTGTATCATCAGGTCGGAATTTTCAGCAGAAAGAGTGTAATGTCATCCGAAGTAAACCTCAACTTGTTGGACCCAGAGTTAACCTGTCACTCTTTTCTGGTTGAGGAGGTTATGATGGCGCTCTTATCTTGTTTCCTCTCTCGCTCTCCTGCCCTTTACCATTACACCAAAGGTCTCCACTTTTGATACTTGTTGAGGCAAGAACATGATCTGCACATTTCCAGGTCCGATTATATAAACGTCTTGTGCAAACATTAAGTATAATAAGGTATTAAATATTTTATTACAATTTCCAGCTGAAGTGATGGTGGAAAATACTTGAATAGTGTAAAATTTCCTGCCTGGAATTTATTTATCAAATGATCTTTGATTCACAGTTGTTTAGATTATTATTTAACAATAACTGTAATTTATGTTAATGAATTAATACCTTCAGCTGCTTTATAACCTTTTTGTTATACTATAGTTAGTGATCATTTTCACACAACTGTTTATGATTGATGGGATATACTGTAGGTGCTAGATGGGCGGTGGAGTACAGGTGCTGGATAGGCGGTGACAAGTACAAGTGCTGGATGGGTGGTGAGGTATGGGCGGTGGACTCCAAAGACTATCCTAACCTTAGTCTAGCGATTACAACATCTTGTAATCTAGTGATCTTGCGACTTGCTCCATATATAAGAGTACGTTTTACTTGATTCATCTCATCGTGGTAAGCTATGGATAGACTAGTGCCTGTTTGCCCACCCGGGCACAGGTCACCGACCCACATCGGGGCCTGGGGTGCGAAAGAAATGAACCAAAATGAAATACAGAAATGGAAAAAAATAAAACCAATCAAGAGTGAGAAACGATTTATATGTTGTGTTGTCAAAGCAAGAGAGTCAATTGAGACCCTGCACTTAAGTGCACAGTAAATGAGGCAGAAAACCCGTCAGATCAGCAATCTGGGACTTAGTCACAATTTTTGTGATGTCAAATGGCAGGAGGGTCTACCTTTAGATAACACATTATACTTCCAATAGTTTCCTAGGCAGTAGTACTATCCTATTCCTACCTACTACCTACAGTACTTGTAAACTTAATTCAGATTCATCAATACGTTCTTTTCTGATTAGTTTTTAGGGTTTTGTTTGATAGTCCTAGATTGTATTCAACATTGTCATTGTTGGACGCGAGTTTAGATAAGGCATCAACTATCATGTTGACTGATGCCTATCTGAGAGGAGATCTACAGTAGCTTGATTCTGATACCCCCGTCAACAAGACACATACTCGTATGCTTGGTATAAGTGGCGGGAAACAGGTGGTGGGGAATGGGTGGTGAGAAACAGGTGATGGGGTATGGGTGGTGAGACAGGTGGTGGGATATGGTGGTGAGGTACTGGTGGTGGGATATGGTGGTGGGGTACTGGTGGTGGGGTACAGGTGGTGGGGTACTGGTGGTGGGGTACAGGTGGAGGGGTACCGGTGGAGGGGGACTGGTGGAGGGGGACTGGTGGTGAGGTACTGGTGGGGGGTACTGGTGGTGGGGTACTGGTGGTGGGGTACAGGTGGTGGGGTACTGGTGGTGGGGTACAGGTGGTGGTCACGTTAACTCGCTATGGCCGAGAAATTGCGCTCGTCACGTCTCCGAGGTTTGGTTAGGTTAGGTTTCTCGAGAACCATTCAGCTCTCGGCAATGGTGGGAGACAACGCGAGGAGATTTGGCTGCACCATTAGCCTCTGTCTAAATAATAATTAAGATTAATAAAATGAGAAAAACAAAAAATATATGGGAAAGCGTCGTTACAATTCAATGTGCATATAACAACATAAAAGTTGTTGTATTCAGATGTTACTCTAATGTAATTAAGTAATTGTCTTTGCGTGAAGGTATTGTACAGTATAATGTTTACCAGAATCCATCAAGAGAGCTGTCTATGTTGTTATTGTTCACATTGTATATGTAAATTTGTGGCTAAATAAACTGTTTCAGTTTCACTTTCAACTAAGCAAACAGGGTTGGGAGACTAACGTAAGCAGGGTCATGGAGACTAATGTAATCAGGGTTGTGGAGACTAACGTAAGCAGGGTCATGGAGACTAATGTAAACAGGGTTGTGGAGACTAACATAAGCAGGGTCATGGAGACTAACGTAAACAGGGTTGTGGAGACTAATGTAAGCAGGGTCATGGAGACTAATGTAAGAGCATAATGATTAACACAGGTCATGGTGATTAACTCACGAGGCCAGTGAGACAACATCAGATGAGGTCGTGATCCACCATTCATCTGTCCATATCATCCACTTCTCCACGATATCCAACTTTTCGATTTCATTTACCTGTCTATGCTACCCATCTGTTTGTATTATCCACCTGTCTAAATTATATATTTTTTACATCGCCTACCTGTTTGTATCAGCCACCGTTTATATCAGCCACCGTTTATATCATTCACCTATTTTCATCTTTCACCTATCTTCATCACCCACCTGTCTTCATCATCCACCTGTGCATATTCACCTGCCTGCATCGTCCACCTATCTTCATCATCTTCCTGTCTTCATCATCCACCTCTCTTCATCATTCACATGTCCACATCATCCCCCTGTCTGCGCCATTCACCTTTCTGCATCATCCACCTGTGTGCATCATCCATTTGTCTGCATCATTCACCTCTTTTCATCATCCGCCTGTCATCATCCAGATGTCTTCATCATTCTCATGTCTGCATCATCCACCTGTGTGCATCACCCACCTGTCTGCATCATCCATCCATCTGCATCATCCACCAATCTGCATCTTTCAATTGGCTTCATCATCCGCCTGTCATCATCATCCACCTGTCTTCATCATTCACCTGTCTGCATCATCCACCTGCTTCATTATCCGCCTGTCATCATCATCCACCTGTCTTCATCATTCACTTGCCTGCATCATCCACCTGTCTTCATCACCCACCAGTCCTCATCATCTAACTGTCTGCATCATCCACCTGTTTCATCATCCGCCTGTCATCATAATCCACCTGTCTTCATTCACTTGCCTGCATCATCCACCTGTCTTCATCATCCATCTTTCTGCATCATCCACCTGTCTGCATCACCCACCAGTCATCATCTACCTGTCTCCATCATCCACCCGCTTCATCACCCGCCTGTCATCATCATCCACCTGTCTTCATCATTCACCTGTCCGCATCATCCACCTGTCTTCATCTTCTACCTGTCTTCATCATCCACCTGTCCGTATCATCCACCTGTCTTCATTTACCTGTGTTTATCATCCACCTCTCCGCATCATCCACTTGTCTTCAACGTCTACCTGTCATCATCCACCTGTCTGCATCACCCACCTGTGTGCATCATCCACCTTCTCTGCATCATTCACCTGTCTGCATCATCCACCTATCCGCATCATCCGCCTGTCCGCATCACCCACCTGTCTTCACTATCTGCCTGCCATCATCATTCACCCGTCTTTTTCATCCATCTGTTCACATCATCCACCTATCTGCATCATCCAACAATCTGCATCTTTCAATTGGCTTTATCATCCACCTCTCTTCATCATTCACCTGTCTGCATCATCCACCTGTCTTCATCTTCTACTTGTCTTCATCATCCATCTGTCTGCATCATCCACCTGTCTGAATCACCTACCAGTCCTCATCATCAACCTGTCTGCATCATCCACCTACTTTATCATCCGCCTGTCATCATAATCCACCTGTCCGCATCATTCACTTGTCTTCAGCATCTACCTGTCATCCACCTGTCCGCATCATCCACCTGTCTTCACCATCCATCTATATTCATCATTCAATTGTCTGCATCATCTACCTGTCTGCATCATCCACCTATCTTCATTATCTACCTGCCCGCATCATCCACCTGCTTCATCGTCCGCATGTCATTAAGATCCACCTGTCTGCATTATCTACCTGTCTGCCACACCCGCCTATCATCATCCATTAGACCACACGTCACGTCCGCCCTCTTCATCATTTTAGTCACTTCACCTCTCCGTATCTTACACTCCGCCATTTTTCATCTTTCTAATTTAACTTTCACTTTATACTCCATCTCCTCCCTTCAATTTCTCCTCTCAGTGTGGTGTTTGTACACGCTTTCTGCTGCGCTATTAACCTTTCTCGTCTTTGTATAGAGATGTTGGTGGTGGGGGCCCTCCGTGTTAGCCCTGGAAGTGAGTCAACAGGGGCAACTTTCTCTTCCGTGTGAGTTGGTCATGAGAACCTGGTGCGGGACTTGTTCACCCACACAGGTTAGTGTTTGGTCACCTCTGTTGTTTCAATGGTGGTGAGGCGCTTCTTTACCTGTTGTGGTCTCATTTGTACATGTTAGCACGGGTAAGTTTGACTGTATTTAGGGAGAAACATCTTACATGTTAGTTACAAACCTCCTACCCCTTCCCCACATCAACTATGCGTGGGAGGAATATATCGGCTCGGTCTTGGTGTTCGTTTGTTCATTGATGCGTGTGCTCACCACATTCGCGCGAACGTGATAACTTGGCTAGCCTTTCTCCTCCAGCTCGACCGCTCTTAATTCTTCTTTCAAAATAACTATTTCCTGAAACCTGAAATTAGCCTGTGTGAAACGTGGCAAGACTGGAGATTATTAAGAAAGAGAAGCCAAGTAAGAACGAGTTTGGCCAGTCATTGTTCTGCACTACAGTCGCGTTGTCGTTTACACATCTTTGACTAAAAAATTATTGAACTTAACGTTTCGAAGACCTTTGATATATTTTACGAATGGCCTTAAAAGTAATGAAGAGTCACTTGTATTATTCATACTGGATTATAAACATGCTAAGAGCGGACGTGTGGATGAGGTGAGTGGTCGGTGTTGAGGTCACGCCGGCCTGAGCTGTAGCCACCCACCACAATTCGATAAACAAGGTTACTGAGACAAACAAGAGACATTAATGACTTTACGCAAATTTCATGTAGGGATAAACAAAAATATATTACAATAACGAAAACTAAAAACAAACCAACGTGAAAGAAATATTACGAAAACCATGGAAATGGCAGTCAATCATAAAAACAATATTGAAAATTTTCGACAAATTCAAAAAAAAATCAAGTTGGAGAATTTGCTTGAATCTCCACACAGTAGACTAGTGGAACTTTGACCCTTTCACATGACCTTGACCTGTGACCTGGGTTCAGTAGGTGACTCGGCATCCTACTGCAATGTGCGATTATGTTGTTTCATTTGAATTCCCACCTTTATTTGAGATTTATAAACCGACCTTTTAATACTGAGAAGATGGATGAACTGAAATATGGAGAGAATGAAGGAAGGACTGATATTTTAAGGGAATAAAGAAAAGAATCAACATTTGAAGAACTGAAGAAAGGTATAAAAATTGGTGGGAATGAAGAAAGAAATGGAGTTTGGAAGGAGTGAAGGAGAGAATGAAGTATGGAGGGATGGACAAAGTGATCAACATTTGGTCCCAATATTTTGAGGATGAAATTAAAAGGTGAAGACTAACACAAGGAACAACAAATGTCTAACAATTACATATAGAAAAAGTTACTATTGTAAGAAGACAGTGATTAAGACCCAACACATACGGGCTGTCTAGAATAAAACGTACAGGTACTAGAACTTGTAACTCTCTGATGGCCAGGAAAATTCTAAACATCCCTTTTCGTCAGTTCTAATCTGATCTCAGTGTTGTGTAACAGTGGTCCTTCCCCGACACGTATGTCAGCTGATCAGGACTGGCGGACGAACGACCTACTTCTTAGCCTTTGTCTCACCTTCATACAGTAAGAGTCATGGGGCGGGGACGACGATTATGCAACATGACGAGTTTGACAACGGTGTGTGTGGGAGCAACAAGGTTACACCAGGAGACCCGGAGACAGGATCCAATGAACTGACGGAGATATTTTGCAGTATTTTGCTGCATATATAGCTACACAAAAAAGTGAGAATATATTTATTTATAATTGTTAGACATCTGAATCACTATTTCTCCATCGTCTCTATGATAAACAGTTAAAAATGAACGACTTACACGATGCAATAGACCGGTGGTTGTGTTGTAATGGCGGTTTCGATTAATGTAATACACAATTTATAATTATGACATATTTTGCCTACACAGCATTCGATTGAAAAATTGGTGCTACGGTCAGTTTGTTATAGTTAGTAATTTTTATAAAACCACCTAGAAATATAATTACAAAATAGGATCAGTTACTAAAAACGACTCGTGTTAAAACAACAGTTATGCAACGAAAATGAGCGTTGAAGACCTGGCGGCCTGTTAGGGGTAGTATGGATACAGCACAGTGAATACCAAGCTTTCGGTACATGAGGACACAGTGTGACTGTCAGGGCATTCGATCGCATTTACTTCCCCGACTATAAAGTCAAGTATTGTACTCAATCACAGCTAGGTCAACTAGGGGTGTCTCGTACGCGAACGAGTACCCCTTTGGACCGAAGGCAAGCTTTGTATCTACTCGACCGCCGCACCCTCTAAACTGACAATAAGATTTGAAACTTCCCGGCGTTGTTAAGCTAAGAAAAGCTGGACACATTCTCTGAAGCAAAAACTTAGTGATATAAGACAACAAAGAATTTAGGCTTACGTTTGTATACAAGATTTACCTTCTCAAATATACAAAAAGAAATCGATTTCTAAAGCCCCCTTTAATGGTCTTGGAATTTTCCTGATAGAATAACAAGGCTACTTACTAATAATTTAGTTTCTACTTGCTTATCTCCGTCCCTTTTCGATCCATATTTTCAAATACTTTCTCTGAGACTGTGATGCACACGAATTGTATATAAGAGACCCAAAAGCACTGAGAAAGGGGCTGCAATCATTTGCGCAATCCAGAGTCAGTTTTGACGTGTTTGGCAATCATGCTAAAAATATTGTACCGCGCCAAGTTTTTGTGAATGGTTGTCTTAAAGGGATGTCCATGTTTCTTCTCCATCAGTTCTGTGACTGCTAATAATATGAAACTGAGAACAAACTGCAGAGAGTAATTCAGAGCAGACGAGCATACACACAATTATATTATTGGCTATAGCTAAAAATTTGTCGACTAATAGCTCCGTGGTGCACTTGGACGCTGGAGTCTACATGTAGCTACAGACTACCTTCATGCTGACAACTGGATATACTGGGATTAATATTGTTTAATTAATATATAAACGTGACTTGCACAGCATCTGTATTTACTGGAAAATATCAACAGTAGTCTCAATGACAACTATAATCCTTTCATATGACCTGGACATAGAACAGATTTTTTCAATGCAACTGATTCGCTGACGGAATGAGCACTGCACCGGTGTTGATTATATGATTTATGTTCTTTATATTCTACCCTTATAAGTAATGTCAACAATAAAAAAGTTTATATAGTAAGACTCAGCATGATAACGTAGATATCTTAAAGAGAAAAAAAAATAAACAATCAGTGACACCAACTATGCCCACCTACTAAACCACCCAGCGTGATTCAACCAGTCAAAGGCTTCTTTTATTTGACCCAGTTGCTACTCCTACTTTTAAGTTTCCATATACCAGAAATATAGGAACTCTTACAGAATTACAACATAAATGACAGTTACTGGGATTTTTACAACTGGGAACACGTGGACCACTGGAGATACTGTCGTCGTCCGAGTTTGGAAATCCGCCAGTTGTACTTCTTGTCCTAGATGTACTGTACGTGCCCAGATATAATGTAAACCCGCCAGTAAAGCTGGATAACAATAAGGTCAAAGAGTGGCAACGAGTAATTTCTCAGGCGATCACGGTGAAGGATAATGACATTATCGGCGGGGCAGTAACGGCGAGGAGTGACAACAGCAGTGTCTTGGTCAATGACGTCGAAGAATAAGGCAAGTGAGGAGACTAATAACAACGTCGGGAGCGGTGAACACTAAGGATGACGACTACAAGTACATGACTTGCCAACAGTGCGTAACAGAGACTTGATCGACCGCCCCAGCAGCCAACAGGCCGAACAGTGACGTAAAGGATAAAGTAAAGTAAAAGTAGTGTGGGTGGGCATGAGTCATCACAGTGAGTGAGCACAGGGGATCCACTCCAAGACACCCCAGCTGGGCCGGCCAGTTTCTAGGGCACCGCCAACACCACACACCCCACATAATATACTTTCATAATGCGCGTGTGTACTATGATCCCTACTGTCAACTCTGAGATTTGTTCAAATTGTGGAATAGCCTATAAATCATACATAGTATTCTGGAAAAATAATACTTGTACCCTGAAGAAGGTGTGATGGTCCACTATGAACTGTGTGATGGTATAATGGAATCAATGCATTGAAGTGAGCTGTGTAGTAGTAGTGGCATCACTGTAGTCGCTGTACACTGAACTATTATAGTAGGACCCTTGTAAAGAGTGTATAGGGTATGGTAGTATCACGAGTGTAGTGGTTCAGTAAGTAGTAGTGAGGTAGTAAGTGGGTGTGGTTTAGCATGTAGTGGTTCAGGAATTATTGTTTCAGTAAGTGGGCGTGATTCAGTAAAAGATGCAATGACTATTAAAGGAAGTGTCTTCAACTCAATATTCATTACGTCATGATGCCTAGCAATGCTCGATACTCTAAGGAGTCTAAGGTATGTGCTAAGTGCTTGTGGGAAGAGTGTCACCGAAAACTAGCAAATACTGTCCGAACAAAACAAAGCCCAGGACATTAAACACGGAGAAAGTTTTAAAATGAACAAACGTAAAATAAAGAGTGAAACATTGAAGGTGAGGATATGAGGCTGGTAAATGTGCAAATGTTTGTAGGGAAATGAAAAGAATGCAGTGGGGACATTCTGGGATCAAGTGAAGTAAGATGGACAGGTTCAAATAGCATTAATGGTGAAGATTCTTATTTCATAATATCCAGGTGGTGAAAAACATTAGAGAGGTGTTGGTATTCTTGTAAACGAGAAGTTGAGCAGAAGTATAATGGTGTATTGGGCAGTGTCGGATAGTTTTGTTCGTCAAGTTCAATGCTAAACCCATGGACTAAGTAATAATACAGGTTTATGCACCAACAAATAATAGAGAGGATGAAGTCTTAGACAACTTTTATGAAGATTTCAAGAAAACAAAAGAAACCGTAAAGTTGAATAATTATTGATTTTGAAAAAAAAGCCCTTTGAAAAGGTAAAGCGCAATAAACTTATAAAGATCTTGGGAAAATAGGTATTAATGAAGGAGATAATAGAATTTAAAAAAAATCTTTACTGAACCTATTGTTATTATTATTTATTTATTATTATTATTATTTTTTTTTATGTACGGGAATTAGCCCGCCCGGGCACAGGTCGAAAAACCCACAACGGGGCCTAGGGGGCGAAAAAATAAGAATAGCAAGAAATTAAAATAGAAAAGAAAAAGGTTATATTAATCTACTGTACACCACGAAGATGCCGGAAAACCAGCTTTTTAAAGTGAGACAGATTGCATAAGTATGGAAACACAGAAGAAGGCAGAGCATTCCACAGTTTGGCTGTGTGAGTAAAGAAGGGTGCACTATAACGGGTTATTCTAGTGTGACCGTCATCCACAAAGAAACGGTGGGCACCGCGGGCAAGACGTGTGTTACGAACCCACGGCCTTGCCGGCGGTACACAGGATGCCAAATCCACCGAACATTGCCCGTTAAAGTACCTGTAAAAGAGAGAGAGTGAAGCAACATTGCGGCGAAGAGAAAGGGAGGAAAGATTGTCGACCGAAGGAGGAGAGTTAGTAAGACGAAATGCCTTTGATTCCACCCTACCTAACAGTTGAAGAGCCACCCCAGATATGAGAGCAGTATTCCAAGTTAGGACGAATGAATCCCTTGTGTACTTGAAGCAACTGCTCAGGAGTGAAGTAGCTACGGCATCTGTACAGCATTCCCAACTTTCGGGAGGCAGCTTTAGCAATGTTGAGGATGTGTGGTTTCCATGAAATATTAGAGGAAATTGATTCACTGTTACCCGGACGGAGTAAGGCAAGGCTGTGTTCTATCTCCAACATTGTTTTTTTATGTATTCAAAATTCCTAATGAGAGAATTTAGAAATGACTATGAAGGACTAAAAGTTAATGGCAAAGTAATAACAAATAAACGCAGTGCAGATGATACTGCTCTTATCACAGATAGTGAAGACGCATTACAAAAACTCGTTAGCAGCTTAGTGGAAAAAGTGAAAAATAAGGCTTAAGAGTTAATACTGTAAAGACGAAAGAAATGCTAGTTTCCAAACCGGAAATAAATCCTAAAATGAAAGTTATGGTAGGCAACCGGGAACTTAAACAAGTGCCTTTTTTTAGTATTTTATAAGTAACATTAGCTGTGATGGTAGATGTACTGAAGAAATCAAAACAAGCAAAATCATAATTTAATAATTGAAAAGAAATAATGAGAAGAGGCATTAATTTCAATTTGAGAAAAAGGCTGCTGAAGGGCTTTGTATGTCAATGGCTATTATATGGGTCAGATGGGTGGAAACTTTCAGCAGACACCGGTGTTACGAACCACACCACCAATTGTCATGATCTACCTACCCAGCACTACGAACCACGCCATCTATTGTCCTGATCTACCTACCCAGCACCACGAGCAACGCCATCTAGGGACGAAACACGAGTATGACTCGTCTTAGTTACCACTCCGGGGTTTCCCTTCTCCATATCCTGGTTGTTGCGTCACTTCCTCCAAGTCTTCTTTGTCAGCTCGAGTTCGAGGAGAGAGGACTACACTCTGGGAAGTGACCACAGGATCACCTATCCTCTAAACGTACGGCACAGTGACTACCTACCACCGTCTTCAATACTCAGCCTTGCTCGTCAGCCATCTCAGCTCCTCACTTAAGTATTTGTAATCTTGTATTGCCTCTCCCACCTCCACCTTGCTTCAAGATTGTTTTATGTTGTATTAATATGTATATACTGTTAATGTTTAGGTTAAGTATGGTTAAGGGTAATTTATAGGAAGCTGAATATTTTGTTAAGGAATTTATGGTACTTTATTATACACAACGAAAACTCGCATCCTTTGTCTACCCTTTTATAGTCCGATTGTCTTTGTTTTTTTTTTTTGTTACCTGTTGGGATCTGGGTAGACTTTTAACTATATTCAAAATCCCCAACTCGTAACACCGGAAATGGGGTGTTACAGGCGAATGCTAAGAATAAGCTACACTGACTTTTTTTTTTTTTTTACTTTTAACTTCTTCACCAATTGATCGGCTCGTTAGCCGCCTCGGCGATCGATCACGTCTCCGCCACGCACTGTTGGCAAGTACTGGGCATGCACCGGCTCCTGAATATACCTGAACCCGCTCCAGTGTTGGTCAAGTCAAATCTTGAAAGAGCTCACACTCGGTGCCGACAAAACACCCTCTGGCAGACTGTTCCAAAAGTTCACAACTCTCACTCCGAAAAAGTTTGCCCTCATAGTTTTCCGGACCTGCGGCTTCCTCAATCCTGAGCTGTGACCCCTTGTGGGGCGAGCGTCCGCCAGCTCCAAGTAAGGACACTTGACTGAGTAGTGCCCCCTGAGATGCTTATACATCTCAATTAGTTCACCCCTTTCCCGTCTGTAGCATAAGCTAGGCAAGTTCAGGCGCTCCAATCTCTCAGGGTAGTTGAGGTGCCGAAGTGCAGGCACCAGTCTGGTGGCCCTCCTTTGAAAATTTTCAACCTACTGACAGTCCCTAGCATATCTCGGGGACCAGACGGGGTGACAGCACTCCAGATAGGGAAAGCACTTCACTCTTGAAGATCGTTACGACGGACGGATCGTATAGATATCTGAACGACCTTCTTATAAGACCCAACAATTTATTTGCCTGATTTACAGGAAAAAAAATTGAGGGTAGGAGAACCAGGGTGAGACAGAGACTAGGATGAATGAATGAAATTAAAAACTGGGTTTACAGAGCGATACAAAACATTGTAGGATCGGTAAAAACAGCCCGAGAACGTTTAGAGTGGAGGACTGTGGTCGCCAACCTCAGATATGGGAATGGTACTCTAATTGATTGATGTTAAGAGGAATAATTCTTAATGTTGTAGTTTCGTATATACCGCTAAACACTTCATATTTTTTACTTCACTTTAATATTAATACTTATAATTTTTCATACGTCATGAAAGTAATGGAGAACCTTCGCGGAAGGGCGGTTTTGGCTGTATTTTGAAAGACCACCGGAGTCTTAAACAGGAATATAAAACCTTCAGAATTGTAATAATTTTTTAATACACCATTGGAAACTAAATTTCACTCATTTTATTTATTATGTAGAGTATGCGAAGGTAGGAGCAAAACTTAGAACTAAGTGGAAATTGCTTAAATACCTTTAATTTCGTGCTTTTATTTTTGCACTGAATACATGCACTGTCTGAATAGTATTTAAAAAAAATATTTAATTATATTTTGTCCAAGATCTCAAGTGTTCACAAGTTATAATAGACACCCTTTGTTTATTCGTTTTAGAATGTCATTAAATACATGGTAGGCATATCGATTTAGTAAATATCTTCGCATTATTCTTCCAGTGTTGAATGCGGAGAGTTAAAACAATTATGCCTCCATAGTATCCACCCCCACCCCCCAAGGAAGGGACCCCCTTAACAATCTAACTGGGTTAGACGGGGCGAGTTTTTCTACCTAACTGTTTTTACCATGACTGTATATTTGAGGAACTTGAACCAGGAGAGCAACATATTGACGTGCCTACCACTACAGTACACTACACAGGCGGATTCCGATTGCTGATTATTTTTAATTATGTTTCCTAAAACTACGTCTCAAGGTATTACAATCTGCTTGGCTATTGCATCATCTTACCTACAGAAGTAAATTAGTCAATTTAGGTAACATTCCACTCATTAATTTCCATCCCTCAATTCTACCGGATTCAAATCTGTAGCAGCCAGTTACTACTCTGCTTGAGCATTAGTTGCTGGTAAACTGTGTTGCTTAATATAAACTTTATTATTTGTAACTCTCACTAAGCATGTTTTAATGAAGACGGTTTAGTTTTTATTTGTTGTTTCCACCGAAATGCCAACAAGGGCCTGTTTCCATGCAACAAGTATATCGCCTGCTCTGGCGAGTTGCACGGTAAAGCTGGAGATGAAGCCTTTTTTTATTTAAGCCTTGAACTTTATTCTTTTGTACTTACCGTAGCTAAACTTTTTTCTTCTTATAACCTGTCTGGATGTTTTGAATATCGAAAAATAATATAATTGTAAAAAAATATATAATAATTGGCACTATATTTTTAAAATTCATCAGCTAAAAACATCGTTTTTTAATTAATTCCGAAAACAATATGACTTGTTTTCTTACGAATAAATAAATCTGATTATTCTAGGAGATTTTCACTAACCAAGGACCCATCACCATTGATAAAATAATATTTTATTGAAAAGATTAGTCTTAAAAAAAATAAGCAAGGAGTCTTAATGACGATGTCTCTCAGTGATGAACTCTATTGCTACACAACAAAATAATATGATTTGGGTATTTAGGTTAAGTTATGGGTTAGCGTCGCTAATTTAAATGTAGGTGTCTTAGCATTGTCTTACCACTCCAAAGGAAACACTTAACATGAAAAACAGTCTAAGTATAAAAAATAATATGATATTCAAAATTACATAGAAATTATTTAATGAATTTCCTTTAATTTTTAAAGCAATGATCTCAAACCTTTTTGACAAATATTAGTCATAATGTGTATGAACTGACACCTGCAACACGTGTGCCAGGCGGCTTGGTCGTGACCTCATGCGGTCCCTGGGAACATTTCTCACCCAGTACATATTGTACTCGAAGTCGGTGTTTGTTTCATCTTTATACCTATCTTGATTCATCATTTATAATTTATAATCTTATTAGTATCTTATATATTGTATAATGATACTTCCAAGAGCAGTATAAATGAACGTACAAACTTCATTTTAAAGAACAAATCAGTGTCGTAATATTTTTTATTGAGGACGTTTTTCTTACGAATCACTAACACAATTAAACGCCAAATACCTGTATTAACAAAGGTTTTAGCCAGATATTTCTCTCTGGAAAAAATAAATTGGAGGTAACCTGCCTACATCTAGAGTTCATCCAGTTTTTATACAGATCAATAGCATGGACACTACATTAAAGTCAACCTTTAGGACAAACCCTTGTATTTTTCCCGCGTGGAGTTCCCTTCCTTTTTGTTTATATGTTTGTAGATTATGTGATCCAGTTAGCAATTAGCTACTGCCACTCCCACTAGATTCAATTGTTGGCCAAGTTCTCAGCTGAGACACAACTCTCACAAAAATGTACAGTACAGACGTATCATGAAAATCCGTTGGATTAATTCCTGCAGTCACTGTACTCTAAGTGATCTGTCAGTGCGTTCCTTTTGATCGTAAATTAAGTGAGTTGTAACTTTATTGAGTGAAAGTTTTTCTTTGAAACTCGTTTTCGTATTGTTTAGATCGCAGTAAGAAACCAGACGAAATATGTTAAAGACAGAGAATCGTTTGGCGATGTACTGTAGTCTACATGTTGATTTACCGACCTGTGTAGCGGTACTGTTTAGTGTAAAAATTAATAGTGACGTCATTATTGTGTAAGCGTGGAAAGTGCCACATACCTTGACAAACATCATACATCCAGAATTAATTTAGTAACAATTGACCCTTGGAATCTAACAACGTTAAATGAAAATTTAAGCTTCGGCTAAGGTTTAATTCACTCTCACAGGTGTTTAGATTAGTCACAAATAGCTGGTGATGGTGGACGCCCAGCTGTACGATAGTGTCCTTTCTCTGCGCCAGGTGACTTTGCGCCCCTCACCAACACCGGCCAGGCTCCGTTAGCAACCTGCAGCAGAAAACCAACTCCTTTACTTTCCATTAAAAGTGAAAGTCTTCACCAGCCGAACGTCTGCTGAACACAAAACATTGAACCTGTCATTTGATTGTGATAAATGTCGTGCTTGACTAGACCTGTGCAGTATAAACACTAAAAGTAGTTCAGGAGGTTATTGATAAATGAAGAATAACGATAAAGATTCAATACAGAGATACTGAACATTAGAACATGACTGGCCAGGTAGAATGAGCAAGGAACTTTAATTGTCTCTCGTCTTGGAAGCATTCACTTATCTTTGCAAATATTTAACTTAAGACATGTTAAACCTCACCCAATAGCGCTATAATTGTAATATTTACATGTCTGCTGATGTGTGTTGGTGAGTGTATGTATGGTTAGTAAGTGTGTTGGTGAGTGTATGTATGGTTAGTAAGTGTGTTGGTGAGTGTATGTATGGTTAGTAAGTGTGTTGGCGAGTGTATGTATTGTTAGTAAGTGTGTTGGTGAGTGTATGTATGGTTAGTAAGTGTGTTGGTGAGTGTATGTATGGTTAGTAAGTGTGTTGGTGAGTGTATGTATTGTTAGTAAGTGTGTTGGTGAGTGTATGTATGGTTAGTAAGTGTGTTGGTGAGTGTATGTATGGTTAGTAAGTGTGTTGGTGGGTGTAAGTATTGTTAGTGTGTTGGTGAGTGTAAGTATTGTTAGTGTGTTGGTGTGTGTTTGTATTGCTAGCAGCGGCTACCTGTTGTATAATGGTCAGCATCCTCGCCTCGCAAGCGAGCAGACCAGTGTTCGATCTCCGGGCAGGGTGAATCTATGGGCAAGTTTCTTTACGCCATTTGCCACTGTCTACCCAGCAGTAATTGAGAACCTGGATGTTCCTTGACACTGGGTCATGCAACTTAGGGTGTGGTTGTTGTGTTGGCGACAGCTTATACACCTTAAGCAAGTGTAAGTCTTGTTAATAAGGATGTTGGGCTACTTAGGCGAAACCCAACAAACTGGGCTATCGGCAGTCATCAATATTTATAAGAACATGGGAGACCGGTCAGACTGTGGCAACAACTAACGCTGTATCTCGCTGCTGTCTGTAGCTGGCAAGATTATCGCCTGAGTCCTCCTAAACAGACTTCTTCCAGAGGTGCAAAGTTTCCTCCCAGAATCTCAGTGTGACCTTAAACCATCTCATGACACCACTGACATGATCTTTGCTGCCTGCCAGATACAGGAAAAGTGCAGAGAACAGCGTTGTGACCTGTATATGGCCTTAATCGACCTAACCAAGGCTTTCGACTCGGTCAACAGGGAAGTCCTGTGGCTGTACCTCAGCCGTTTTGGCTTCCCGCCAAAATCCATTGCCATTGTGAGGCAACTCCACGATGGCATGAACGGCAGTGTCCTACACAATGGCACCCAGTCTGAGTTCTTCCCCACCCAAACGGGGGTTAAACAAGGATGCATACTGGAACCAACTTTCTTTGTCCAATTTCTTGGATGCCTTACTTACTTATGCCTGTGTCAATTTAGCCGGAAGGGTGGGCATTGAGTTCCAGATGTAGGGTCTTTTCAACATAAGACGACTCCAGGCAGAAACAAAGGTGTCGGCAGCTTCCAATATTGAACTTCAGTATGCAGACGACCTCACTCCTATCGTTCACACTGAATGCGACCTTCAGATCCTGAACACTTACACAGATGCGTATTCACACTTTGGCTTTGAGGTGAATGTACGTAAGACTCATATTCTCTTTCAGCCTGCCCATGGTTCAGACACACCACCACCATCCATCCAGCTTAATGGTACTACCCTCTCAAATGTTACCCACTTTCGGTTTCTTGGCTCCCACCTGTCCACCACCGCGGACATCGATGAAGAGATTCAGCATCGGATCAGATGTGCATGTCAAGCCTTTGGCAGACTCCGTACCCGTGTCTTCAGTTGTTGGGAGCTGAAATTGTCTACAAAGCTACACGTATATCGAGCAGTGATCCCCCCTACTCTGCTATATGGCAGTGAGACATGGGTCACATACAAGAGGCACCTCAAGGCACTTGAAAACTTTTACCAGCTTAGTCTTCGTTCCATCCTCCGTATTCGCTGGGAGCATCGAGGCTACCATTTTCCATGAACAACTACGCTGGACTGGCCATGTTACCCGCATGGACGACAGTAGACTGCCAAAGCAGCTACTTTACCTAACGAATAGTAAACGTAACGCCGGCGGTCATTTGAAAAGGTATCAGGATACTCTAAAGACAAACCTAAAAAATTGCCAAATCGACCCCCTCACCTGGGAGTCGATTACTCCACATCGTAACGCTTGGAGGAGCACCACACGAGGTGTCAATACTTTCGAGTTAGCCAGATTGCAAACCGAGGCAGACAAGCGCTAACGTCGGAAAGAAGCTGCCACCGCCCCCCATCCCCCGCACTAGATGCAGCCCTCCATATATGCAACGAATGTGAGCGACTCTGCCGGTCTCGTATCGGGCTCTTTAGTCACCGCAAAATTCGTCAACCTAGGTGACATCCCTAATAACTCATATCATTGTATCACAGCTGGATGATCGTCAAACTCGATTCCGAGTGACAGCAAAGTAGTACATATTTGTAGTAGTAGTAGTAGTGTGTGTGTGTGTGTGTGTGTGTGTGTGTGTAATAATAATAATAATAATAAACGGTTTATTAATAGAGTTACAGCCGGTGGCTGAAAATATACGTGTGTGTGTGTGTGTGTGTGTGTGTGTGTGTGTGTGTGTGTGATAATATGTGTTGCTGTTGTTGTTGTTTTTACTTCTTACTGGACATATAGACGATCAAGTAGATCACCATTATACGTAATTATAAATAGTTTCATGGAAAACCTAACCTAACCTAACCTAATTTGTGAATAATTAGGCCCCATTGCCAAGGTAAACGACATCTTAAAGGAAATAAAGCAGTTGTTACTATATATGAATTAGTTTCCATTGAGTTGTAGCAATAAAGTGAAAAAGACCATAATTTGCAAAAGCTTTAGTTGCTTTTGAAACTTAATTGGCGATTATCCCTATTTAGTGTGTTGATTTGTGTCTGTTGGTATTTGTGTGTGTATTGGTGTGTGTTTGAGTGCTGGTGATTTTGTGGGTTTGTGTATGTATTATGATATTTGTATGTGAGTTGGTGTGTGTATATGTTGATGTGTGTTACAATGTAATGTGTCGGTATTTGGTGGTGGTGTTGGGTTGGTGTTTGGGCATGTGTGTTACACTGAATCTTTTTAAGGTCTAGAAGTCGTCTCAACACAACCAGGTAATCAGAGATGACACATCTCACCTAACAGAGAGTCTGTCTCTTGTAATCTTCAATTGTTGACGAACTCGTGTATTTACTAACCTTATTGCGCGCTTCAAGACTTTGGTTGTTGAAGCGCTGCAGTGCATTATAACGTCATTTATCTCTCCTCATCTGCACTATTACCAATGAAACGGAAAACTCCACGCTCGTGTCGTTATTTCAGTGTTAGCTCACATTTTTATTTCATGAACTGATCGAGGTCTTACAAAGACTTTCTATAATAAATTTGAAAAGTTGTATCCAGCAGTCTGAGATCTGAAGACTTATAATAAAAAATGCGAATTGGCTTATTTTTGACAAAGGGCATATCAAAAGTAACGTTTTTTCTTCTAGAAAATGACGTCAAAGATGATTTTTCGTCAAAAATTACATGTATGTATATCAAAATGCATGTTTAAATGTATAAAAAATCAAAACTGCTTTAGGAATTAGCGGTGGAAACCCCTTGACATGACACAAAAAAATTACCTTGATATGTTAAAACTCAATGTCACAATAACTAAAAAATTAAAAAAATTAAAATCACCACTCTCAGAAACACCTGGATAAAAACTCTTCAAGTGGTATGGCAAATCTTTGCAAAACCTTCATCGGTTCATAAAATAAAAACGCCAGTGAATAGTGGAATGACATCACGAGCGTGTGGTTTCCTGTTCCAGTGGTTATGGCGAGGCTGGGGTGAGATAATCCATGCTTTCCAAGTAGAGGTGTTGGTCTTTACAGTCATGGGATTTTCACTGTTCTAGATGGAACGTCCTACGTCAGCCCTTACGAGGAGAAGGAGACTGATTTTACGTTATATAGATTTTACGTTTCCTGTTATCAAAAGCGATATGGAGGAGCATTGCTGTCGACCTTAAAGGCGTTGTTGTTCCGGAGCGAGATAGAACCACGTTCAGCACAAGACACCGAGATATCTGTACATCTCTTCCCACTAGTAAAATAATTATTCATTACTCTGAGGCTACAATGTAAACATCATGGAGACACTGCACACACCGCACATCAGTCAGGGGTACAGTACATCACAATGAAATCGCACGGGCAGTCATTCATAAAATAATACCTTGTATCTGACCTTTCTCTGTTACCGTCATCAACCTGTCATGACACAGTCAGCACCACCTCAGCATTACACCGACGATGACTTAAATTCCTCCCCTGGCTGAAGTGTTACTCAGTACAGTCTAGCGTGACTTGAAAGCGGTGTCTGTAAATAGTGATAATAAAAAGCTTATATAAAGTTAGGACGTCATGAAGCTGAAGTGACATTAAATACAGTGAGATGAAAGCAAGGTGAATAGTTTGATATAAAATTTAAGCGATATGAAGCCAGAAAACTATGCTTATCTGAATATAGGGTGGCGAGAAAATAGATAATATGATAGTAGAGAGACCTGATACTTGGGGGTATGACACAAGGCTGGTATTCAACCCCGGGTGAAACTGCTGGCTAAGGTGTTACTTAGCAGAAAATGCGGTGATGAAAAGATAGTGACATGATGGCCAGTGACATCATGAAAGCACAAGAATTCAGTCACATTAAAACAAAATTAGGAGCCATGTTGCAGTAGCTTATTATAACCACGCTTTAAATAATATCAACTGCACGAGACTTTTTTTATCCCAAGCATGGCTTAAGATGCCATAACACATAAAAAGTGCCCAACGTAAAAGAAAGGGTCTGCTTACAAAGTAAAAGATGAAATATTACAAAAAAAAATTAACTAGCAAAATAGCGTATTTACCTCTCAAACTTCAACGGTGCGTATGACAAGGATATAAATTTGCTGTTTTATGTTGTAGAGGGGTGTAGACCTAAGCTAAGTGAGAGTGTAAAAACCAGAATTCTAACTTTGAACTCAATATTTGGTTGAAGGTAGAAAAAAAGGACTCAAAATACCTTTGTGCAAAATAGTGATAGGCGTTTTGGAGGTAAGTACCTAAAATTTATGATATCTTATTGAAAGTTATGTGATCCAGACTGCTATCATATATTTATGACCTCTAGAAACAACAAACTAAAGCCCCCAATACAAGCTAAGTTCGACCTGTCAGTCCGACTGCCTAAACCAGTTTGCGCAGTCCAATTTGTGCAGGTGTAATGGTAGTTTGAATTGAAGGAATGGCTCGCGAACTTTTCCGAAGGCTTGGCTCTCGAACTGAACTGAAGGCTTGTAGGGAATACCTACCTAAAAAGTGGCAGGCCTCGTTTCAGTTGTGGCCTGACTGGTGCGGTGGGAGGCACTTTGTGACGCGCTCCTACTCCAGTACGTGATGACAACCTCACCTGAAGACAAGGCGTTTTGGACGGAGTTTATTAAACTACATCGGGCAAACCCTTGCCTGTGGGAAATAAAATAAAGGGTCTATTTCAACACAAACAAAGAGGCAACTGCTTATGACACATTTGTTAACAAATTAAAAGAAAGAGATGCCACCAGAGATACGGCATCAAGGAAGCCTAATATGAGAAAATTTATCTTCAGTAGTTAGTCCTTAGACCTTTTTTTGCGAGAGCATCTCCTTTTTCCAACACCATATATACACCTGCAATACTCAACGATATTATTGGAACGTCTTCTGGAGCAAGCAGAGTGGCCATGGCTGTCATCAAGCTACGGTGACCCTGTGAGAACTGAGGTCTGGCCATTCGGCAAAACTGAATCGTGTATGTGGGCAAACGGCGCGCTCCCCAAGCCTTCAGTTCAGTCAGATTGATAGGGCGAATTGAGCGTGTAAGGGAAGGTTAACCCAAAAATCATGAGACATTGTGCCCTGTTTGGTACTGACAATCCTATCTGGCTCATGGACTATCTCTAGATCACCTTTCTTGGCCTTTCTTGTATTTCCTATCCCTTTGTTTTTTCTCCAATTTCACCTTTCCTTCCTGTGCGTTTTCTGGTATTATTTCTCAGCCCTTTTTATATTTTATCTTATTTTTCACCAGCCTTTCCCATGATTCCATTCATCAGTAAAATCATGGCTTCATTTTATTCTTATTTACTACATATTTATCTTTTCATACCTCACTCGTCCGACCTTCCCATGATATTAATACATCTATCATCACTCTGTATATCCCTATTTCATTTTTTTTTTCACACAGTCGCAGTCCATCCGTGTAAAATTACTCCATCTTTCTTTCCTAAGTGTTCCTGTCCTTCATTCCTCCCATATTACGGTGCCTTCCTTCCTCACTCCCAAACCCGTGCCAGGAAAAAAGTCACAGTAAAAAGTTGACCAGGAATATTATCACAATTTGGGCAAAGGGAAAAGTTACAGGATATAAAAACATATTTTGTTAAATTAATTAAATAAAAGTCGGACTAAATTACGTTTGTGATTTTTTTCTTGTGACTTTTTTCTCGATAACTTTTTCCTGTGGCGATTTCTTCCAGCATTCCCCTCACCACGCCAGCACATCACAGTCATCGTAACGGGCAATTCAGTCGTGTTATAACTGTGTGCATGTAAGAGGCCATGATTAATCATTTTCGTAACCCGACCTTGGCTTACTTCAGTGTACATGCGTTGTGATGAAAAGCTGTAACACAGACTGTGACTGTGGCCTTGCACACCTCGCCACCGTCGCCAGTGAGCGGTGCACGCGAGCAATGACCTCCACAGTTTGTTACATCGTTCACCAGAACAAATTATAACTGTACAATTATGTTGGAACTTAAAACAGCTACATAAATACAAAAAAAAACGAAAAGAAAACATAATAGATATCTGAATAAATAACTTATGTAAAATATTAAATTACATCCTTAAATCTATCTCATTCAGTTTTTAGATCGTGGTTATTACATAAGGTCACGTAGGTGAAACAGCAAAATTTGATTGATTTCCTTTTCAGGCGTGTTAGAACTTAGTGAAGATTGGCACAATATTGTGCTAACACACACACACAAAATGTCACTAAAGAGCCCGACCTAAACTCTTGTTGAAATCACGCATTTCACCTACTAAAAACTGAAATATAAACAAAATATGAAATATTGCACTAAGACAAGAGACAGACAATTTAAGAGACAGTGAGACTACGAATGTGACGTACCCATAAAACGGAGGTCGTGTGCCACAACCCTATGTTGTCCGTCTCCCGGGATACATTTACTCTGACGGACAAAATATTATGTGAAAATATAAATTAAAAGAAACTTTTCTAAACATACCTGATTTACAATTTATTTTTTATTGGACATTGATATCAAAGAGAATTTATGAACTATATAAAATATTCCTTTTATTTCGATAATATGTATATTACTTGATTTTTTGCAACATTACTACATAGTCAACGAATTAAGTTATAAGGTGAGCTTAACATACATCGGTAAGGGGGGGGGGGGTTAACTCTAACTAGTAATTTCCGAGAGAAATATAGGTCAAAATCGTTCATAACACATCGCCAACCATCAGAAAAAACATAGTTTGCATGTCTAAGTACAAGGATGACCAATACTTAAAATTTACCCTAATATAACTTATCTCGAATCTCAACATCCAAATACTTATGGTAATTAAAGTAAAAATTTACCCATTTCTTCACATAAATGATGATATATGCCAGTGGTTCATTAGTGAATCATCAAAACAATAACAGCACTATGTTTCATGCTTACCTAGCATCAGGCATTCTCAAAACAAAGTCCAGACAATGTCATTACTTCTAAATTTACTAGTATATCTCCATCTAGCACTGATGTACTCTGTAAATGCAATGAAAAAAAAAGAAAGTCTAGCAAGTAAGAATACATGACAGCTGAGCTGGTGTGAACTGGGGAGTTTTTTATGTCCATAAGCTGCCTTCACGGCACATTTCTTCAATTACGAAATGTCCATGACTTAGACCATAAAAAAATACCCTTAAAACTTACCTGAACGTGGCATTTTGGGTCTGAAGAGGCCATCCTTTGTACAGTATTACCTACGACTGCTGCGGTGAGTTTGTTGAAAAACGTCCTCTGCCGGGAAACCGGTGACGTCATTGGAAATGGCGACCCTGTTTCTAGAGAAATAAACTTGTCTCTACTATTATAGCAGGACTTTAAACTTTTATTACAAATTATATATACTGTACCACTCTACGAACGTGGCAGAGTGTATTTCTTGTGTTTACTCGGAACCGACAACTCGTCCATTATTCCCGCTTTGGATGACAATGTTGAGGCGCTGGAACAATTAACTCGGCGCTCTGGTGTCTCTTGTGGTTTTAATAAGTCTGGAACTCAGCTCAGTCACGAACTTTAGTGACTTGGTTCCCCAGGCTCCCAGACTCTCTGACCCTATTGGAACAAAGCCATAATCATGGCTCAGGTTCCTGTACTTTGTCTACTTCTGGTTTCCCATCAAGCTTGTTGCTCTCATTTCTTCACCTATACTGAAAGGGACATAAGTAGGCTCCATGGTGGAATCGCGTGTGTATTGCCACACTTACTGTTTTCCGTCCTTCAAGGGGGCATTAATTTCGAGGGCGTGGCTGCCATATTGGAGTGCCCTCTCGTTGCCGCAGATTTACTGATGAACAGTGTGGACAAGGGCGACAAGGCGAAGAATACAGCGATATAGAGGGCCAAGGGATCGAGGCGAGTGTCTAACGAGGACTTTGGGGTGGACAAAAGAAATTCCCCGGCATGTGGAACACTTACTGCCTACAGTGTTTCTTAAGCATATATGAGGCAATCTTCTCCACGATGGGTTTGTCCAGGTGGGTTTGTTTGCTGTTCTTTTGCGGGCTTCGGTTTAGGTGTTTGGGATATGGTGGTCTACCACTGCGTGACTGCCGCCCTGGACCTTGGATCGTTTACTCTGCGATCGCTCTCAGATGCTCTGGAAAAAATCATCCCACCCAGTTTGTCCAATGCCACTCAGGACGACAGTTAGCAATGCGGTCTGGGAGTCTTGCACGTGTGTGTATGTGTGTGTGTAAATGTCGGGTTGTCCCTGTTTCAACACACTAATATTTTGTCTTTTGTCACTCCACGGCGAAGAAAGAATGACTGAGTTCACTTAGTCTTCTTTATACTGACGTTATTTCACTTTCACACCTTTAAATTTTGTTAAATAAGACTATTTACACTGTAAGTTTAAATTTGCAATTTAGCTAATGCTGGTAATTAATGTGGTAATGTCTCTGCTTTCGTCTGGGCTTATTCACGAATTTTAATAATCGTCTGTATCAGTAGTCGAGTGTTTTGTACGTGTTTACATTACCAGTTTACGCTGCCTTAACTGTGCAACATTAAGGCACAGTACCTCCACACTATCTTTTTTTCTTTTGTTCACGTAAAATAAAACCATACTTCTAGGTAACTTTATAATGTATATTGATTTTTACTTTCTGTCGTCCTTAAGGGACATTATGCATGTATGCATAAAATGGTGACAATAAACAGTATGCCTAACGTC
Source organism: Homarus americanus (assembly GCF_018991925.1). Lineage (NCBI taxonomy): Eukaryota > Metazoa > Arthropoda > Malacostraca > Decapoda > Nephropidae > Homarus > Homarus americanus. Next base: position 9,380,337 of record NW_024738608.1, on the reverse strand, counting down.
CCTTTGTCTGGTCTGCCGAGTGATACACACTGGTAAGGGTGTGGTTGAAGCAGGTGCTGGGTTCTGTGAGTCGACCCTCGTCTGGGAGCCGAGACTCACTAATGGCTGCAATGTCGATGTCTTACCTAGCCAGCTTTTTTGCCACAGGGACGGTTCTTCTTTCAGGACACTCGTTTGTGCCAGTATCCAGAAGGGTCCTGACATTCCATGTAGCAACCATAAGAGGCTACAATGTTTCTGTAGTCGGCAAGCAACTCTGGGAGCCTAGTCTTGCCTTGAAGGTGATCAATTACCTTAACATGTGGTGCTATTTGATCTATCCTCTCCTGTCTGGTTTGTGTAAAGGAATGTGTAACACTACCAATTGGGAATTGCGTAGACTGTAGAGCAACATTATTATGGTAAACCAGAAAACCACACAAATAACAACCTTCCTTCAATATTTTGAGAGCGCCTTTTTATTACGGGATTAGGTCACCAAGGCCTGGGGACGAAAATATTATAATAATAATTAATAATAATAATAATAATAATAATAATAATAAAGGACCAAAAATAAATACAAACATTAAAAATAAATAAATCGTGAGAAACGATATACAGTATGTACAGGTATGTTGTGTTGTCAAAGTAAGAGAAACAATTGAAACCCTGCAATTGTGTGTAAATGAGGCAGAAAGTCAGATCAGCAACCTGATACTTGGTCAAAATTTTTGTGATGTCATATGGCAGCAGGGTCGACCCTTAGACAACACATTATGCTTCTAATATCTTCCCAGGCGGTAGTACCTTCCTGTCACCTATTCTCTTCCTCGTCCGTGTATGTTCAATGAATATTCTCAGCGCTTCCTGTGAGTCATGGCCTTTGTTCTGATTGTTGATGTGACGTATCTAATCATCTCCTTGCATATTGTGAACTTATATAAAGGTTTTGTCAGCTACATTTTCGTCGACTTTAGCGTTCTTTCCTTGGAGATGGATTCTGGCTTTTCTCGTGCAGGTTTCCTTAACTCCATAATTAGAAAGTTTGCATAGATTATCGAAAATGCTGAAGTGGTTGGAAGCGGTGCTCGCTGGCTGCTGCTGCTCGTGTACCCCTCCCACAAGGTCTTCATGGGTAGAATTTCAATAACGAACTCCTTGACGTCAAAGCTGCATGCTGGACAGTTTTTAACTAACGGTGATGACAAACAGGAACGATTTTAGGGTAAACTACAAAGGATAAATTGTGTTTTTTTCAGTCATTTTAAAATAAGTTCAATGCCGTTTATAATTTAAATGTGGTTTTCTTTACGATGCATATTAAATTTGTGAAATAGCGAGTTCAAGTTTTATAATGTTAGGTTTAAATTCCTAGTTTAAAATATCACCAAAGTAAGAAACAGCACCATGATGCACTTTGATTGATCTATAAAATCTTCACTAATGAATCTATGATTTGTTATTTCTTCTTGTTTCCTAACTGTATTAAAATGCTACGACACCATGCGAAATCAGTCTTCAGTCCGAAGACCACAGTACGATTTTAGAAGTGGTACTGCAGGTCTCATCGGTAATGTTTGAAAACAGTAATATATAATTACATCAAATTAATATGGGTAGTGTAATACTGTAATTGACTGCATTTTGAAGTGTTTTTAACCACATAAATAAGGCATTCATATTACTTTAATTTTCTTATTACCATCTTGTACACGTGTACACGATTAGCAAAAACTTGGTATGTCAAGCTTACACACACAACATGGATGGCAAGTGTTGAGACCATTATTGGTCAAATGACTCAAAACACATTGTAATTAATCATATTTTGTAATGATTAGTCGGTAAAAACTCTGTCAAAAGTTCCTGCCTATCACATGAATTGTAAAGGATGGTGAGGTTACAGTTCACTAAACATTACCGGCAGTATACTGTACTGTACACCTTTTACTCAAGGTTACCACAATGTTCCGCTCAGCTGCACGCATTGCGAGGTTGTCAATTTCTCATATAAAGCACAAAGTTCAACTAGCTTGATATTAATTTAGCAATAAAAAATTAAAACTTCTTACCACTAAAGTATACATAAAAAGAGTTAATAATCTTGATATTTTTTATGTAGGAATTTTTGCAGCATGATAATGTATCTTGAATAATTAATCTTAAATTATATTTTTGAGCCAGGATTTATCATTACAGCTAAATGTTATAAACTACAGTATATGTATGTATAGGGAAAGACATTACGTGAGGGGAAATTTCACCGATTTGCCTTAGGTCGTGTCTTACCGTGTGGGATATATACAATGACACACTAATACACACACACACACACACACACACACACACACACACACACATATATATATATATATATATATATATATATATATATATATATATATATATATATATATATATATATATATATATATAAATATTCGTGAAAACACAAACACCAACACAAATATTGAGGTAATTACCGATTAATCGCCTTAACGGATTACTATACCACTGAAATCCCACTGTAGGAAATGTGTTATGATTTGTGTGGTATGACATAATTTCTTCAGTTAGGTTAATATATCTTGTCCATTCTCAAAATTAAGCTGTCACCTGTACTAAATTATTTTGTATTAACGTGTTATTTTTACTAGTTAGTGTCTTGATGAAGTAAAAAGTGGGTGTGCGAACACCTGGGAGAGCCACACCCACCATCAAGGATGAACGTGTTCAAGGACTCCAGCTTTACCGCTTGTACCTCCCTACTCCACGGTGGCTGATGTTATAAATAACATGTGAGAATTTACCACCTGTTGCAGCTCTCTTTCCCTCCTCTTGTTCCACCCTAAACTGATTTATTGACCAATACACATGTACACAACAGGCCGATACTCTAACCGTTAAATGTGCTCAAACTTCATGTACTGCACGTGCGAAGGGATTATATAATGAGGGCGTGATGCTGTACACTGTGTAGAGTGTACTGTAGAGGGACCCCTACCATCTCTCCTCACTGGCCACTTCCTTGCCCAACGGCTGTTCCACTCCGGACAAGGTTGTCTGACTCATCTACGCTGCCTTACCACATCCTCTGTAGTTTGTTATCCTAATATTTAGTTGCTTCGCCTATTACTTTAACAAACAGATAAATTATCTATAATTGTGCTTAAAGTTAGTATAGACTCTCCACCACTCTAGTGCTCAACATCTTCTCATCTTAATATAATTGACTTAACGACCATCCCAACTGGGTGTGACCATACAGTGGTCTGTGTAGTCTTATCTCGGGCTAATGTGAAGCCTAGTACTGTTCTTGCTTCCACAGCTTGGGCTGGTAGACTCTTCCTTGGGTTTATTTTATCACCCTCTGTTTGAAGAAGTATTTCCTTATATATTTTTTTTTTTATTGGGCACCCCCCTACATCCTGTGTGTAAGGTGAGGCGCAGAAGCGTTTACAGCGCCCAACAGGGAAGCATGCTAAGGTGATGAGTTCCCACACTTGAGAGTTGTCCCTTAGCAAAGGCTATTTGTTTCATCGTGAGATATGATGTACCCCAATAATAAAATCTAAGCTTGTAACTTTGCTTATGGCTCCGTACAGGCCTTTAGTGTTATTTGTTATTGTTCTTCTGGCCACTGATTCACAATAATTTTGCTTGTGTTTGTGGTTGTGTAATCACAATATTTGTATCTTTGTTTTATACTTCCAAATTATTCTATCGTTTTGTAAGTGTAATGAATTAATTCCACCATGATTGAAATTTGTTGTCTTAGTTATGACCGAATGTAGGAAAGAAAGTAAGAGGGAAAAAGTAACAGAAAAGGGTAACAAAAAAGGAATCATGAAAAAAGTAACGGCTAAAAAGTAACAGGAAGTAAAGTATCAGTAGATAGGTGGTTTCGTCCAAACTACCTAATTACCTCTTTGTGCGGCCTAACCTAACCTAACCCAAACCAGCCTAATCAACCCTAACCTAACCTAATTTATCCAACCCTAAACCAGTCTAACCAACCCTTACCGAACCTATCTAACCTTAAATCAGCCTAACCAAACCAAGCATATCCAAACCTAGCCTACTAACCTATCCTAACCTATACCCACTTAACCTAACCTAACCTAAACTATTATATCATATCCTATCCTCACCTAATCTAACCTTCACAAGTTGAAGACCCGACTACTACTTCAGCAGTTTATGAACACCTCCCTCCCCGCCTCCAGAAGCTGTCAACACCTCCAGAAACTAAAGAAACCTCTTCACCACCTTCGGGATGTCATTATACCTACTGTAGGGAAATAATGTAATAATGTGTATTTTATCAATAAAGTCCTTGTATATATGTTTTTATTCACATATTATATCATGTACATGCTGTTACTTTTTTCCAGTAAATTGATACTACCACTGATACTTTTTCCTAGCAAGATTTGTTACTTTTTTCTTGCTATTTTCTTTCCGATCACCAGTCTGACCTCCCCTGGTAATGATATTTATTCAGTAAATTAGTCATACAAGTCCACATTGAGTATATATATATATATATATATATATATATATATATATATATATATATATATATATATATATATATATATATATATATATATATATGTGTGCAAGTAAATCACTGTAGGTGCGCGTGATCTAGGTATATGCTGATAACCGCAATGAAAGAAGAAAACACGAAGTTCCCAAGCGCTTTCGTGTAATTCACATCTTCAGGGGTGAGTGCAGACTTAAGAGAAATACAAACCAAGGTGTATATATACAGAGGAGGGTGAGACCAGGTCCACAATGGTCAGGTATTAGGTAATGACCCTACTAATCTTTAAATAGCACACAACGGTTGGTAGTCAGGTCAGAGGGTAAGGTGACCCAACTTTCTCACCTGGTTACAAATTTTCTTAATTACAAAATTTTCCAGCTTGTACATGCCATTACTCAAATTCATGTTGAATGCTTCGGTATGTTTAATAAGACTAGATTCTATGATGTTCCTACTATCAATTGAATTACAAGGTAATATTGAGGAGGCATTATCCCAGTCAATGCAATGTTTGTTATCCCTCAAATGAACAAACAGAGCATTGGATTCCTGGCCTGTCCTAACACTGTATTTGTGTTGTTTAATTCTAGTTGCAAGATCTTTACCTGTCTGGCCTAAGTAAAACATATTACATTCCTTGCAAGGAACTTTATAAGTGCAACCAATTGTGTTGTTGGGGGAGTTCTTGATTAACATTTGTTTAACAGTGCATGAGTTTTTAAATACCACTTTGACGTTCCAGGTTTTTAGTTGTGAAGGAATGTGTGAGAAATTTTTGTGAAATGGTAATATTAAGATATTCTTATGGTCATGGGTGGGCTTGGGGTCAGTTCTATAAAAAGTTTTCTTAGTAATGTTTAGGCATTTGTCTATGAAAGATCTAGGGTATTTAAGGTTTGAGCCAATATTATAGATATATTTGTATTCCTCATCAATGAATTCCGGACTGCAAATTCTCAAAGCACGTAAAAACATTGTTACACTAAGCCTGCATCAAAGGCTGACACGTCCCTAGACCTAAGAGAATAAATACACATATTATAAGGCTGGCTGTGATGAGACTCGAGAATGCGTTGGAGACGGAACCACCACAGGTCGACACGTTGAAGAGAGAAGAAGAACCAAGGAGGGAGACGGTGGGAAGAACTGACTGGCGCTACTCTGGGGTACCAGGAACCCTAGAGACTTCTACATTGGCAGACAGCGAGCAAGGGAAATATGTTACATTCCCACCCTTGAAAATCTCGGAGGTTCCACGCAGAATAGCTAGAGCGCACAGGAGACCATCCTGGTTGGGCTACACTGCTGGTCCTCGCGACAAGTGTCTGCCAGTAAGTTGTCTTGGCCACAGATGTGGGAAACTTGTAGATTATATTCGTGTAGTGCAAGAGCCCATCTCATCAATCGTTGATTAGATTTCTTCATTCTGTGTCGGAACAAAATTGGATTGTGGTCAGTTTTTACTTCAATAGGATGAGGAGTGTGTCATGCAGGAAGAACTTTAATTTTTCCAAGGCAAGTAGAAGTGCCAGAGTCTCTTTCTCGATGGTGGGGCAATAGCTTCGAGGCGTGGTAACAGATTGGGTGAAGCAATTTCGTTTTTGGATCAGTTTGTAGGACAGTTCATGTTCCAACGTCGCAAGCGTTCATATGTAGAATGTATGGTTGATTGAAGTTCGCAGCCTGCAACGTTGGAGCAGTTGCAAGAAGGGATTTTATCCTGTCAAATGCTTCTTGACTGGTAGGAGACCATTTGAATGGTTCTTTTGGAAAGATGAGATTAGTAAGGAGTTCAGAATAGCATCCACTATTGTTGCGCAGGGGTCTGTCTTCCCTTGCCCAACGATGTGTCCCAGGTAAGCAACGATAGCTTGGGCAAGTTACATTTAGCGAGATTGATGACTAGCCCGGCCGACTGCAACTAATGGAAGAGCTGCTGCAGTCGTTATAAGTGCTCCTCCCAGGTATCAGCCACTAAGATGATGTTGCCCAAGTAGGCCTCGGTTTCTTCTAGTCCTCCGGTGATTTTGTTCATCATTCGCTGGAAGGTGGCTGGAGCGTTTTTGAGTCCGAAGGGCATAAAGAAGTATTGCCACAAGGTTTCGAGCGTTGGGCGTGAGTGGTACCTGGGAGTAGCCGCGCAAGAGATCAACTTTGCTGACATATCTCGCTGTTCTACTGGTGTCGATGGTGTCATTCGGATGAGGTAGTGGGAAGAAGTCGTTAACCGTGAGGCGATTCACGGCCTTCAGGACTAGCAGACTTGGGGAGGCCCATGGACTGTCACTCGACTCGATGAGGTTGTTGTCCTCCAGGTACTCCAAGGCCTTCCTCATACATTATTTCTTCTGGGGACTGACTCTGTAAGGGACTTGTTTTATAGGTTGAGCCCCTTCAATTAACTTGATGTCGTGCATCATCAGGTTACACACACCAGGCATAGCTGTACAGATTTGAGGAAACAGTCTTAGTGAATCTATCAATTGGCTACATTGTTCTACAGGCAAGTATGTCAAGTAAGAAGTTAAGTGTTGATATATTATAGAATTCTCGAGATGAAGGGAATCTTTTGGAACAGTCATAGGATCAGGAGGAGATAGTTTGGTAGTGTGTTTCGACTCGTGGTTTACTCTCAGGTCTGACTCATTGACTCTGGAATGATAAGCTTTAAGTAGATTTATTCTGTATGTACAAGTCTGGAAGATTTCCTTCTACCTGAGGTGTTAATAATATAATTTAGATCATTTACTCTCGTCTGGACAGTGTAAGGTCCAGTAAATATTGTCTGTAAAAGGTTTGACTGATTTCTCAAGAAGGCAAGAACTTTATCACGAGGACTAAAGGTCCTGTGAGCAGATTTTAAGTCATAATTTTCTTTCATGTGTGCTTGATAATATTTAAGGTGTTTCTTGACAAAATCATAATTTTTTAAAGTTTTGTCATAAAATCATTTACGTACTTAATTGGATAAGTGAAAATAGTTTACTTTTAATTAATGTTTATTTTAAAACCCTTAATGGATCTCTTACCTCTCGTCCAAACAACAAATGAAATGGGCTAAATCCCAATGACACGCTTTTACTCTCCCGTATAGCAAAAATAACAAAATCAATGCCTTCATTCCAGCCATTCTCATTCTCATTCTCTAGACAGTAAGCTCTTAATAAGGATTTAAAAGTCTGATAAAATTTTAACGGGGCTCCTTGAGATTCCGGGTGATAAGCGATTGACAAGTATTGTGTTTCACCAAACTCTTCCATTACTTAACGAAATAATTTTGAAGTGAAATTAGTCTCTCGGTCAGACTGAACAATGCGGGGAATACCATGTTTGGTGAACATTTGCCAGAGAACCTTAACAAGGGTTTTGGACTTTATTTTACTCAAAGGAATTGCTTCTGGATATCTGGTAGTGGTACACATCACAGTTAACAGACTTTGGCGGCTTTTCCTGGTTTTAGGCAGAGGACCTATGCAATTTATTATAATTATCTCAAAAGGCTCATTTACTATAGGAATGGGTTTCAAAGGTACAGGGGGAATTTTCTGGTTAGGTTTACCTGGACGCTGACAAATATTACAAGATCTGAGAAATTTGGCTACACAAATTCTTAAATGTGGCTGAAAGAAATTCATAAGAAATTTGTCACAAGTCTTACTACCTTGCCATGGGTCACCCTGTATATTTAAGCCTCTCTCTGTCCATGTAATCCAGTTGCCTCTGAAGATGTCTTGAACAAAGACGAAAGCTAAGGTGCTCCGTTGTTTCCCTTTTCCGTGTGATTTTATCAAGATTTATCTTGTCCACGTTTTCATTGTGGATCTATATATATATATATATATATATATATATATATATATATATATATATATATATATATATATATATATATATATATATATATATATATATATATATATATATATATATATATATATATATATATATATTTAAGTATATAAAGCTGACTAGAAAGTTAAGTAAAAACAATAAGTATCAACTGCCCTGACAGTTTTCTGAACTTGTGGCTGCTAGTGGGACGGGCATTCGCCAGTTCCTGGTATAACCACTCGACAGATTACTGTAATGTCCTCTAAGGTAATTATAGACTTCCATTAAATCACTCATTGCCCGCCTACAGTATAAGCAAGGCAGCTGCATGCATTGGCTGCGTTGAACACAAGAAAAGGACAATTTATATCACTTTTATGATAAAGTTATTCCATTGTTTTTTTAATGGCTAGGGATTGTCCAAAAAAGCAGACAGTGCATTGATATTGTTTTATAATCGTCATATTTTTAAGAAATAAATTTTTTTTAGCATTCCTTATCTGATATCTAATTTAAACAAGTCGCCCCACACATTCATTTTCTTTGGTGATCTCAAGACAGAAAATGAATTATGGATTAACTCCAAGTAACCAAATATGAAAACGCTTCCTCACTGACAAGTAATTGATTTATTGATTTATAACATAATTTTATGGTACCAGGTGTCCGCATTCAAACAATAAACGTTCTTTTTTGTAGGTAAAGAAGACTGGAACAAATTTTCTAACCATATTAAATCCAGTAACAGTATAAAAAAGCGAAATTACTCATAACCCGAGCATATGAAAACCCTGCCACAAAACGTTACTATGGCAGGATAAATATCGGAACAGTGACGCTGTTACTGGTAATCAATGTAGACACTGCTGGAGACTCTCCTATCATCATTTATTTAACACTTGAAAACCATGTGTTATCATTGCGCGAGCCATTGCCATGGCAATACAAGTACTGTACTTGGCCAGTTTTCACTAATATTGTATAAAATCTTTATTATGTGGAACTTGTCACATGTTGATCAAACCTACCAATATTGGTGCAAAATCCGTAAACCTGTTTGTAACTGCCATAAGCGCTGCCAGTAAGGCCCACTCACACCTCGTGACGTGCCATTGTCCCAGGGAGGGAGGAGGCGCTGTGCCACTAGGCCTCGAGCAGGTTGGAGTCGCACTCACCAGGATGATGGCAGCTAACAGGTGCTATGTGTTAGTTTGGTATGGGTTTGACTGCAAGGACTTGGGCGCAACGTCACCTCATCTGGCTCTTCGCGTAGTCTAATTCCCGCGGGCTAACTTTAGAGTGCACTAGAGTGTATCAATTCAAAAAAATTCCAAATTGACTCCCATTCCTCCTGCGGCTCAGGGAGAGGGTAAGAGTGTGGCCTTTTTTGACCATTTCCCTGATTTTTTTAGGTACAGTAATTTTGACCAACTTCTGGCAACTTGACCAACTCGAAACCAATCATTGGAAGGGGTGCCCCCACCAGTCGGGCCATCCCTGGTCTCCGATTGTGAGCTGAGCAGTAGTCGACAGTCTACTAGTCGCTGGTATCTCATTCTTATGAGCAATTATCTTGCCGGAGACCAAGTTTCATATTGCCCTGTAGTCTCCACCAGACCCACTTGTGAGAATGACACTCAGGGGTTAGAGAGTAAATTTCCGAAGCCTTTTCCTGCTTGTATGATCACTCGCAGTGTGAGCTGTAAGGTGCAGGAGACCCATGTAACAAAGGAAAATTCAATTAATCGTGTACCTAAACAAGTCGATGAGCCTTGTGATAGTCAAGATGTCCTCTGGAAGGGTTATTAGCTCAGGAATTTCTTTAATGAGACCCCTCACGAGTTCAATTCCTCACTATCAGGTTCAACGATACTTCCAGTCCTAATGTCATCACCTGTAGGGATTCTCCCATCACTAGAGCTAAACTCATTCAAGAGCAGTATCGTGATTCCAATTTGAAACGGCACTACGATCACCTTATTGGTGAGTCTGATTTGGATAACTTCCCTATTTGTTTTTACCTTAAGTCTGGCCTGCCCATGCGTAAATTTAGACCCATAATGGCCCAAGCAGATCACCCCAGGAGCATCAGGACATCTATGGAGATGCACCTCATCTCTCCCCCCCCCCCTTACTGCAACATGACGTGGACACCCGAGGAGCCTATCCAATATGGCATGCCCCTTATCGCCTCAATCCAAAGCCCAACCAGAGAGTGTAGTACATTCAGGAGCCGGTGCATGCCCAGTACTGACCAACAGTGCGTGACAGAGACGTGACCGATCGCCCGGGCGGCTAGCGAACCGATCTTTTGGTGAAGAGGATAAATGAAAAGGAAAAGTAATCAGAGACGTGACCGATCGCCCAAGCGGCTAACGAGCCGATCAGTGGTGAAGAGGATAAAAGTAAAAATTAAAAGTATGCCCTCCTCTCCTCTTCCCCATCTCTTCCTATCTCCCTTACTTCCTTCCTCCTCTCGTGTGTTAAGCAATGAGGGGATAAGGCAATACATGGAGAGAGAGAGAGAGAGAGAGTACAAAGATGGATACTAGAAGAAGAAGAAGGCAGGGAAGGAGAAGATGAGAAAAAAAGAGGAAGGGGAGGAGGAAAAAGGTCCCATTTGGAGAGCTGAAAATTAAGTGAGCAGGAGAGAGGGTGAGAAGAGGAGGAGGAGGGTGGGAAGTAAACGGGTAAGGGAGACAGAAGACAATAAGGAGGAGAGGGGGAAAGAAAAAGAGACAAACAGGGAGAGATAGAGACAAAATAAGAGAAGAAATGTGAGAGAATATGTGTAATAGTGTGAAGGTGCTTGTGGGCTATAAAAAAAAATTCCCTCATCACCCAATAAACCTATCCATCTACAGAAAATCTATCTATCAGTTTATTCTAATTTTCATCCATCTATCTATATTTTTTTTCCACACACACACACACACACACACACACACACACACATATATATATATATATATATGTGTGTGTGTGTGTGTGTGTGTGTGTGTGTGTGTGTGTGTGTGTGTGTGTGTGTGTAAAACCCTTTTTTGGAAGTTAAACTATTTGAATGTATAATAACACCCACTTGCTTCCCGCCACTATGGAATTCGTCTGATACAGAGAGCAAGACTCGTTCTACTCTTATGCGCAGAGACTTTACCTTTGAGATTTTATGATAAAGTTATTTATCTTTTCTGCGATACAAATAACGATGTCATAATGATTTGCGTAATTAAATATATATATAATAATACATCATAGATTTAATACAACTTCTTATATAAACGAAAATATATCTATAATTACTTCGTGAATGTAAAGTAACTAGCTCAAGAGCTTACAGGTATCATGGTAGAGACAGGACAGTGAAAACAAACCACAGGGAAGGAAGGGTACAGATCTACAATGAGCGGCTTTAACCCTGGTCCACGCGTTGTGACCATCTACAAAACTGATACAGGGTTTGGGTTCAATGTAAGAGGTCAAGTAAGCGAAGGAGGTCAGTGGAGACCTATCAATGGGGAGTTATATCCTCCTCTTCAGCATGTCTCAGCGGTGTTAGAAGGAGGGGCGGCAGAGCAAGCTGGTATACGGAAGGGCGATCGTATCTTGGAAGTGTAAGTAATGTTTAATTGTTGCTAAACTCTTCATTTTATTACCATGGACGGGCAATTGATTAAATAGCTATGGAATTTTTTTCATAGGGGTTCAAACGATATGCCAGGTGTTGTATAGTGAGCTCAACATGTTTATTTTATCCATTAGTGATAAGTGGTTATAGGTATGATATGACATGTCTTTGGAATATAGGCAAGTAAGTCTTAGATAGTCTGGTTAATTTACGACAAAAGTTAAGTAAAGGTTGTAATTCAAGGGACATGTAACCATATTAATGTATCAGAAAAAAAGGTTGTGTGTATGTTTTGTGGAGATGATAGGTTTAAATAGTGGGAACCTAAGAATTGTGACTTAGTAGAAATTATACTTAGCAAAACAGTAGTGGTGGTGGAGATGTTTAGCGCCAGAAATAACTTAGGGAATTGCACCAAAATTTCTGGAGAGGTTATTTAGGACAATGCACAGAACCTAAGCAACCTAGGTAATATTGCAGTAAACAGCAACCACAGAATTCCGGAAATTCACTACACTCAATCGATAGAACTATTTTTTCTGTGATAATTTTCTTATGTTACACTTCCGTCACAAATTGATAATAAGGAAGTTATTGAATTTTAAAAAGAATAAAATCAGAGACCCTGAATCAGAGTAAGGTAAGAAATACTGTAACGGCTATTTATATTCTCGTGGAGGCTGACCACGCGACTCTGGGTTATTACATAGCATCTGGAGGTCCGGGGGCAAAGCCCCTGGCTAGGGCCACCGGGGTTCCAGGGGCGGAGCCCCAGGCTAGGGGATTAGGTAAGGTTTAGTTTGGTTATGCAGTATTGTATAAGTTAGCAATCCCAGAGTACCGGGAATTCAGAACACTCAATCGATAGAACTATTATTTCTATTATTTTTTTGTAAATAACAGAATTTCTGTTGTGTCATGTGTTCTGATGTTTTCTTGTTGCGATTCGGACACTTTTGGAATTTGCTTCTACCACAAATCACTCGTTTTGGCTCTTCTCACCCAGAACCCCGAATTCCCACGCTTTCCCCCATTATTGTTAGAGGGAGGGGGGGGGGGTAAATCATAAACAAATGTCAGATTTGAACCAAATCGCATCAAAAAACATCAGAAAAACAAAATTTTGTATCAGACTCTTTGGTTGTTATAATCTGCAATTTTATCCCAACCTAACCAAACCTACCCAACCTTACCTAACTTCCTAACCTAAGGGAGCTCTGCTCCCTGGACCCCTTGGCATATAAAGCAGAAAGAATTTACAGTACTTTGAAATCATGTACCAATGAAAGCACTTTTCTTGAAGCAGCATTGGGTAATTTTATGTCTTCTCTGGACGTAAGAGTATGAGCATTTGTTAGACTGAAACAAATAATGGTAAATATTCAGTAGGTGTTGGCAACTACTTATGTATTGAGTCTTGTATAGGGAGAAAGAGAAAAAAATATAAATAATTTATTCAATAGCGTTTTTGTCGGAAATTTATATTTTTCAAGTATTGCAACTGATAAAATTAGTAACAATATAGTACTTGTATTACTTTTTAAAAGTGGGCAGAACTTTGAAGTAGATTGAACAAGTGGGGTAAAATACTGAAAAAAAACACAACAAACAAGTGTTTGAAAACCTTACCTTACCTTTTCTAAGCTGTAAGAATCCTAAAATTATAAAAAGCGTAACTTATTCGTGTTTAATATGTTAAGGTGTTGTTTTCGGTGTTTAGTGTGTGATGGTGGTACTTTTGATGTTCAGATGAGAGGGACCCATAAACTAGAAAATGCGATTCATAACATTTTTACAAGTTTAGAAAGATTTGGTAAGATTTTTAAAAAGTTTGTTTGGGTGTTCTTTTTAGTATTTTACCCAACATTGTCTGTCTACTTCAAAGCCCTGCCCATTTTGAACAACTAATATTGTTGTTCATTTTATTGGTTAAAATACTTGATAAATTTTAATTTATCGATGTACTATAAGTGGGTGTTGGCAACTAATAAATATTAACCTAAATAACATTAGTTCTTTTGATTAATTGTGGAAATTACATCCCTGGCGATGCAACAGCTTAAGTTATATGTCGCTGAATTAAAATTAAGGCTTAAAAGTAATCAGAGACGTGACTGATCGCCATTCGGCTAACGAGCCGATCAGTGGTGAAAAGGATAAAAGCAAAATCTAATAATGCAAGGTAAAAAAATCTAAGTAACAAATTGAACACTTGCATGTCTTTCTAACTAGTACATGTTGACAGATGAAATCTTACAGACAGTCTTGATCCTCCACAAGTGCAGATAACTTGCAATGCGATACTGAACAGGACGCCATAACTACGTCATTGAAAAACAACATAGCTTGCTTCTCCTTAAAGAAGAAGAACAAGTACAGCGGTATATGAACAGACTGTTTACTTAGCTCCAATGATACTTGAAAGAATTTGGAAATTTATCCAAAACCACGTTATGGGATTCAAATCTAACTTTACGAATCTCATACTTTATATATAGAAGAGGTTCAAAACCATATGCACGAAAGAAAAATGGATTAGCGGAGGCCGTAAACAAAAAACCCAGGAAAGTGAAGCCTATAAAATTGAAAACAAACGACAACCAAGCCAATATTTATGGTAATAAAACCCCTGATGCAAGGTTCATTATTTTTATATGTTTTAAAAGATTGTGTTCACTACTTTATAGTTTAAGAGCAGACGGGAGAATTGGTGGTGGAATATTTATGGTAAAAAATTTCTTTCTTCTTCTACAACGCACGTAAGACATGAAATTACTGCCATATGATAATTTTTTGCCTTCTTTTTCTCCGTAAATTCCCACTACAGGTGATTTTTGATCGAAAATCAAGAAAAAAAAAGAAAAATTTGTTCTATCATTTTTATTACTTGCTATCATCCGAACAACACCTGTGAAAAACATGAACAAATTCTATAAACTCCTTTGGGTGCTAACCGTCTCCTTCTATATAATAAAAATAATGGATGCCCCTTGAGATCGAGGATGGTCGGCCCTAGTGCCACTTAAGTGTGAATTTGTTTTAAGGTGTAGAAGCTGTCGCCAACACAACAAGGTAGTAACTTGAAGTTACGTAAATCCTGAGGAGTGTGTATAACTTTAATGGCCTCATCATATTCAATGACGTACTGATCGAAGTCTTTCTCTGCACTCTCTAAAAATTGCCACACAGATTCTTCATGAACTAAATCATTGATTATTGATGCCGGTAACAGTTCAGTTTCATTATAAGACGGAGTTATGGGCTCACTTTCACTAGCATTCGTTGGGTCAGGCTCACTTTCACAAGCATTCATCACTGTCCACTTCTACCTCCTCACAGTCTGTATGTTCTTGTTATGATACATTAGTGTCACTGTTTGTGTTACCATTAGACTCACTTTCATCATTTTCATCTTCACTTTCATTGTCAATATTGTCGTCGGTACACGTCATGTAACTCTGTACCAGAACACACAGGTTGCAAAAAGGTCTTGTTATGCATAGCAGTCACTTTTTGTATTTTGAGTACAGTATGCTGTACTCAGTTTCATCTATTTCAAGTTCACTTTCACCGTCGTTATCATTGTCAATGCGTGCCACATTGTCTTTTAACTCGTCATAGTCAGCAAAAAGATCTTCGGATGCTTCATAGCGGCTAAAAAGTTATTCTGTGCATTCAAAGTGTTAGTCATTATGATAATCACTTTCACCATGCTGTGAGTCATTTTCATTGTCGACAGGTGAGTCATCTTAATCTCTAAAAAGATCTTCCGATGGTTCATAAAATGATGTACAGTATTGTTTTTTTCTGCAATCACAGTGTTACTGTCAATAAGAGCTCACTTTCATCCTGTTGTGGCTCATTATCATCATCCTATTCTGTATCTGTTTCATCACAGTCGCATTGAGTTTGTACAAGCGGATGTCTCGCCAACATTCTCATGCACATCACCTGCACCATCGTCAGTAACACTTGTATCACCATAATCAACACTAAATTCACTACCAAAATCACTATCACCAAGAATTACTGGGGTTTCCACATGAGCACTGGCATCACTAAACACACGCTCAAGAATAATGGGCTCCTGAACCCACACCAGAAGGCCTGGCCTTACTCGAGTCATTCTCTAATATCGGCCATATATTGCACAGCACTTCTCACACCCGTGGAACGCAAATAATGTCAGAGATTTTACTTGAAATTTTACAAATTGCAGACAAATTATAAATTTGTCAGTGGGTACAGGTACTCCTTGACTTACGACCTACGGTACTCAACTTACGACCACCCGGACATACGGCTGCCGCAGTCGTATGAAATATTTTTCAAATTACGTATTTTCGAGTCCCGACGTTAGTGATCGCGCTGTGTACCGACAAAATTTTTGTTTGTAATTCCATTTAAAATGGCTGGCAAGCGTAAAAGTGAGATCTCTCGTGGTGCTGAGAAGAAAAAGAGACACCCATTTTAGATTTTCTATGTATTATTTTCGCATTTTCGAGTTACGACCAATTCGACTTACGACCTGGTCGTCGGTCCCTAACCCCGTCGTAAGTCGGGGACTGACTGTACATCGGAGCATGATGCAATCTCTCAAAACTCCTGGAAAATTTGTTCCCGTGCTCAGAATGGAGAAATTTTCTCCTCGGAAACTCATTCTTGTGCCCTGAATGGAGCGAGTTTTCCTGGAATTTCCCGGGAGGCTCAAAATTCATTCCGGCTTTTAAAAAGATCGGGGGACCAAAGATTACGGCTAATGAGGAGATTACTGTACTTGAGGTCCAGTGGCCTCACAGCCATGTGAAGCAGTGGCTATGCAATGATAACAGACATAACAGGTTTTGTGGTTCATGATTACGATTTTAAAATGATTTGTGACTCTTAGTGTCCTTGTATTTGTTTGCACTTAATTTTCTAAGATATTGTATTAATAATAAACATTTATTCTTCAAACCATCTTTCAGAAATGGAGTGAATGTTGAGGGTGCTGAACATCGTTATGTTGTTGAGCTCATAAAACAAGGAGGCGATGTGCTAAAGCTGACTGTGATCTCTGTATCTAGAAAGGTAAAGTTTAAAGTTTCACATACAGTATATATATATGTAAATATATACTATATATACAGCATGTCCTTAAAATTTGCATGGATTAGGCTCTCAAAGTGGCTGTGAATAGCCAAATCTCTGAATAACATTTCCTGATGGGGGAGAGGGGGGGCAATTTTACTCTTGTGCAAAGAAATGTGTATTCCCTTTGTGTTTGCCCTTAGGACAATTATTTCTTTTCCCTGTATTGTATATATGTATGTGCGATTTCGAAGATTTGCGATAAGCAGATGGTGGCTAGCTTGCGAGCCTTTTCCCGCAGCGCAACGAGTTACCCCATGCGCCCTCGTTCAACCATTGCCTGTGATGCGGCATCTCTTGTTGTACTCTCAAAAATTTATTGTTTCTGTGTGAAAATGGCCCCTAAAAGACTGTCTAGTGTCAGTGCTAGTGATGCTAGTGAAGTGAAATGTAAAAGGCAGAATTCACTGATGACCCTGGCAAAGAAAGTTGAATTATTAGACAATTTAAAGGAGGGGATAAGTGCTGCTGCGGCTGGTTTAGTGTGAATGAATCCACTGTGCGGTATATAAGAAAGAATGATCAAGCAATTCGTGATTCTGTTAAAGCAAGTGCTCCTGCAAGTGTTAAAGTGGCACAGGTTGTTCGTGACAAGAACATTGTGAAAACAGAAAAAGCACTGAACATTTGGAATGAGGACCAGCACCGCAAAAATGTGCCGATCGACAGCAACGTGATTCGTGAGTAGGTTAAGAGTCTTCATGCCCATTTTTACGAGTCAACAGGTGGTAAAGGGGCAACTGAACCAACTTTTAGTGCCAGTAAAGGGTGTTTGGAGAAATTTTTAAGAAAAGATCCTCTCTCCATAATGTACTCACAGCTACCATCGGACTGCAACTATAGTCAATGGTTGCGACCAGGTGATGGCGACTTACTCCACACAGGAACAAGACCCTCGAGCTGCAGCGTCAATAGATGACTTCGACACGCTGGCCCAGGACTTGAATATCTTCCTGTACACAGGTGATGGGAAGTTCGAAGGCCTGCCATTAGCTGATAAGCAGATGTTTGAAGGTTCTGCTAAGAAGTTCCGGCCCCCTAGAAATGGCAGAAGCCGAGTAAACACTCCAAGTGACACCCAAGCTACAGTCTCTGAAATGGCAGTCGTTAACAGGATGAAATTTTTTCAGCATAATGTCCTGCACTGGTCCCTTAATAGGCATAATGAACTGTCTAACTTATGCTATCAATTAGACCCATACATTATTCTGCTTAACAGTACCGGCATATAAGACGAAAGTAAACTGGAAATTTTTTGGCTACACTCTATACCAGAGGAACATGACGAGTGTCGCTGTGGCCATCAGGTCACGGCTGAGTCACAGTGTTGCTAGACTTCGAGGATTCAGTTCTAGGAGTGCAGGTGGCGACCACCAGGGGACCTGTTATATGCACAATGTACCTACCTCCTAGAAGTCCTTATTTACCCGAACAAAACCTCAATCAGTTGCTGCGCCACAGAAAACCAACATAAATCATTGGGGACTTATACGTGGCACGCCATCCTTGGACACAGTAATGAGAACAACGTCAGTGTGGCGTTGTTTGGCACCATCAGAAGGGAAAACTGCAACACCTCGGGTCAGATTTCCCAACACTGATCAGATGTGCCAGTGCCACAACACCCTATATAATCCTCTCTAACAATGAGGCCGTCCTGAACAGGCACGTTACCACCGGACCCATCAGTACCAGCGATCACCTGCCAGTCGTTGTGACGCTCTCGTCCAATCCCATTATGATCCCCGCCAACATCAGATCAAATCTCAAATGGGCAGACTGGGACTCCTTCAAGGAATCTCTCAGTCTCAAGCTGGGGAGAAACCTGGAAGAGGCCAGTCCCAATGACATCGATGACGCGGTCGAACAATGGTACACTGATGTGAGGACGGAGATAGACAACAACATCCCTACCACCACCCACAGGACCATTCCCCACCCTCACACTAGTCACCAGCTGAGGCAGCTCGGTGTCCAATACGATCATGTGAGATAGCTAGCCAGTATCCGCGGGTGGACGCAAGAGCTGAGAGACCGGTACCGAGAGCTATAGACTGACATCCAGCACGAGGGCAAATGTCTACATGAACAAAAGTGGACCGTCTTCGTATGGGAGGCAGCCAACAACTACCGCGATTCTGCTGCCTTCTGGAAAGGGATCAAGCGACTGATGGGTTCCGGGTTCCACCTCTAACTCGGTCCCTTACCTGCTCGACCAAAACAACGTGAAAGTATTGAGGAGGAAAACCAAGAACAATTACTTTGGCGATATTTATGGAAGATCTTTACCATTAATGAACATGAGAATGAGGCTTCGACAGGGAGTTTGAGGAGGACATTTTAGGTCAGTTGCAGGACCATCAGCACCTGCTGCAGCCACTCACATGGACTGGCTTTACTAGACTGGTGGACGACAGCTATCTGATGGAGCACCCATTTTAGATTTTCTATGTACAGTATTGTTTAAGCATTTTCGACTTGGGACCATTTCGACTTACGACCTGGATTTGGGTCTCTAACCCCTTCGTAAGTTGGGGAGAAGCTGTACATAGTACAGTCATCCCTTGGTTATAGCGCACTTGGTTATTGCGTTTTACGTTATCACGCACTCGGCGCTGTCCCAATTAAGCGTGATAACCAAGGAATGACTGTAATTAACAAACAGATTACACAAGGCACCTTTAAAACACAAATAACACCATAGGAACCATTAACCACAAATGATTATAAATAATGCAATATGGAATACTCACAGATAGCAGGTGACCAACTGGGTCAGAGAACGGGAGCCAAATGACAACCATATGGTTACACCCTGCACTAAGACTCGGTTCGAACTACCCATGAGCAACACCTGCTTCAGATACAGAGAACAAACTCGAAACTGAACAACAGAGTTCTAACAATCACTGGACTGGAATATAAACCTCTTACAATAATATACTGTATACAGGTACTCCTCGACTTACGACCTACTCGCTTTACGACCACCCGGACATACGACTGTCCCAGTCGTACCAAAATTTGTTCAAATTACATATTTTCGAGTCCTGACGTTAGTGATTGAGCTGTGTACTGACAAAATTTTTGTTTGTAATTCCCTTTAAAATGGCTGGCAAGCTTAAAAGTGAGAGTTTTGTGGTGCTGAGAAGAAAAAGAGACACCCATTTTAGATTTTTTATGTATTATTTCCGCATTTTCGACTTGGGACCAATTCGACTTACGACCTGGATTTGGGTCCCTAACCCCGTTGTAAGTCGGAGACCGCCTGTACCATTAAATGTGAGGAATAAAGTAAATAGTATTAATAAATAAAATAATATGAAAAAATACTCTATTCGCATTTTGTTGCTGGACAACGAAATTTGTCTACACACGAGAGGCAGTCAAAATCCCTTGCTCCACCCTCCCCTATTTAGCGTGAACTCTTAACACACAAAGAAAGTTTATTTCCTTTTATGTTTTTTTACTTTATGATAAATTTGTTTTTGTTCATTCTGTATGTAAGATTGCATGTAACTGAATAAAAAGTAAATAAAGTCATGTATATCTACCGGAAAATACGAGTTCAAAAATAACCATAACACCTCACAAACAGACAACGAAAGCCTACCATGAGCATGTCTCTTGTAGCTATTCACCATAAATACGCAATAAATTTGAAATTCTACCTCCGTAAAACTGTCTGGAACATCGGAGGCTCCAGACCAGTGATTGCCGGAAAATTGGTGGTCAATCTGTAATACAATACACAACTACAATAGTTCACAGAAGAGATAGGGATGGGGGGGCAAGTATCTATGCATCCAAGAATTATCATCTTTTGAACCGGATGCCTGATTGACTTGAAATGTGATATTGAATGGAGTGTCATTGTAGAAAGTTCCTCTGTATTAACTAGTAAGCCAGGGATTTGATCTCATGGTTTGTAGTTGATGCAGCTGGGAACTTTGGCAGTCTCTAGCAGCTAATAGGAATAAATATAATCTAAGAAAACAGTTTAATCTAATTTTTGTACTCTTCTTACAGGAAGCCGAGAGGTTAGAACCAAGTGAAGAAACCTCAGGATTTTCCTATATCGACTACAGTGAAAAACGTTCCCTTCCAATATCAATCCCAGACTACTCTTACATTGAATCTGGTGGAGATAAATATGTGGTGTTCAATATTTACATGGCTGGGCGTCACCTGTGTGCTCGCAGATATAGAGAATTCTCCAATCTCCACAATAACCTAAAGAGGGAGTTCATGGATTTCAACTTTCCCAAATTACCAGGAAAATGGCCGTTTTCGTAAGTAGGATTGCATAAATTTTTCCTTTTGTACTCCAATGAAATAAGATACCTATGGATGAATAACTGGCAGCATGGATACACAAATAATTATGAGTTAATAGTCTCAAGAGACATACTTATTAGTAGGTTTAATGTACTCCTGTTTCATGACTGGGAAACTAGAGATAGGATCTCCCAGTTCATCTACAACCCCTACGAATATTGGGTAGAACTGATGAAACAGTTGCCTGAAGGAGGAGCTGAGAGTTAAGTAGTCTTAGTACTGCAGGCTATAAAAGGGGGCCCCACACTATGTCATTTCCTCAGTCACTTCTCACATGGTTTCCTGATTTTATAGATAATTTATGCGTGTGTGAGTGCGTGCGTGCGTAGACTTCTTGGTGCACAGTCCTTCATAATAGAATCTACAGTACTTTAAAACTATATTTTCATGTTACTGCAGTGATTACCATTGGTTAATCACCCAGTTGGTAGTAAATTGGTGGCAGGGGCGCATCCGGTTGACAGAATTTCAGTAAAAAAGGGGAGGGGGGTGGGCGGGTGGGCACTGTTAGCCCGCTCCCACAATAAAAAGGTGAAATTTTACCAATTTTGGAGACATTTGGAGACCATATGAAATGGATATTTGGTAAATATTAAGTACTTCTTTCAGTGGGATGAATTACTTTCATAAAATAATAATAATAAGCATTTTATTCGTAACTGAGTTAATAGCTTTGAGGTTTACCGCAAATGATAGCTTCCAGAGTGTATAGTAGTTGATGGCGTTTTTGTTTAAGACAATCCACTGAGTCAAGAATTATAAAATGCATTTACTCCAAAATAATTGTAATAATAAAATACACAATAATCATATTATTACAGTAAACCCTCGAAGATCCGGACCTGGTAAATCCGGATTTTGGAAGATTTGGAAAAAAATTGGGGCTTCTGGCCTAAGAAGCCTCCCAAAGAAGCAATTCCAAAAGTTTTAGTCCTTTAGTGTAGTAAATTTGAGTACAAATGAGTACTTCAGGGTACGTGATAAACACACAATGCAAATGAGAGCACAGAGAAAAAGTAGTGCTACTAAAATTATCAAAATTTTCCTATAAATAGCGATAAAAAATTTATTTTGCAAGGGAAATCGGGTAGGAAATATTTCAAATGTACCGCCATGGCAAACAAATGTGTTGTTTGCTCACCAGAGGTGCCACTGTGGCTGCTCACTCACACATTCACGCTCGCCCGCTCAGTCTTTCCAAGTGAGTGACAATAAAGCAGTCGACTCTGCTGCAGATTACGATAAGGTGAGTGTAAATGGGTTGCTGGTGATGTGAAAAGTGAGGTAAAGATAATGGAAAGCTTAATGGAAAAAATGGACATTTTCCAGACTATTCAAGGTTACCCTAAGCTGAATAAAATCATTTGGCGGTAGCCAGAAAAAAATGGCAAGTGTGTGACACGCGGTGAAAGAGTTAATAAATAAAGCACAGACTTGAGGTATAGACTCACATTTTTTATTTTTTCTGATTACAGCTACTCCCGAACTTACGATGGGGTTAGGGATACAAATCCAGGTCGTAAGTCGGAAATGCAAAAAAATAATACATATAAAATCTAAAATGAAATACAGTACAGTAAAAGTAATCAGAAATGTGCGATTGACGACGGTTAAGTTGAGCAGTTTGAAGGGTGGAGCGGAGTGAGCTGTCTGTGTTGACCACTGGTTAGCGAAGTTTTAGCTGGGACAGCCCGAAGGAACGAGTGTTCCTGACAACTAACTACGTGGGACCAGCGTCTGCCCTCGGTTGACAATCGTTTGGGGTTACCAGATCTCCCCCACCTTGGCTCACAACACCACCTACCTTTAATGTAGTCAGCTGAATGCACACGGGGCCCCCATAATTTTCTATTTACAGGTATACATGGAGACTATATTAATTGCATGAAACAGAGGAGGAGACAGGGCTGGGTGGGTCATCAATGTCGCTTTCTTCAGACAGGTTTATGTACAGGGGAAACTTGCTGGTTGAAGGTATTGGATCATCTTTAGAGAGTGAAGAGGCAGCACTGGTAGGGCATGAGGAGGCAGCAATGGGGGACTTCTAAAAATAGATGTCCAATTTAGATTGCACAGTTTGCTTTTTCTTTTCATTATAAATCTCCCTGTAGCAGCAAGTGCATCTTGGACCATTCTGTCAACTTTGGCAAAACTCCTCACCATTTTGATGCATTCTGTCAAACATTTGCATTCCCTTATTAGTTGTAGCAAATGCCTCTGCCATTTGCTTCACTGAAATTTTTTTGGGGGGTGCAGGTTCTTCTTCTACATTTAGACTCTCTTCTTCCTCTGCATTTTTGTGTGCTTCCAGTTCGATAAGATCCTCGTTACTTGGCTCTTCTGCTACACTTTCAACCAACTGTTCAACATCTTCATTATCAATTTCTAACTATCTTTTTACTAATCTCAGAAATTACTTCATCTTCATTAAATCCTCTGAGACTGTTCACATATCTTTTCAGGACTTTCTTCCATATTCTATTCATGCACTGTCCTCTAACCTCATCCCATGCTGCACTAATGTTCTTTATACATTTCAAGATGCTGTAGTCCTTCCAAAACTCTCTGAGTGTTTTCTCACCTTCAGTAGCAGCAACAGCCTGAGCGAAGGTCGCACGTAAATAATTAGCTTTAAAAGCTGCAATAGCACCTTGATCCATTGGTTGGATGACAGAGGTAGTGTTAGGTGGAATGTAGACTACCTTAACATCAGGTTGCATGTCGTCCAGGTGTGGCTGGTGAATGCAAACCCTTGTTGCAGACAATACTCCTTGGCTCGAGGAATGAAACAAGTCATGAACCAATCCTCAAACAGTACTAGGGTCATCCAGGCTTTCTTGTTACTTCGATAAAACACTGGCAGTGTTTGCTTGCTGACATGTTTAAAAGCCCTGGGGTTCTCTGAATGATAGAATCATGAAGGGCTTTATCTTGAAACCAGCTACATTCCCCCCCAACAGAAGTGTAATTCGGTTCTTGAATGCCTTGAATCCTGGCAGCACCCACATCAGCACTAGCTGCCTCTCCACTCACCTTTACATTATGTAAACTGTAGCAGTTCTTAAATCTGTTAAACCAACCATGACTTGCTGTGAAGGTTTGCTCGCACCCATCCCCTGGCTGCTCCTTCAGGCTTTCGAAAAGGCTTCTTGCCTTAGCCTGTAGGGTTAGAAGGCTTAAGGGTACACGCTTTTGATCTGGTCTTCCATCCATATCACAAGTAAATAATACGGTAATAAATAAATGTAACACTGTGAGGTGAGCTGATGAGGTGAGGGGTGAAGTGATGAGGCAGGAGGAGTACTCAAAAGGAAGCACACTAGCTATAGTTTAGATGTAAAATTAGAAATGATTAGGTGAAAGAAGAGTGGGAATGGACAATCCACCTAGTCCTGTTTCCTTTTCATCCTCCAACTAATCCTCCATCCCCCAACACCCACCTCCATCAATCCAATCAAGCCAAACTTCTCTACCTTTGAAGCTAAGTACAGTACATAAAAATATTGTACAGGTATTATGATAAAATTATTTATTTGTAAAACATTATAATAATTATTTTGTCTCAATGAACCACTGGAGTGAGTGTGCACCAGCAACGGTTTCTGCTGATCACCGGGTCGCTGGCACACCCTACGTTGCCTCAACACACCGACCCCAATGAACTTTAAGGACGTTAGATAACTTATAAAGTTAAATTATTTCTTAAAATAATGTGTTATCAAATGTTTAACAAATGTTTCTAAGGTAAATAATTGTTAAAAGATATATAATTTTATTTTGAGTGTAATGTACAATGTCATGGTCCCAATTTGACCTATTTCCATTAGTATTTCTTATGGGATTAATTCCCTGCTTCAAGTGGATTCGTTATCAGAGGCGTTTTTCTGGTCCCAATTTACTGCGGATAACAAGGACTCCCTGTAATACAATATTAACATTACTTTTGGGTTAGGTAGGATATAAATTTTGGTGGGTTGGCCTGCAGAAACATACTGAAATTGTAATGTTGCCCTTGACTAAGGAAAGGTTTCCCATACCTGGTGTACTGTAATTCATTTTTTTAGGGAAGAAAATTATGCCGAAATCCAAATTACAGTACTGTACTGTATAACAATCTGAATTAACAAGGGTACAGTGTATTAGGAATTAAATAAGTAGGACTTTTTTGTGGGGGTTATCCATAGGAATGCATCTCCAATTATTTAATTAAAGCCAATGGAAAAAGAGGTTTTATGTAATGGAATTTCGAGTTACAGACAACTTTTCAGGAATAACACTTCTATAAATTTAGTGTTGCCTGTAAAGTGATAATCAAGATACATTGTAAGAGAGTTAGGCATTGAGTCCTTCAAATATTACCTGTCAGACATTGGGATTTCCTGTGAAGAAATTTTGTCCTGGAAATTCAGGAAAAATTTTGCTCATTTGGCACAGTAGATTACCTTATTTTTTGTCTAACAAATGTAAGGCAAAGGCACTTGTTATATCTACATGTATTCACCCTGGTTCTGCCTTCTCAAAGGCAGAAGGAAAAATACTTTGTGGTAGAGAATTTTTGTGTACATTGGGCAGAATGGACTTCAGAGTCATGTGTAGTAGTAGTGGTGGAACTGTAGTATTGAGTGTAGCATTTCAGAATACTAACTGTCGAAATTTAAATAGAATAGGAAAATCAATGAGATACTGTACCCTTGTGAATGTGCTATGCTGGATGTTTATTTGTGTGGATATTATGATTGATATGTTTTGATGGCTTTTTCTGCATTGAATCGAGGAAGTGTACAGTAGTGTCTTAACACCACACCCAACCCATAGGTGACAGCATTATTCCATCTGAGAGTGCACATGACTGTCAACTGTTCATCAGTAAAGCTTGAAGAGAGGCTGATGCCTAAAACCACAATGCTGTGTGATGATGGGATGGTGGGGGTGTCAAAACTTATGTTAAATTGTGAGAAATCATGTGTTACTAAATATTATATATTTTGATTTAGTAGCATTGAAGGAAACCAAGTTGGCTGCATCCTAGACACCCACAGTATTTGTGCAAAGTGTGCAAGGTGGTGATGATGTATGTTGTCTGGCATTAAAAATTTCATCATTTGAGACAGCCCGGGCAGTCACAGTAAAGGATCTCTGGAGTCTTGAGTCATGGAGTGAATAGAATTTTTTGTCACTGAAAGATCATTAATGAGTTATAGAAAGAGAGTTAGTTTAAGTGCAGAACTCTGACATAAGTGTAGTGAGGGTTAGATAATGGACTTTTCAAAATTTAATGTACTCTGTGACCAGACAGAAAAGAAGAAATTAAAGGGCATAAGGACGAAAGGCCATGAGAGTGTGATTTTGTACGTATGAGTCGGTGCCAATTGTCTTAAATGCTTTAGAAATGTGAAGGGCTACTACACGAGGTTCACCATTGACTGATGGAGTGATTGTGTTAATAATAGAAGATCAACAATAGTATGTCTGGTGCAGAAACCATAACCATTGTTGATCACTGAGGATAGTGTAACATGAATAGGGCATTGGTTAGTTGGTAATTTTTTTTTTATTGAGGTGAGGTGAATTAGGAGGAGATATGTAGGGTTTGATAAATCATATTTCTTTGGTTGTTTTTTGGCATTTTTCCATGAGGTGAGTAAGGATGAAGTGTGACGAGACATTCTGAAGAGTCTGGATATAAGAGAAGAAAGTTCAATAGCTCAGCAGAGCATTTTTTGAGAACAAGCGGGAGAATCTCATCTGGGCCTGGAGCCTTGTCAGTTTTCAAAACTTCCATGATTTTTTTTATATCTTTTCTTTTAATTTTGAGGGCCAATATTTCAGGCACCTCCAGATCCAGATGAGGAATCATCTGCTCATCCTCCTGCAGGGTTGAGTTAGAGGCAAAATTTTGAGAAAGTAGATTGACCTTCTCCTGGGAATCTGAGATCACTATACCATCAGGTGAGTTGAGAGGAGGGATAGATGAATGGCTACTGAAGTTAGAGCTGAATGCATAAATGCGAACCAGAATATTTTGTTATTGTTTGGGTTGTTCAGCAGACTGGTTGATTGTTTATGCAGAAAGATTGATATGGATACCTTAATACTGTACTTGCTTTGGCATGATCTGCATGTTTGTAGTAACAGAGTGTCTGTGCAGGGATTGGATTTGTATTTTATATATGCCTCCTCAACAAGGGCACGGAATGGTTGGATCATGTTGTGAAACTGAGACATTTTAGGAATGTTTAATTAGGTGTGAAACTGCCCATTCCAATGTGCAGGATGTCAGTGATGGATTCAACAATAAAACAAGGATCATCAGAAAAGATGGAAGACTTAGGAAAAGAAAAGTCCATTCCTGCCAACATGATTGTAATGTTTGTTGTGCACGTACAAAATTTCTGTTGGACAGGCTTTGAGAAAAGAGTTGGTCACAGAGATGTAGGCAATGGCCAGAAGAGCCAAGAGGAGGTAAAACTGTAAGAGTTGTGGGGATTAGTTAAAGACAGATCTAGCATGTGTCCATCAATATCATGGATCTGTCGGGGTGTGTTAAGGTGTAAGGTTAAGTGAGGTAACAAGTGCTCTTTATTCACACCACCACACACACAGTCACTCAGCCATTAGTGATATCAGAAAAAAATAATAATATTGATTTACACCTGTATAATATATTAGTGAAACTACTGCAACCCCATACAAATACGCGAGGTAAAAAGATGAGGTCCTACTCTACCGCATCTCTAAATAATTTCACCACTGTCACACCATCATATTCTCTGAAAATTAAATTCACTTTCTTTATAACTATAAAATAAGAGTAGTCTATGCCCTAATTCAATGGAATTCCCTGTTATAAGTAAATACCCGGTAACAAAAGGTCTACAAGTTTAAATTACAACTCATAGACTCATACTACAGGTATTATAAATTTAAATTATCCATGTTACCAGCCTCTATATTGTATATCGAATGATGCTGAATGTAGTCCTAAATCCTTGTTATACCTGTACTGTACCGCAAAGATGTTTTATTCCAGTCAAAATGTTATGACCAAATCAAATAACCTAACTAAATTGTTCCTGCAGATTAGCACTGGAGACAGTCAGGATTAGATAGCTTAAATTTCTACCCATACAATACAGTATAACAAAAGGCTACTGTATCTTAGTTATGAAGGGTGTGGCATCCCTGGATCACTAGGCTGGTGATGTTTTACTCCATCACTACTTTGGAAGACTAGTTAGGTGATATTCTTCTACTATGGTCTATGCACAGAATAAATTAACTTCTGAAGATATAGAATTTGTTGTTTGAAGACCATTGGCTATCTAATATTCATAAGTTGAAGTTAGCAGGTCTGTTAGTTTTGATGTGGTGTGGAGCTCTCCCACATGGCGTCACAGTGCTGCGTCTTTTTGTCACGTGACCCGGTTTACCTGGGAGAGATCTTATCTTACTCCCCTGAACTGATGTTATAATAATTTATATCTAGTAATTTTGCTAATTTACTATGAGGTAGTTTTCTATTAACTTTTGTTAAATAAGCAGATCTTAGTTTAAGGGAGAATATTTTTCCACACCATCCTGAAAAGAAAGTTTCTGGCTTACTACAGTAATAACTCATGTGGGTCATTAAAATTCATTTAATTTTCCAACTCATTTGAGTTATTAGGTACGTAAGCCTTTAAATAACTTAATAATATACTACTTTGTATAAAAGAACTTTTACGGGTATATTTTACCCAATTCTACGTAACTACTGTATGTACATTTATTGCGTTACTTTTCACGACAAGTGTGATTGTCAAATTTATATTAAGTTTTTCATGTAATATTGTATATGGGAAATTGATAAAAAAAAAAAATAATACTAAATCTATAGTACAGTACAGTGGTCCCTCCATTAATGACAGGTCCAATTAACTAAGTGTCGGTTAGCGAATTAGCTCCCATAAGGATTTTCAGTTCCATTTACGAACAAATCTTCGATTAACAAAAGCCTTACGAGAAACACCCTTTGTTGTGCGCATCAGCTGATCGGCTAGTCCGCCAATACAGTACAGTGGTCCCTTGGTTAACGAATTACCTTCCATAAGAATCTTCAATTTGGTTAACGAAAAAAAATTCGATTAACGAAATCCTTACGCAAATCATGTTTTGTTGTGAGCATCAGCTGGTCAGCTGATGGCCCAGTCTGCCAATTCAGTAATCTGTTCTATGTTTATATATGTTTCCAATGGAGTAAATATCAATAAAGTTGTGCTTTATAATAGTTTTGCATATTTTATATTAAAATTATTAGTCATTTTGACATTTATTTAACATATTGATAATATATGCAGTACAGGGAACTGCTTGTTGTGCACCCATCAGATGCGTGAGTCGGTCACAAGGCTCAGTTGGGCTTTGAAAACAGCGGAGATAGCATCTATTTTGTTGGTGTCTTGAATATTTTTGCATTTTTCATTGAAATTATTGGTCATTCTGAACTTTAGTTAACATATTGATAATATATAGCGCAGTGCAGTGTTGATTTAAAGAAAATAATCTTGAATTACACCTAGTGAACTTAAAATTTTATTGGTGAAATGACGGCATCAAGCATGGGTCCCCTGAAAGGTGATTTCTTCTCCATCCCCATTTCCTTCTATTCTCCCTTCTCCTCCACCCCCATTTCTAATTCCCATCATCATCATCAACCAGGAGCCTTCTACATACACACCTCAAAGTAAATGTACTTTACTGCATTTTTTTTTTTACTTTGTATGTACCTTTTCTGTGAGCTGGAACCAATTACCTAATATCCCACTGAAACAATGGATTCAGTTAAAAAAAAATTTTGGTTAACGAACGACCTTCTGGAACTAATTGTGTTCGTTAACCGAGGGACCAGTGTACTCACTCCCAGCCAATCTTACCTTTTTGTACTGTCACTCTGTTGAAATGCCCTGTAGTATTTCCTTTTCTTTCTTCTTAATGTAACAGACAGTTGGTTCATTGATGCCATACTCCCAGCCACACACGGCAAAGCTTTGGCCACTCCTAAGTTTGTCCAGCAGTTGTATCTTCTCCACTAGGTTCATGACCTTTTCTCTCTTCACTTGCTTGGGCACCTTCCCGCAGCTGGATGAAGGTGGTTGAGGGCATTTAGGAGCCATCACAAGCACAAGGCGAGGCGGACAAGTGTTTTGCCCGGACTGAGACGGAGGGAATGGGACCAGTCTTCCGGGATAAGAGAGACACCTCGCGGGACACCACAAAACTTGCAGGCTCTCTGTACTGGCTGCAAAAATGCCGGCAACGTTAAAACTACCCGCAGACATTCTTGGGTATATCCAGGGTGTCATCCACAAATAATAGAGGACCGTGAAATAAAAATCTGCGAATTATCTGGGCATGTTGAATTATTTCACCACTTAATTATCAACTTATTAACTGTTTGGGCAGTTGGTCTGTTCTTATTTACTTCGTTACGAACTTTATTGTCCAGTATTAGTACAGAAGGAAATCAGAGTACCCTGAGGAAACCTGTAATGTTTGATACATCGATTACATTGGGTAATACCCTTTCCACATATGTCTTGGGGCCAAGATTTGGATCTATGTCACAGTGATAAGAGAGAGGCATGTTACTGCTGTACCACAACACTCTACTGTAATTGCTTTTCTTCATGTGTTTGTATCTGTATTTCCTTTTAGTATTTTGCTCTTTCTGCAGATACATGATGGAAAAACCAACATTAAATAAGTAAGCATACTGGTAATAAATAAAATACCCTTCTTTATTTTGGCCTTTTTTCATTATTAACCAAATGTTTTGAGCAAATATTGTTCTCCAGCTTCAGATCAAACTCCAGAACTGTGTTCCCAGTCGAAATATATTGAGTGCTTCTTGCCACTGCTTCACGTTGCAGTCCTGTGAGCCATGATAACTAAAACACTGTTGACCACTCTTAATATGTTGTTTTTAGTTTGTCTTTATAAATTGACCAGGTCCTATATGGGAAGCCCTAAGATGACTGTGTAGGCACTTAGCATCTTCCAATGCTGAAAAAAAAAGAAAATAATTTTTTTTATTAAAAAAAAAAAACGTAAATTGAGGTTTTCGGTCTTAAATGAAAGTGTGGGACCTCCTCCCCCCTCCCCTTTCCATAACTTTAAATTTGGTTCAACTTACAGTGTATATGTAAGTATAAAACTATTGAATATTTAACTTGCTTATTTCTCCATTAGAGGGGTTGGAAGGCAGGCCAAGTGGGGCTAGGTGCATGTTAAATTTAAAACAGGGACCATTTGTCAACTTGTGCCAACTTATTTGTAGGTTTAAGTGGGTATGCTTTCATGATGGGGATAATAGTGTCAAATAATTTCGTATGTAATTGTGTAGACTTGCATTTGACAAGGAACAATTGTATTGAAAGATGGGAAGTGGTGAAGAACATGATTTTTCGCATTCAGCAGTACTGTATAAGACTAAATATATCTCACATAGGTACAGTGAATTTCTGGTAGAAATAGGATCCTTGCATATAACTAAATTTACAAATGCTGAACTCGCATGTAACAAGGACCTCCCAATAGTCTTGCGCCAGCAGATGACATCCAAATGACTTTATAGTGTAACATGCACGATTTTGCATGATAAAATGAATCATGGATACTAATAGATTAGCAATATTAAAACAGAATAACCTTGTTCAGTTACTGTACAAGTAAATGAGTGAGGCATGGTGGGAAAAACAATGCAGATATGCAAGACATTGCACCCTGGATGGTGAATAAACATAGACATAAACCTTGAACTTGCACAATAAAGAATGACTTCTCAGGTGGTGAAGTTTCACTGTGCTTGAGTCACCTGATCAGTGCCTGACTGTGAGATAGGATCTCAGGATCAATCTGTCATTTATAGCTGAGCCACCAAGTAGTGAATGTGGTTCCACCCACCTCCCTGGGATATCATAGATTAGCTGAAAATGATGTTGGTATTATTTGTATGCTGTAAGGCTGAGTCAGCTAATTGAGGAGTAGCTTTTGCAACAGCTGTGTGGCCTAAGACGCCTCACCTTTCACCCTTAATTAGTAAACATTTGTTCCACTGCCCCATTTTAAGGGATAAAGTTTTCATGGGAAAATTTGCTAAACTCTAGTTCCCATTAGCTTAAGTTTAGGGTTCCTGGGTCCAAATCCTAAAACTTTGGTGGGCATTATACTGTAGTTGAGTAACTCCTAATGGTTCTATTATATAATATACTTTAAGGATCAAGTCCTCAGTTTTCACTGTTTTATTTGTTGTTTTGCATAAAACAACATTTTGAGATGATTCTTATTTTTCTCCACAGACTATCAGAACAGCAGTTAGATGGGCGACGCCGAGGTTTGGAACTGTACCTTGAGAAAGTTTGTGCTGTGAGGGTTATAGCAGAATCAGATATCATGCAAGATTTTCTTAATGATTCTGATGATCACCAAGTGAGTTGGCCTACTGTGAAAAATTTATCTCATTTTTCTCTATTGTTCAGAGAAGTATTTGTTGTTCTTATATACTTGCTGCTTCTCCGCCTTCGATGCACCAGTATATTTTCATATACTGTACCGGCATTCCTCATTTATTACAAAGGTTCTATTCCTGAAAACCCTCGCATTGTGTGAAACGGCAGTATGCGAAAGTAATTTTCCCATAAGAAACCATGTAGACTGCATTATAGGGGGATGTTTATATGGCTGTGAACTTTGAGGCTATTTTGACTGGGTTGATAGAAAATACTGTATGTATAAATATATATGAAATAATATTAAAGGTACACTTTAAAAGTTAGTACATGTTATCCTCTTTAATTTCATTTATCAACAGTTGTTCCTTCACCATGCTTATGTCACTTAATAATATCTAATACTGTATCACCTATAAAATGACTTACTTTCACTATTTTGTGAGTCAAGGTGTGCTTGGTATAGCACTGACTGGTCTTTTTGTACTAATTGTGGATGATTTGGGGTCATTTTTAAAGAAACAAATTTCTTTCATGCATAAACAACTCCCACAATGTCTCCTCGGTAGCATGACTGGTAGGAAAACACACACCTTTCAGTAAATTATTCATTATGACAACTTATATACAACAGGGTACTTCTTTTATGCATTTATTACATGTTTATTATTTTAATGTCATAAAAGGAATAAAAATGGCTGTAGGTGGTGGTGGCTTGTGGTGGGTTGCTGTTGGTCATTTGATGCACAGCCATAAGATGGGACATGCACATGTCTTTCAATTGAATTTTCTATTGGATTTCATATACAGGATATACAGGGTGTTTCGAAAGTACGTATCATAATTCTGGGGGTGTATTCCTGAGGCAATCTTTCCTCCCTTGAAGTCCTACCGACACCACAAGTTCCCAGTTGGTGGTTACACAAGGCGAACTGGGAGTAGATCAAAGAACTAGTGAAGGCAGGCAGAAGTACTGTATTGAAGAATTTCCCTCAGATGATGCGGTTGAATGCTTAGCCAGTCTCCTCCAATAGGCTGGCCACTGCTCCATTCCTTGGACCTCTGGTCGTGTAGCTAGCCAACCTGTTCCTTGGTGGCCGGAGGAGTACAGCCAGGCAGTTGTAATATGAGACCACTAATCTCTTTACCCCACCACCACTGCAAACAAGAGAAGAGTTTAAGTACAATGGGTGGACCTTACATTACAACAGGTCAGGTCAGTGACATGAGACCAACTAATCCCCTACCACACCTTCATCACGTTACGGAAACTTGGTTTTTGGAAATTTGCCTTTACGGAATTTTGGAAATTTTTAAATTAAAAATAAAGCGATTTTGACAAAAAATTTCACTGAACTTTTAAAATTTATTTTGTGTGGATTCTGGGTGGTTGTTACAGGATGGTTGAGGACCCAACAACAATAACAGGACCAACAGTGTCACTCTTTTTTAATTCATTCCCCAGCTTGTGTTCAGTTTTGCGTCTGTGTCCAGTACTGTATTCGCCCTTACTGAGCGACCTGTGGTGTAATGGTCAGCATGCTCGCCTCGCAAGTGAGCGGACCCGGGTTTGATCCCCGGGCTGGGTGAAACTATGGGCAAGTTTCTGTACGCAATTTGCCACTGTCTACCCAGCAGAAATTGGGAACCTGGATGTTAATCGATTTGCCAATCGTATTCCGGAGTAATGGTTAGCCAGTGCAGTTGGCGAGTTGTCCGGTCTTTTCAGACTATTCCTTGACACCGGGTCATGCAGCTCGTTAACTCAGGGTGTAGTTGCTGTGTTGGCACCTTTGTCCAAGCAACTGATGGATCAAGCAGCTCCCATGGGCCTAAAATGTTCTTTGCTCTGGTTTGGGAATGTTCTTAGGGAAACTTCTAGGAGGCGTCTTATCCCAGAACCCCCAAATTTTTTGTCTGGATCTTCTGAAATCCGGATTTCCCGGGTCCGGATCTTCGAGGATTTACTGTATTTACTTTACACTCATGATTGTCAGGGGTGCTGCTGGTAAATCACAAAAGAACTGCAAAGTTTAGCAAGTCAAAATGATGTGCATGCGAGGTGAATGTGGTTTGGGCAAAAATAAGGCTGAACCTGCTACTGAGGACATCAATAAAATAGAGTTATGAAGAGAAAAACTCAACTCTGGCCTTCATGCTGAGAGTAATTAGAAAACCCAGGGTGGAAGCCTGAAAAGTTTTGTGAACGAACATAAGAGCAGGGAGAGAGATAGCCACATAAATCATGGTATTCATATTAGCACGTGTATAATTGGGACAAAGAAAATTGTATATATATATATATATATATATATATATATATATATATATATATATATATATATATATATATATATATATATATATATATATATATATATATATATATATATATATATATATATATATCTTTCTTCTTTCAGTGAAGACGAGCCTGGGAGGGCTCAACGTCATTCACTGAGTGATTTGAATTGAAAGCAGAGGATATTAGTCATTAACGATCTAGCAACTTCATAATAGAAGACACGCTGTGGTCGCCATGCTGACCAGATCATATAAGAAATTGTCCCAAACACAATATCTGAGAGACATAAACAAAATAAAAGTCACTCGATTTCCTCACTGTGTTAAGATGTATAAATACCGTATATAAAATCCTCGTGGCACTTTGTATTTCAGCTATTACAACACAAATTCGCGGAGCCGCCTTTGTGTGTATTTACAGCTGATTCGCCAGGCAAGAAGATGAAGGTGGCAGTGCGTGTGACTGAGGGTGCGGGAGGGAGGGGGTTTTGAGAATTGCAATTAAATTCCAGGTAGCGACGTGTCCTCCTAATATTACTTATTAAGTAATTATTAGATGTTTTAATTGCCTGTACTGTATGTTGGCCTGGTGAGTTATTGCTAGGCATTAACATACTTAGGTATAAGCTAGGCTTCGCATTCTGGATTGAACAAAAATATTAGTTACAGTATTAAATCTTTTCCGTTAAGCTTTCCATTCTCTTCACTTAACTTTTCACATCACCAGCAACCCATTTACATTCACCTTAGAAGTCGGAATCTGCAGCCTAGTCGGCTGCTTACTCGTCACTCACTCAGAAAGACTGTGCGGATGAGCGTGAATGCCTGAGTGTGCAGCCACGGTGGTGCCTCTGGTGAGCAAATAACATATTTGTTTGCCATGGCGGTAAATTTTAAATACTGTATTTCCTGCCCAATTTCCCTATATTTTGGAAAATGTCGATAATATTGGTAGTCGCAATATAAAAAAATCTTTATAAAAAATTGCTATATATTCCGACCCTACTATACTGTTGTGTAGTTGCAAAGAAACTGTCCAGGAGACAC
Source organism: Homarus americanus (assembly GCF_018991925.1). Taxonomy (NCBI): domain Eukaryota; kingdom Metazoa; phylum Arthropoda; class Malacostraca; order Decapoda; family Nephropidae; genus Homarus; species Homarus americanus. Next base: position 9,344,042 of record NW_024738608.1, on the reverse strand, counting down.
CAGGAACACATTTATATTTTATTAAGCTGGAAATGAGTAGTGTAAATATCGTGAGGTGTGAATCCATGTTAACCGAGGAATACATGTACAGTATGTACAGGGGGGGGGGGGTGTATAATGCATGTGGAGAGTAACAACATTTGTTTACCTTAATCACTGCATGGTATTAAAGGTGAGGCTAAATATCTGGTAGTTAATGCATAAACTATACTGTACAGTATTTACAGAAGTTTTGATTAGTGCATTGGATCATGTATTTGGATTACAGGGGCATTAACAGAGGAATTTATTAATCTTTATGCTGTTTCTATTGTTAATTGAGGACTTTAAATTTATCAATTCAGAACTTACAAACACTTGTTTACAGATTCGAGAAATACTGTACACCGTATTTCCTTCCATAGGGCAACAGTATTCGTGTGGACCTGAAGGTATTGCTGCCAGACAAGAGTGTGGTAACAGTTACACAGGCAAAGAATGTTCTTGCTCATGAAGTTTATCAAGCTGTGGTTGAAAAAATTATTATCCCTCCAGAGACTGCTAAATGTTTTGCTCTTTTTGAAATTGTAGAATATAATTTTGGTAAGTCTTTTGCCTACAGTGCTGTATTTCATATGATTTTTTTTTATTAATGTTGCCTTTATAAAAAATTATTTGAAGAATTTGAAATATTTTGGAATGTTGTTAAGAGAAGGCTTTGTAGATATTCCTATGAAGTTATTTTTTCTTCTTCACTAGTATTACATTTGTATAAAGTTCTTAATGTTTCCACATTGTCTTTTAGTTAGGAAATTTACTTCCTTAGTAAATAGAAGAATGGAAACAGAATGTTTATCTTGGTGATAAATATTTAATAATTTCTCTTTCCTCTTGTAGAACGAAAAATTAGTGATGATGAGTTTCCTCACAATTTATACATTCAGAACTACAGTACGGCAACAGCAACATGTCTTTGTCTTCATCGATGGATCTTCAATCCACACAGAGAAGTAAGTGTACAGTATTATAATTGTTGTATACAGTGAAACTTCCTTAATATGGAATAAGGACATCACCCTGGCCAAAACAGGGACACAAAATAACCATAATTATCAAGTTGCCAGCAGGACTAGTAGAATTTAGGATTTACTCACTGGACACAGCTACTGTTAGGCTTCCTGTCTTAAAAATAAAAGTGATCTCCCCGTTTTTGGCTGATAGACATGATGGTTAGGTGGGCAATGAGTTTTCTGTCCAAGGGTTAAACATATCATCATTGAGTGGTTTGGCAGTCAGCAAAGGCAACAATACTAGATTTCCAGTTGCAGATGATGATAGATCATAAAATAGACACATCCATCATATTAGACTTATAAAATTGGCCATAATTTATACAAAGTTTGTTGCTCTATGCTTTCTAGTTCCAAAGTTATGACTGCCTCAGTTTTTCCCATGTACACTGGTGGCCATTTTGGATTTGTTCCCCAACAGTAGACTGTCTCCTAAATCAAAAGTCTAACTATGATAGCTTTGATGTTCAAGAGTCATACAACTCAAATTAAGTGTCAAACTTTGAACAACGTAACTTTTATACAAAAGTGTAGTGCAGAGCCAGGACTAACAACCCTACACTTATGTTTTCTTACATGTTTTCTTATTTTTATCTTTATAATACAGTACATACTGTACATTGTACAGTTTTCTCTTTATTCATGAAATAAAGTCAATTGTTAATTACATATAAAATTTTACAGTATTAAACAATCATCTTAGTGAAAACAGTTGTTGACAACCAAACTTGTTGAAGCACAGTACTGTAATAACATTACAGATATAACAATAACTGATATTCATGAATCAGTCCAATTAAGCAGTGTTATGTCCAGACCCCCTCCCCTCACCGTAGATTCACTTCTTTCGGACCTTAGTATTTTCCGGGCTGGGATCTGCCCCAATTAGTCCAATGTATTGAGTTACTACTGTATATTACAAGAAGCAGTTGGTTGTGGGCGTTACTAGAAAAACTAATTTCAGGGCCATTCCTCCATTAATGTGCCTTTCATTTTCATGTCTTAAGTGTATGAAAAAAAGAATTATATTGCTTTGTATTGATATACTGTACCTCCTATGGGTTTATTGCTGTATTAATATTGTGTTTCCTTTTTCAATATTTTTTCAGCTTCGTCTGTGCAGCTCTGATGATATAGCACATACGTGGTTGTTCTGGACAGCAGTAGAAGATGTTAATAGAGGACACATTAAACCAACAGATCAATTATATCAGTTAAAGGCACTTCAGGATGTAGCTCGCAAAGAACAGTATTTACAGGTTAGTTTTCTATGGTAATTGACAATTTAGGTAAGTACAGTATACAGTACCCTCTATTTAGCGGAAGGAATTTTTTCTGTTATTTTTCACTTGATTTAATGAACTAGATCGCTAGATTGAGATTAATTTCCTTAATATGCTCACACCTACGGAGACACCTCAGACACATGATAAGTACATATAAACATAAGAAACATTATTCATGGCTTACCTTAAACACCGACCCCAACACCACCCACACACCCCCAACACCACCCACACACCCCCAACACCACCCACACACCCCCAACACCACCCACACACCCCAACACCACCCACACACCCCAACACCACCCACACACCCCAACACCACCCACACACCCCAACCACCACACACCCCAACACCACCCCACACCCCAACACACACCCCCAACACCACCCACACACCCCCCAACACCACCCACACACCTCAACACCACCCACACCCTCCAACACCACTCAAACACCACCCACACATCCCCAACACCACCCACACACACCCTCAACACCACCCACCCAAAACCTCCAACACCACACATCCCCAACACCTTCCAACACCACCCACCCACACCCTCCAACACCACCCACACACCCTCCACCACCACCCACACACACTCCAACACCACCCACACACACCCTCCAACACCACCACCCACACCCTCCAACACCACCCACACACCCAACACCACCCACACACCCCAACCACCCACACCAACCACCCACCCACACAACACCACCCACACACCTCAACACCCCCACACACCCTCCAACACCCCCCACACCCTCCAACACACCCTCAACACCACCCACACACACCCTCCACCCACACACCCTCACCCCACACACACTTCCACCCACACCCTCCACCCTCACACACCCTCCATCCATACACACTCTCCACCCATACACACCCTCCAAAACCACCCACACACACACTCTCCAACACCACCCACACACACACTCTCCAACACCACCCACACACACTCTCTCCAACACCACCCACACACACTCTCCAACACCACCCACACACACTCTCCAACACCACCCACACACACTCTCCAACACCACCCACACACACCCTCCAACACCACCCACACATACCCTCCAACACCACCCACACACTCCCTATTTCTTATGGGGAAAATTGATCCGCTTAACGTTGTCGTATAACGTCGCGTTTTGAGAAACGTAACCCAGACGTTAAGCGGGGACTTACTTAATAAGAATTCCTTTCAGACATATAGTGAAGACGTGGGTTTTGGGAAGTGGTTTTATTGTTGCACAAATCATATCACTGTGCTATGTGTCATTTACTCTAACTGCAAATATTTATGAAACTTGATACTGTGCTGCTCACAAAATTTGGGGGTTTTAATAAATACTGTACTATAATCTGTTCATTTTAAGTTAATGAAGTGACTTCAGACCCCAATGCACCTGATTGATGGATACCAGCAGCGGGACAGTAGGCCATCATTTTGGTCCTCAGTCGAGCCCAGCCACCATTACATACTTTGGTCGGCTGTTACCCTCTATTCTTTCATCCTGCTTCTGTTGTTTCCTTATATTTCTCTGTTTTTATTTTTTCTCTTTCTTGCTTTCTCTTTTTTAACCCCCATCTCATACCAGTCAGGATTTCTTGGATGGCAGTGTTGACATCGACTTTGGCTGTAAATATTAATTTCAGATAGTTCACAGGGCTAATATTTTATCTTAATCTTTTTCCTGTTTCCTCAACTTTTGAAGTTACGTAATCACTATATTTTTATATATGCCTTTTCTATAAAACAAATTATATCCTTTGGAATGCATCATTTGGAATACACCCAAATCTTAGAACCGAGCCTTGAGTCTCAATGATGAAACGGACAATCAAGTGATGGATTTATCTTTCTGTTCCAGGTTGTTCGGGGATGTGAAGGCTATGGTGATATTGTTTTCCCTCACTGTCCCTGTGATTCCCGGAAGAAGGGTCATGTAGTTGCATATGTGGGGTATAAATCATTTAGGTTACAAGCCTGTAAAGAAGATGGCACCTTACAAGTAAGTACAGGAATGATAAAAAAAAAATATTTGTGTATCATTCTCAGTAACTGCTTTACCAAGGTGCTGTAAATTTCATCAAATTCAGCCTATTCTGTGTACACCAGGCTACTCTTTGTTACTAATCAGATTGCTATAGGCCTACTGAGAACTAAGACACTTGAGTATGTATGCTGGTTGGGGCTGATCAGGTGCTGCCACATTGTCAGGTTTATTTATTTATTGATTCAGTATTATATTCTCATATGATTGGCCTCTTATGGTTTATGGTTCTTCATGATAAATATAACATCTTCAGTAATAGAGAAAAAATAAAATACTGTATGTAATTTGTAATATGACTTGAAAATGAAAGGATAAGCTGTATCAGAAGGTTATTTACTCAAGATGCATTCATGTGAGAGCTTTTGGTAGACCAGCTTACAACAGGGGTCACTATAACACACTGAATAGTATTTGATATTAAGATACCTTCTTAAAAAAGTTATTTACTACCTTTGAGTGTTATATGATGATGCAGTTTGGCTACTTGTATTTAGACAAATGATTAATGAATAAATCAGGGTATATGCAGATGCATAATACTTTACACTACAATAGTATTTATTAAGTGGTGATAAACATACACTGCAATAATATTTATTAAGGGATGATAACTACACAACTGTACTGTACTAATATACTAAGTGTTGAAGACAGACATTGTGGTAAGCTGATCAGCTGTTTGCTCTTTGTAAACAAATGAGTATGAAATGACTCATGGTGTTCAGTGTGGAATTCTTCAGGAAAGTTGATTCTTTTAGGATAATATTTTATCAATCTGAAACCAAATGATCCTAAATTATATGAGAATTGTGGTGGAATTGCATAAAGAAGTGTTAAAGGATTATTGTGGGAGAGGGTGGGGGGAGGGAGCCACCCACCCATGCTACCCCCCCCCCTCTGCCAGCTGCTCCCAGATAAACACTCGTCTTCCACATCCAATATGCTCATACACTTATTTGTTCTTATTTTTATCTTTATAGAACTGTACATTATACAGTTTTATCTTAATTCATAAGACAAATTCTGTGGTTACTTGCATATAACACTGCTGTCTAATAGTAGACCCTGCTGCCATATGGCATCAAAAAAATTGTCTCAGGTTGCTGATCTGACTTTCTGCCTCAGTTACACACAATTGCAGGGTCTCAATTGTCTCTCTTACCATTGACAACACAACATACATATACTGTACAGTGGTCCCTTGATTAACGAACAGTTCAATTAACAAATTTTCAGTTCCATTAACAAACAAAACTTTGATTAACGAAAGCCTAAGAGCTTAGGAGAAACTCGCTTTGTTGTGTGCATCAGCTGATCAGCTGATCGGCTAGTCCGCCAATACAGTACTGTAATCGATTCTATGTTTACATTCGTTTCCAGTGAAGTAAATATCAACAAAGTTGTGTTCTTGAATATTTTTGCATTTTTAATGTTAAAATTATTGGTCATTCTAAAATTTAGTCATCCAAGCTCTGTCTACATAAAGTTTTTCAACTAATATTTTTGGCTCGATTTATGTAACTTTATCCATTTACTTTTGCTCATTTACATGCACACACTGTCCTAAGGGCAAAGCTGTACTGTACATGTACTCAAAATAATGTACAAAATGATTACTAAAATTTTTGTGCAAACTATAGCATGTTGTAGATTTACATAAATTTCTTCATTTATTTTCATTCATTTACATGCACACACCATACTAAAAGAAACGTAAAAGAAATAAATGACCTGAGTGCAAACCTGTACTGTACATGTACTAAATGATTACGGCACTAAAATTTTTATGTCTAGTGCAAATTATAGCTTGTTTATGTTCAAATTAATCACTATCTTACAAGAATCCCAGCAACATAAATTATATTCTCCCAGGTCATTTCAGTGGCATTTTATAAGAGAAAAGCTTAGTCACTCTTAAGGACTAATAAACACACATTAGACCTTCGGCGCCAACTGCCAAACATATCACCTCACCTCCCCCTCCCTCATCTGCCCAGCCAGGGTTTTAGGCTTACAGTTTTTATCTTATATAATGTCACAGACTAAAGTTAGAATATAATTTGTATTGCTGGAATCCTTGCAAGACAGCGAAAAATTTGAATATAAAAGTCATATAATTTGCATAAGAGCGAAAAGTTAATCACCTGTATTACATTACAGTAGTGATTTAAGAGTAAGAGTGTATATGTACGTATATATATACACAGCTCCTTCCCGACTTACGACCTACTCGACTTACGACCACCTGGACATACGACCGCCTCAGTCGAACCAAAATTTTGTCAAATTACGTATTTTCGAGTCCCAACGTCAGTGATTGAGCTGTGTACTGACAAAATTTTCATTTGTAATTCACTTTAAAATGGCTGGTAAGCTTAAAAGTGAGAGTATTGTGGTGCTGAGAAGAAAAAGAGACACCCATTTTAGATTTTCTATGTATTATTTAAGCTTTTTCGACTTACGACCATTTTGACTTACGACCTGGATTTGGGTCCCTATCCCCGTCCTAAGTCGGGGAGGAGCTGTATAGCTACTTAAGGGCGATTTTGGTGATTTGTAGGAGTGCTTCTGACTTTGTGTGTTTTTGGGCTTTACTTTGTATGTACTTTTTCTGTGAGTTGGAACCAATTACCCAATATCCCATTGAGATAATAGATTCAATTAACAAAATTTTTGGTTAACAAACGACTCTGTGGAACCAATTGTGTTCATTAATCGAGGGACCACTGTATTGTTTCTCACTCTTGATCTTTTTTTAATTTTTGTATTTCTTTATGGTTCTTTATTATTATTACTGTATTATTACAGTGTTATTATTATTATTATTATTATTATTATTATCATTATTATTATTATTATTTTATTTAAGATTTTTTTATTTTTTTTATATAAATTATATTTCCCATGAATTATTATTATTATTATTATTATTATTATTATTATTATTATTATTACTGTATTATTATTATTATTACTGTATTATTATTATTATTATTATTACCTGTATTACATTTTGGCCCCACCCAGGCCCCAGTGTGGGTCAGTGACCTGTGCCCGGGTGGGCTAATCCCTGTAACAAAAAAAAAAAGAAGAGAGCAATACACACATTATAGACAAGAGCAGGCTCTATCTTCATGATGCCTAAGAATTGTACATCTTGTACGTCACTTGCTTGTTTCTGGCCATAAAATGGAATTTTACACCCCTATCCTCAAGTTAATATAATCATTTTGTTTGTGTACCATTCTTATTGCTATTTTTTTTTTTTAGTATATACTGCATACTTAGTAAAGTGGGAAATGAATTATTTTGTATTTTTAACTTTTATTTTTAAAGATAATGTATAGTTTGGTCATTAAAAAAAGTTTTAACACTGTTGAATATTTTCAGACTCAAGTAATTGACTTTGCATGGTCAACTGTTGAGAAATTTGAAGTGGATGATGAAGCAATGGCATTTTGTTTTCTCTACAGGCAAACAGAAGAATTAATCAGATGGGTTAAGATATTTACACCATATGTAAGTTACTGTAGTAATCTAGTTTTTCTTCATAATTGTATTCACTGGAATGGGTCCTTGCATGTTCTCAGTATGATATATGGTTTGCAATTCTATTTATAAACAAATGATCAGGGACACCTGCATATCCTTGAGAAAATGGGAACTGGGTTAATTGATTTAAGTTGAAGCACAATTTCAAATCTTTCTAGTACTCTTTGATTGTTAAATTCTCTTTTGAGTTATGTTTACTATAATGTGTATGAAACTGCAGATAATAAATGACTGAAATGTACCGTTGGGAGTAAATGATTCTAGATATAGGGTTTGAAGATAACACTCAGGAGCATTAAATGGTAGATACTTTTGGAAATCCAAAGTTTACATATCTAACACTACCAAAAGAACGTGAATTGACAAAAGAACCTATTATTTGATTTTCCAAAATTATTTTACTGTACAGAAAATAAAGCCCATAATTTCTCGGCCCAATTAATGGCAAATCAAGAATGATGTAAGTGAGTGTTCATATTAGAATTTTTTTTTTATGCAGTCTTTGTGTACATCAACGATCTTTTCATTCAGTCTTTTTATGAATGCTTGGAAGATACGGTGAAAAGCATGTCTTAAAATATAGAGAAATGTTAATGTGGGTAATTATGGGGAGAGGCTTTTGTTTGGAGGCCCATAGTTAGCTTGGATTGGTGCAGTGATCAGCAATTTTTTTTTTTTTTTTCCTTCATATAGGGTCTTATGACAAGCCATTTTCTTTACTTGAGTAATATGTTTATACGTAGCTCGTTTTGTAAATAGATAAGTAATTACCATTGCAATAAACACAATTGCCAACTAGACATAATCCTGACAGCTCTGTCCTCTTGTTCAACATTATTACTGTACAACCCATGTTGTACTGCTCCCCCATTCTACTTATGTTTTTCAATTCTACTGTAATTTATTTATATATATATATATATATATATATATATATATATATATATATATATATATATATATATATATATATATATATATATATATATATATATATATATATATATATATATATATATGAAATAATAAATAAATAAAATTAATAAATATTGAAGTGATAAACCGTGGTAACATTATGAGATGTTCTTATTACCACCATGCTATTGTACTACTTCAGGTGATACTAAATGTTACATAGTACTTCCTTGAGATGAATATATAGTATATATCAAGTGCCTAAAAGAGAGCTCAGGTTCTCAACTGGCTCAGCCATGTTAATATTGTTATTATTATCCACTCTGTATCTGTGTTTTTCTGGCTAAATAAACTGTTTCAATTCAATTCAATTCTATATATGGGTGATTAAATCCTGAGATACAATTTATTGAGAGATGAGCTGTTGGTTCTCTTTTCCCACCCCCCTACCTTCAGTGTAGATCATCGATGGCCAGGTCTGATTTTTGACAGTGAAAGTAGTGATTGATATTGAGGGACCCATTTTCTGTGACTGAGGGGAGAGTCAAAGGTGTGATCACATCAGTTAAAGTTTGATGGGTTTATTGGGATACATAACCAGTTGACCTTTCTGGTTTTAATTGCAAAACCTATACCAAAGGAGTACCTTTTATTTTATAATAGAGATTGGCCAGTTATGGTTTGGACTGCTAACTACTGTACCTTGGTATTAACCCAGTGCTGTATCCAAGGGATGACAATAGGTGGCATTGTCAAGATGGATAACAAGAACACTATCTGCGTACATCATGATCATGAAATGGGATTTTAGTATTCTATCACTCATAATAAAACATAATTAGCTGCAAATGTTTTATTTAATACAATATATGTATTGTCTTTATACTAAAGAACTTTTATTTATACATAAATGAGACTTAATGATTGCTAATGTTTCTTATATTTTCCAGTATCACTTCATGGAGGAATGTTTCCAGCGAATCCAAGAAGAACAGCAGTGGACGTAGGGAGCTAGAAATCATAGCAGATAGATAGAAGGAATAAAGGATGTATATGGGACTAAAAATGTTCTAAATAGAAAAAAAAAAGCATTTCCATTCATCTAGATTTAACTGAAGTGCAGTTGTATGGAGACCCAAATTTGGAAAACTGGAGAACAAACAACATTCCAGTTCAACTTAAACTTGGTTTAAAAGAAAGGGAACAATTCGAATTATGAGTATAAGGGTAAGAAGGAAGGGGAATATAGAGAATATGATGACAGGTGATATATAAAAAGGGGAACAGTAATGAGATAAAGAATCATTTAATTTTGAATTCTATGGCTGGGATCAATGAATTTATGGGTATTGAGATGAATTTATTAAGCCAGAAAGACAAGATGTTATTACCTATATATATATATATATATATATATATATATATATATATATATATATATATATATATATATATATATATATATATATATATATATATATATATATATATATATATATATATATATATATATATATATATATATATATATATATATATATATATATATATATATATATATATATATATATATATATATATATATATATATATATATATATATATATATATATATATATATATATATATATTGACACACACACACACACACAGTAGATTTTCTACTGTCCACAGTGATCATTAACTAGCTGCAGATTATATCCTTCCCAATACTATCCATAGTTTTATCACCTATCTGTTAACCAGAATCAACTTTCCATATTATTTACTTACCAGATGCCAAAGAAGTAGAATGAAGTATATTGCAATCAGTGTGACAAAGTGCTACATCACACATGTTCTGACAGCCCCTGTTCAATGGATAACCAAAGGGTTGCATGAAGGGAAAGCTGAATCAGCAAATTATTCCCATTATAATACCAATGAAAAAGTGAGTTATGATTTTCTTAATGTTGGAAAAATTCAAGTGGAGCCGAGTGATGAATATGGCGACTCAAATTTAGGGTGATGCAGTAATCCATAGGCGACCTTTATAATAATCTTCTATAAACAATGCATCATTAAGGTAAGTACTGTTCCTAATACATTAGATTATATAAAAAAAATAGACTTTTAATGATATTAAAATTTAGAATTTTTAATACAGATTTTAAATGATAATAGGTATGCTTTGTGTTGGAATCTGGGACATGTAAATACTCTTTTTAAAATATTTAGCACTCTTCATTTAAAATCAAATAAATTTGGTTGATTGGATTTGCATTATATATATATACATATATGTACAGGTACTCCTCGACTTACGACCACCCAGACATACGACCACCCAGACATAAGACCTCCTCAGTCATATAAAATATTTTTTAAATTACGTATTTTCGAGTCCCGATGTTAGTGATCTCGCTGTGTATTGACAAAATTTTTGTTTGTAATTCACTTTAAAATGGCTGGCAAGCGTAAAAGTGAGAGTTCTCGTGGTGCTGAGAAGAAAAAGAGACACCCATTTTAGATTTTCTATGTATTATTTTCGCATTTTCGAGTTGCGACCAATTCGACTTACGACCTGGTCGTCGGTCCCTAACTCCGCCGTAAGTCGAGGACTGACTGTATATATAAATTATTCCTCTCCAGTTAATTGTATATTTATTTAAGCACTGTACAAGGTACTGTATATAAAGTGATTATTTTGACTTAGTGATATAGTAATGGTAGATTTTTTCCTACTGTTAAGCCTTATTCACTATCACTCATTCATCCTTACATTTGTAACAGATGTGTTTTGTTATAGTAGTCCCTTTTTTCAATAAGGTTCTGAGTATCTCTACGGTTGATCTTTGTTACTTCTCACAACCTAGCATCACTCTTCAGCAGCATATTCATCCCCCCAAACCACTCTCTGCCATGCTCTCCAGCCAATCCCTCTTACCATCCAACTCTGGATTATACTCTTTGTACCAATCTAACAAGGGTTGTCTTCACCCCATTTCTTTTATCTTGATGCTGAAGGCACTATCATGAGATTTTAGGACAGGTCTGCCTTGGGATTTATTGTATACGGACAACTTACTACTGAAGAGGTAATTGAGAAATTTAAGTTATGGAAGGTAATCAAAGGGCATGAGAGTGACTGTGGAAAAAACAAAAGTAAAGATTAGTGATGCGGGTGATGGACATGTGGTGGAAAGTAACAAATGGCCATGTACTGTTGGTAAGAAGGGTATTGGCAGTAATTCAGTGCAGTACTGTAGTGCAATTGCTCTGTTTTGGGGAGATTACCCTGGATGTGATATGATCAGTACTGTGCTGAAGCAGCTCAGCTACAAGAGTCAAATGGCAAAAAAAAAAGTTAAGGAGCTGTTGCCTATATTTCTTTTCAAGCAGAGACGGTCCCGTCTCTACTAAAAAAAAAAAAAGATGTATACAACTTGTGTGAAAATTGTGAAGTATAATATGGCAGTGAAACAGTGGCATTTAAATTGGATGACTTATATAGATTGAGTTAGCTGAAAGGAGAAAAGTGAGATGGATGTGTAATATGACATTGAGAGATAGGAAACCCTATCCATAGCTAAGAGTGCAGTTGGGTATTGAGAACATTGGTGAGGCCTTGCAGAGAGGCAGGGTGAGATAGTTCAGGCATGTGGTGAGAATGAAGGAGACCATGAGATCCTTGAGTTTAGTTATAGAGGAGAGGAGAGTTTGGAGAGTTACCATAAATGAGAGTGATGATGACCGATTAATTTATTTTCTCATTGTTCCATTTGTTGACAGGCCTATTCCTAGACATCTGAAGCACCTGACTACCTATACAGTGGACCCTCCATTAACGAGCGGTTCAATTTACGAGATTTCAGTTAACGAGTTACCTCCTGTAAAGACTTTCAGTTCTATTAATGAGTACAAATTCTATTAATGACAGCCTTACGAGAAACACGTTCTGGTGCCTGCATCAGCTGATCGACTCGTCCGCCAATAATCAGTTCTCTGTTTAGCTTTGTTTCCAGTGGAGTAAACATCGAGAAAGTTGTGTCTTGAATTTTTTTGCATTTTTACATTAAAATTATTGGTCATTCTGAAATTTAGTTAACATATTTATAATATACAGTGCAGTGTTGGCTTAAATAAAAAAAATCTGGAATTAGTTAAATAAATTGTTGTGAACTTAAAATTTTATTGGTGAAATTATCAAGCATAGGTCCGAAGAAATCTCAGAAGGCGATTTCAATTCAAGTGAAACAAGAAATTATTAAGAAATACGAAGAAGGCATTAGAACCAATGCACTCTCAAGAATATGGCGTGTCATCATCCACTGTGTCAACAATCAGCTGTTTGCGCTGCCGCTATGTAAACAAAGCCGCTGGGAATTCTACAAACACACCTCAAATTAATTGTTTAAATATTTTATAGTTTTTTATTTATTTTTATTTATTTTTCTATATATTTTTGTTTACGGGGATTAGCCCACCCGGGCACAGGTCACTGACCCACATCAGGGCCCGGGGGCAAAAATGTAATAATAATAATAATTCATAGTCATTAAAATTTATAATACAAAATACAAAATTGAAAATAAAATAATAATGATAATAATACGAATAACACTGTAATAATAATAAAAATAATAATAATGAAAATAATAACAATAATAATAATAATAATAATAATAATAATAATAATGATAATAAAGAACCATAAAGAAATCCCAAAATGAAAAAAATATCAAAAGTGAGAAACAATACAGTATATGTATGTTGTGTTGTCAATAGTTAGAGAAGCAATTGAGACCCTGCAATTGTGTGTAAATGAGGCAGAAAGTCAGATCAGCAACCTGGGCAGTACTGTATATTGTTTATATTTAATGTTTTGTTAATTCTATTACTGGTATACAGTACTTTGTATGTATACTTTTTTAATTCGTTTTAAGGGAATTCTGTGAGTTGGAACCAATTATCCAATATCCCATTGAAATAATAGATTCAGTTAACGAGCGACTCTGTGGAACCAATTGTACTCATTAATGGAGGGATCACTGTATTGTATTTTCATTCCATTCAAACTAATATAAATTTTCTTTCCCCTTTCCCTTCTCAATTTCATCACTTTACAGTTATCTGTCCTTTAGTTCTAACTTAATATATAAATTATGGACAAAAACTATTATTTAAAAAAGCAAAATGTCGATAATTTGTCAATTTCCTATTTCGTACCACGTGCCACACGTTTTTTGTGAAGTGGTTTCTTATTTTGTTTAACAGTACCTAATGATTGCCACTGTGTCTGATAAATACAGATGTAATATAATTTTATGTTTTACTCATTTTATGATTACTTTAGACACTAGAATGTCTAAAAGACATTGAAATTGGCCAAGAAAGTGAACAAAAGAAGATTGAGAGGCGAGGCAGGAATGGCCACTGAAGAAATTTACCTGTAAAGTATTTTTCTAATTTAGTGCCAAATGTTACGAGCTGTATGAATACCATAAACTTTTGAAATCAGTTAAATGACAACGCTGGCCAGGGAAAGGGAGGAGGAGAGACAGATAATAATTGGTAATCACTTAGTACAGTAGTATTTCCTTATGTTTCCCAGTAAAGTTGACTCTACTCCTCTACAGGGGGTCCCGCGGTTATGATTGGGTTCCATTCCCGAGGACGTTCTTAAGTTGAGTTTGTACTCAAGTTGGAACACATGCTATGTGCATACCGTACTTACAGAACAATGATTAAAATTCCACTCTATCATAGCCCAAGTCCTTATATACATCTAAAATCACTTAATTTAAGACAAAAGAAGAAATAGAATGACAAAATACAGTAAATGAAAGTAAAAAATACCTGTAAGTCATCAGGTAAATAAAATATTGCAAATTTCAAGTTTAAACCCGTTCACATGGCTGTTGTTCATAAGTCGGGGGGACCCCCTGTATATCGGTGCGCATTAGTTTGAATTTCCTATGGTATGCAATAAGTAATGTTTCATGAGAATGGTTCATGTATTTTATCTGTACAGTACAGGTATTGTTGTTTTATTATGTGTATGGGCCATGTTTTCCCCATTGGAACATCTCGTTAAATAAGTTTCTTTATTTGTAATTTTGAGAAGCATAAGACTTTTCAGGAATGCATTTATATTACTAAAAAGAGAGAATTCTGTAAATTTGCTCATATACATTATAGTCTTTCCTTTGGTATACCTGTACACTCCCCCAAACTTTTCCTCTAACATTTATAACTTTCCTTCTTGAACACCTACCACAGCAGTGCCCTCTGTAATCAACTGCTGCCTTACCTTCAATTTAGATCCCTCATCACCTTTCACCAGGGTTTTAAAATTTATATAAAATTTGTGTAGAGGTGTCATATTATCTCATCCATGAAAATATTAAACAACTATTTTCATTAGGAGCCACTTTCCCTCTTCATGACTTTCTCTTTCCTCAGCTCTTTTACTCTTATGACCTCTTCCTCACTTCTTTGAGTTTCTCATCTTGATTTTCCATTTGCTACTATTCTTGCTTCTCCCAAATGATGATCAGACACTCCATGCACCTTGTATCATACAGTATATTTCAGTTGTCAGTTCATGACTATGTGTCTGATATCTCTTTTTTTTTTTCTCTATTCTCTATTGTCATGCCACCATTTGTAGTTTTGGATGAGCTTTTGAATCTCATGTTCTCTATTACCAATTCCCTTTGCGTACATTTCTTTTGATCTCTCCCAATTTCAGTTTTTTTGTTGGCACTCCTTAGACAGTAATTATTCCATATTGCAGAATAAAGTGTACAAGTCAATTCTGCAAAAGGGGGGATTCCACTAAAACAAGTAGAATTATACCTTTGTCAATGAAGTGGATGTGATCATGAAATTCACTTCTTTCTCAGAACTTTTTTTTGTCAGACTTAGATTTAAATGGGAATAAGTTCCAGTCCTTTATTAAGCCCTCCAATGTGTTGAAAGAATTTATTATATTATGAGAGTACAGTGGTCTCAATAATTCTTGGGATAGGTACCAAAAGACAGCTTGAATTATGAAATTGCAAATTATAGTTTAATTGAATTAAATGTAAATAATTAGTTTGGTTCCAAAAGCCAAGAAATACTAGTAAACTGTTCCAAAACTGCTATAATAAACACTAAACATCGTACATAATACATAAAAAAATACAGTAACACATAGTTATTGTACAAAAAGTAGTGCTGTATAGGTGTACCCCAATGACCGACACATATAGGGGCCAGGAAAAGTCATTGGTTAGTGAATCAATGTTTATTGAAGCAATTCATCCCATAAGAACTGTTAGATTCATGGGGTTAGGGACTGGCCACCCTCCAAAAACTCCCATCTACCCTTGATATGTCTCTGCCATGCACACTGTCAAGAAAGAAAATAAAACAGACATATATAGCAAGTATAATAAGCCTTAACCCGTTGAGCGCCAGCCAATATTAGACGTAATAGACACCCCAGTGCCGGCCCTCCCAAAAATTATATATTTGTTTTCCCTAAATCATCTCAAAATGGTCCAAGAAACATGAAAATCACAAGAATTCCCGCGTCTGTGTGGTTACCGTGCGTAGTGAATGGTGGTGGTGGAGTAGGTAAGGAGGGTCTCACGGCGCCCATCACCATGGCAATCGGCTGATTCATGCTCCTCCCCCACGCCACACTGACAGTTCTCCACTTTCCTGACACCGCTTGTGTGTGTGTGTTTCTTTTGTTTTATTTCTGGTCATTCCTCCCACATCAATCATTATTCAATACTATGCACGTTAGAAAATTAATAAAACACCGCTGTGAGTTGTTATTTTTTTGTGATGTTTGCTTATGCAAGTCCCCCTCCCAATTGCATACAATTGGGTATTATCCGTGTCTGAATGGTAAAGGCTACGGAGGGTGTCATGGCAGCACTACCACTCATTGTTGCCTGGTTCACATCATATTATTACACTAATAGTTCTGAAGAGTGTGATAGTCCTTGAACCGTGGTGCTACTTTACACTCATTACAGCAGTAACGAGTATCCTTCCTCTTCTTTGCTCTTCGTGGCGTGTTGTAGCAGACGTGACACTGCTTTTGTGCTTTCTTCTTGCCAGATGTTGGTGGTGAGGTGGAAGGAAAGTGGCTACCTCTGAGGCGGAGAGGTGAGTCACGAGCTGGATTATGAGGTGTTACATGTTGTTCTTGCCAGTACGTCTGAAACATCTCCCTCGCCACTTCAACAAGAAGATGAAGTATTCTGATCATAGAGTGGGTCATTATCCGACTCAGAAAAATCATCTGGGGTAAACTCTGATGTAGGCTCATACTCGACAGCGAGTTGCGCATATTCCGCCTCAGTCCGCCTGGAGCGAGAATGGTGTGATGTGTTCATGCATGGCTGGCATGAGCATGACTCACTGAGTGAAGAACACTGTCGCTGCTGTGACATGCAGAGCGTGGAGCCACGTGGCCCGGGAAGCAGTATACCAGTAGGCAAGGAGGGGGTGGTAATGTAGTTCTAAGCGCATCTCGCTACTACCACAAATGTGAGTTCAGGACAATACTAAATCTAGCCACGTACTTTTACGGGATTAGCGCTGGTCGTGGCTGGTCACCCATCCCGTATAAGTACGGGATTAGCGCTCAACGGGTTAAATAAGCGATGTAAAGCATAAATTGAGATTTGCCTGTGTTGAGGATGGTAGAGACAGTCTAGGGTAGCAATTTCAATTCTCTACCAATCTTCACTGGTCCATCACCACTTTTATTATGCCTTATTACACCTTATAACATCACATCAAGCTGCCCAACACAAGAGGAACTGTATCACAAGGGTATTTAGGCAAGATTGCATAACACACAAAGTCAGAAATTACGAAAAACATGAAGTAGACACATGGTAAGTGTAAATAAGAGCAAAGACGGTGAGAATGAGTCTGAGGCAGCATGCAGCGCCTTCTGGTAGCACGAATTCGCACCACGCTACTGCCCGCGAAATTCAAAACAGTTTTGCCACTCCTATCTCGATCATCGGATTTCTGGGGGGATCAACGAAACTTGCAGGGTATTTCCCCTTCAGCTTATGTAATTGACGGTAATAATAAGTGGCGGTTATTGGGACGTCGGTTTTTGGGGTACTGTACAGTGCAATATACAGTACAGTAATATTTCCGTTAGCTGGAATCTCCCAAACTCGGAACTCTCCGATAGCCAGATTTGAAATTTCCTGGAAAATCGTTCCCAAATCCTCAATTTTCCAGAAAATTCCAGCTTTGGGAAAGATTTTCCAGAAAATTCTGAGAAAATTTTCCCGGTACCCAGAAAATTCCGGGGATGGGGGAGTTTTTTTTCCAGGTTTGAGAAATGAAAATCAGGCGCATTTTCCATAAATTCCGAGAAATTTTTTCCGGTACAGTAGAGTCAGGATATATCGCGAGATAGGGTCCAAGGATGTTCGCCATATACAGCTCCTCCCTGACATACGACGGGATTAGGGACCCAAATCCAGGTCGTAAGTTGAAATGGTCGTAAGTCGAAAATGCTTAAATAATGCATAGAAAATCTAAAATGGATGTCTCTTTTTCTTCTCAGCACCACAAAACTCTCACTTTTAAGCTTGCCATTCATTTTAAAGTGAATTACAAACGAAAATTTTGTCCGTGTACTGACGTTGGGACTCAAAAATAAGTAATTTGACAAAATTTTGGTACGACTGAGGCAGGCCGTAAGTGCGGGTGGTCGTAAGTCGGGGAGGAGCTGTACTAAATCGCTATATATAATTACATGTAATCAATGGGGAAAATAGGGTTAGGTTCTGGAGGCCAATAAAAGTGACTAAACTTGACAAAATGACACAGTCTAAAGTTAGCAGAATATAAATTGCATTGCTGGAAACCGTGAATAATTTCAATACAGTCATTTCTGCTACAACGCGTGTTTTGTCAACGCGAATTGGCTGTAACGCGATTGATGAATAGAACGATATTTGTAAAATGCGAACGCATGTTGGCTGTAACGCGATTCCATTCGAACATTTTAAGTGTTCTGTTGCTTGGCGCGGGGCTATGCAGTGTTTACAGTTCACGTTCAACATCACATGTTCAATTGATTCATGTATTTTGTTTGTGAAGTGTTATTTGATAGGGACTATAAATTTCATTCTTTTTTTGCAAATTTACTGTTCCCATAAATACTGTATGAAAAAAAAAAAATGTTTCGCAGTGCGGACTAATAGCGTTTTACACCCGCGCTCTGTTTCCATCACATGATCAGTTGAAACACGTGGGTTGCTCTGAAGCATCCTCAATGATTTTTGCTTACTATTTCTTCAATTTTGTGGTATTAACTATGAATATGGAAAAGAAGAATATCTCCAAGAAGCTACTAAATTTTTTTCGATTTCGAGTAACCTGCACCTAACCCTATTTTCTCCATAAGCCCTGTCATTTCTATTGCACGAATTTCTACAATACGAGGTTTTACAAGAACACAACTATCTCATTGTAGTAGAACTGACTGATTAGACATTATATATTTTGCACAAGAGATAAAAATTTTAGTCCTTTGTACTAAAATGTACGAAATTATTACTAATTTTGTAGTCTACTGCAAACTATTGCATTCAAATTAATCACTATCTTACAAGAATTCCAGCAATGTTAATTATATTCTCTCAAGTCAATTCATTGACACTTTATAAGAGAAAACCTAAACTCCCCCTATATGGCAGATAAGTAAATTACATTAGGTAATCTTGGCCGGCAGCTGGTGCCAGCTGTCATAATACATCACCTCCCCCTCCACTTCCGGCAAGATTGAAAGTGGTTTAAGGCTTAAAATTTTTATCTTATAAAATGTCAGACTAAAGTTAGCAGAATATAAATTGCATTGCTGGAATCCTTGCAAGACAGCGAATAATTTGAATAGTGACATCATATATTTTGTCCAAGATATAAAATTTTTAGTCTTTTAGAGTACATTTAAGTACTGAACACTTTTTCAACTCTTAATTTAGGGGTATTTTTAGGAGTGTTTCTGACTATATATGGTTTTTGGCTTTATGTGAGGTCCCAGGAACATAACCCCACTAAGTTGTGAGTCTACTGTAAATAAATTTATGCTATATATTGGAAAATTCCGATAATTTTGAAGTCGTGATAAATTTGAAATATTTCCTGCCAATTTCCCTTGCGAAATTTTTTTTTTAAATTTTGCTCTATACGTATAGGAAAATGTCGATAATTTTGGTAGCTGCGATATAAAAAAAATCGTTATATAAAGTCGCTATATATCCCGACCCTACTGTACTTGGAAAATTCCGGGGATGGGGGATATTTTTCCGGGTTCGACAGATGATGTGACTGGCAATTTCTGGAACTTCCGAGAAACTATTCCGTTACCCGGAAATCTCTCGTTCCCGGAAGTGCTCTGCTCCAATTGTTTCGGCTAACGGGGATATCACTAATCTCGATTTAACGAAATCCGATATAGCGGAAAGAATTTTTCTGTTATTTTCACTCGATTTAGTGAACTAGTTTGCTAAACCGAGATTAATTCCGTTAATACACTCACACCTATGGAGACACCTCAAACACATGATAGGTGCATTGAAACTTTATAGACATTATTCATGGCTTACCTTAAACTAGTTGACCAAGATGTAGACTGTGGCGGCTGGACACAGACTTGGTAGATATAAACAAACCCCACATGCTGAGCGGCTCATTTGGCATGGAATTTAACGGAAACGCGCTCGATTTAGCAAACTAGTTTGCTAAATCAAGCAGAAATTCAATTTAGAAGAATTTTTTATTTAACGGAAAGGGGTGCCTCGAATTAGTTGTTAAATTGAGAAGATACTGTACCTGTATTACATTAGCAGTTCCTTTCCTTCTCATAATTTTGTATAGGTTATGCCAAGATCAAGACAGGCAGGTGTCGAGCTGGCTGTGACCACACTATGTCAACAAAGAACCAGGCATTTAATACTGTACCACACATTAACTCATCTGGGGTTAACATGTGGGTTTTTTTTTATTACTTTACAATAATCTTTAGTTAACCCCTTAGCTCATTTTCCCAAGTACTATATCTGTATGTAAATAAAAAAAATGAATAAAAAATTTTCCCTTGTGAACTTGGGCCACAAGCGTACTTGTTGTCACAGGCACGTATGGTTACATTTTTATGCAACAGAGGGCATGGTGGCGCCTACTCAGGCTCCACATTTTGGTCCCTCCCAGACACATTTCCCCTTTTTTGTCACTCTACCAGTATGCATTCAAATGATGAATATGATAGTGATAATTGTACAGTACAT
This sequence comes from Homarus americanus, assembly GCF_018991925.1. NCBI lineage: Eukaryota > Metazoa > Arthropoda > Malacostraca > Decapoda > Nephropidae > Homarus > Homarus americanus. Next base: position 9,322,856 of record NW_024738608.1, on the reverse strand, counting down.
ACATTGAAGAGGAAGAACTTTCCTCATCAAATGAGGAGACTAGCTCAGACTCTGATGGTGCAGCTGATGTACATGTATGGAAGAAGGTAATCCATCCTTGCCAACAATTGCCCACGATTTCCTTGTGAAGGTAACAAGTATGTCAACCATGAGTTTGAAGATGAAGTATTTTGCAGTATTTGAATGCATATCTTGATGATGTGCTAGTAGAAATGATCATGATGTACTTGAAACTAATAGGTTTGCAGCACAAAAGTTAGCAGAAGCTTCTGTGAGATGTAACATTGGAAAAAGTAAATGGTTCCCTGGTAAAAGGGGTGAAATTATAGTATTTTTAGGGCTTATTTTACAAAACATTGTAAAGAAACCAGAAATATCACTGTATTGGTCAAAGAATTCCATGCTGTATGACATTCTTACAAGTCAAAATACTGATTTGTATGAAACTAAGGCTCACAAGAAAGGACATGCCCATTGGTATTCAAAAAGAAAACGAAAAAGAATGGGAAATTGTATAATTTACAAGAGGAAAATTCACTGCTATGTGTTGGAAAGACAAGAAAGATGTCTCTACTCTCAACAATCCATAATGCAGAAATGGTGAGTGAAAAACCAGGTGAATTGAAGATAAAACCACAAGCAGTAATGGACTACAATGGGAGGAGTAGATAAGGTGCATCAACACCTGGTATATTATCCTGTATCAAGAAAGCAAGGGAAGAAGTACTGTACTGTAAGAAAATATTTTTGCATTTTATAGATTTATCAGTGTGGTACTCTTACCTCCTTTATATGAAATCAGGAAGGACAAGTACTCTTTTGCAGTACAGAATAAGTATCATCGAGCAGATTATGCTGAAATACCATACACCTGAGCTCGGCCCCAAATCATGTGGACGATCAGGGAAAGAACTACCTCCACTTCGTCTCACTGGAAGACACTTTCCAGAAATTCTGCCTGTAACTTAAAAGAAGACAGCCCCAACAAGATGCTGGGTCCTATGCTCTCAAAAATGTGATGCAAATGAAAGAAATCAGAAGAGAAGGCAGATGTTATTGTCCTGGCTGTGATGCTGCTTTTTGTATTTATGACAACTCCACAAACTTTTAGGGAAACCTGAATGATACAGTAATGTCTGTATGGAAAGATGTCCTATTTATCTTTGATTAGATTATTACTTTATTTACATAGTTATATAAGAGAATGTATTACAAAATGTGTTTTGGTTTGTGAATTTTTGACAAAATTGTCAAAAAATTTTATACATTACATTTAGTGTAGTTTACCAAAGAATATATAAAGAATAATCTTATTTTCTTGTGAATGAACTTTTTACGCTTGTAAATTCTATCAAAATGTTTTAGTTACAAATACCCGTAGAATGTTTTATTTAGCATACAGATTGTCATTATAATTGCACTTTTGTTTTTGTTTTTCATAATTTCTTGTATCAGCAAATCATGTCAGGATAATTATCAAAGCTATTTTCAATGTACTGAATTTCCTAAAGTAATAAGAATTGTAACAAAATATTTTGAGTGTTAATTGCCTTGAAAGTAACATTTGAAAACTGAAAGAAAATAAATAAATAAAAAAAGATCATGCTTTGAAAAAAATGTTGAGCTAAGGGGTTAACCTGGTACTAAACAAACCTATATAATATGGGAATTATGGTGAAATTGCATAATGTTGTATTATTGAGGTGAGTCAGGAGTGTCGAATGCTCAGTCAACTACTGCACTCCCACAAACAATTCACATCCTATTTTTCTTATCTTATAATTTTATATTATATATTTTTTTCTAAGTCTCATTAGAGTATTGAAGTGTTATTTAGATTGTATTTTCTTTATTTCTAAGTCAAAATAGTAATGAAGTGAGATTTCCATAGATCCTGTAAGTCCGGATTTCAGACTGTCCGAACCTTTAAATATTTGTCGTTTGAAATTTCCGCCAACAAGTGATCCCTTCAGGCCTCTCTCCTCCTCTTGGACCTGTGAATGAGCAGTTTATTCCCCCACTCTTAGAATGGACTGCACTGTGAATGGTTAGCTCTAAGTTCAACACACATTCAGCTACAGAAAAATGATACAACGACGAAGAAGAACCTCAACGAACGCTAACTTACAAGAGGATGGCAGAAGCGTTCAACATGTTCCAGCAAGGTATCTGTATGCAAATCCTTCTAGATGACGACCCCAGACAGAGAACGTAGCTCAAAGGTTCAACGCAATGTTGATGACAAGTCTTGGTTGTTACACTGAGATCTATAAGGAGAAGAAGAGTAGCACCAAGCAGTCAACAATGGATTAATTTTTTCGTCTCGGGACGGCAGAAGCAGCTCCTTCACAACTGTCAGCAGCCGAGGAGGAGCAAACAGCAACAGAGGAGGAGCACACAGCAACGGAGGAGGAGCAAACAGCAGCCGAGGAGGAGCAAACAGCAGCCGAGGAGGAGCACACAGCAGCCGAGGAGGAGCACACAGCAGCCGAGGAGGAGCACACAGCAACGGAGGAATCCCATTCAGAACAGGAGGAGGAGGAGGCAGTCGCAGAGTCTCAGTGACTCACCACCCTCCTCCTCCTCTCTTTGCCCTCCTCCGCGCCCACCCTCCTCCTCCACTCCCGCCATCAGCCTCCTCAGCTTCATTACCCACCACACACTCGCTCTTCCACCTCCGCCCATCGGTGAGTACCCATACAAACTTAGTACAGTAGTTGTATATGCATGCATTATTTTCTATAGAAATGGCAATGATTTTCTGTATATGTAATGTATTTCATGGGGCAAAGGGAGGATCAGGAACGTAACTCCTGTATTTTATCTATTTCTTATGGGGAAAATCGATCCACTTAACTTTGTTTCGTATAACATCGCATTTTCAGGAACGTAGCCCCGATGTTAAGTGAGGACTTACTGTATCATTACAATAAACAAGACAGATAAGAGCACAGTTTAAGAATATACTGCAATTCATATTTATTAAACAGCATCTGGCAGGGATGAGATTTCTCCGTTTTTATCCATTTTTTTCCATCGTTTTAGGCAACCCATGTGAATCGGGTAGATCCGTTGAGAAAAATGGGGGGGGGGTGGTAGGTCCATGACAAGAGAAATGATTGATAATAAATAACAATAATTGACCCTCTAGGGTCGATGGGTCTGTCACGCTAGGACGATGAGCCAGTATACTGAGTATAGTGGCCACACTGTACATGTTCATGCATTATATCATATACTGTACTCTATTTCTCATTGGCTGGGTATTGCTTGTTTTGCATTCCATTCTTTGATTCTTTAGTATTTCATTGACCAAAGATCAGTGATGTCATACAATGCCACTATTAGAAGAATTATAATATGCTCCTCCCCCCTATCCATCCTCCCTGCTGCCACTAGCAGGTGAGGGGGCTAAGCATTTCTCAATATAACTAAGTTTCTATAATCATTTTACACTTTCTGATGATCACAATTTATTCTCTAACCCATGCTATATTTCATAGTTGTATAGGCAATTCAGTAGGGCATTTGTGTGTGTCCCCCAAGAGGTCCGGGCTGTAGGGCATTTGTGTGTGTCCCCCAAGAGGTCCGGGCTGTAGGGCATGTTTGTGTGTCCCCCAAGAGGTCCGGGCTGTAGGGCATGTTTGTGTGTCCCCCAAGAGGTCCGGGCTGTAGGGCATGTTTGTGTGTCCCCCAAGAGGTCCGGGCTGTAGGGCATGTTTTGTGTGTCCCCAGGGCTGTAGAGGCCTGTGTGTGTGTCCCCAGGTCAGGGCTGTAGGGCATGTGTGTGTGTCCCCCAGGAGGTCAGGCTGTAGGGCATGTGTGTGTGTCCCCAGGAGGCTGTAGGGCATGTGTGAGCCCCCAGGAGGTGGGGGCTGTGGGGCATGTGTGTGTGTGTCCCCAGGAGGTCGGGGCTGGGAGCATGTGTGTGTATGTGTGTGTCCCTTGGGGAGGTCAGGTTGTGGGGGCATGTGTGTGTGTCCCCAGGAGGTCAGGGTTGTGGGGCATGTGTGTGTGTGTGTCCCGCAGGAGGTCAGGGTTGTGGGGCATGTGTGTGTGTGTTCCCCCAGGAGGTCAGGGTTGTGGGGCATGTGTGTGTGTGTGTCCCCAGGAGGTCAGGGGTTGTGGGGCATGTGTGTGTGTGTGTGTCCCCCAGGAGGTCAGGGGTTGTGGGGCATGTGTGTATGTGTGTGTGTCCCCAGGAGGTCGGGGCTGTAGGGCATGTGTGTATGTGTGTGTCCCCAGAGGTCAGGGTTGTGGGGCATGTGTGTGTGTGTGGGAGGTCAGGGGCTGTGGGGAGCATGTGTGTATGTGTGTGTCCCGCAGGAGGTCAGGGTTGTGGGGCATGTGTGTGTGTGTGTGTGTGTCCCCAGGAGGTCAGGGGCTGTAGAGCATGTGTGTGTGTGTGTCCCCAGGAGGGTTGTCAGGGGCATGTGTGTGTGTGTGTCCCCAGGAGGTCAGGGTTGTGGGGCATGTGTGTGTGTGTGTGTCCCCAGGAGGTCGGGGCTGTAGGGCATGTGTGTATGTGTGTGTCCCCAGGAGGTCAGGGTTGTGGGGCATGTGTGTGTGCGTGTGTGTGTCCCCAGGAGGTCAGGGGCTGTAGAGCATGTGTGTATGTGTGTCCCCAGGAGGTCAGGGTTGTGGGGCATGTGTGTGTGTGTGTCCCCAGGTCAGGGTTGTGGGGGCATGTGTGTGTGTGTGTGTCCCCAGGAGGTCAGGGGGCTGTAGGGGCATGTGTGTATGTGTGTGTGTGTCCCCAGGAGGTCCCAGGGTTGTGGGGCATGTGTGTGTGTGTGTGTGTCCCCCAGGAGGTCAGGGTTGTGAGGCATGTGTGTGTGTGTGTGTGTGTCCCAGAGGGGTCAGGGTTGTGGGGCATGTGTGTGTGTGTCCCCCCAGGAGGTCAGGGTTGCTGGGGCATGTGTGTGTGTGTGTGTCCCCAGGAGGTCAGGGTGGGGCATGTGTGTGTGTGTGTGTCCTGCAGGAGGTCAGGTGTCCCCCAGGGTCAGGGTTGTGGGGCATGTGTGTGTGTGTGTGTCCCCAGGAGGTCAGGGGTGGGGGCATGTGTGTGTGTGTGTCCCTCAGGAGGTCATGTGTGTGTGTGTGTGTGTCAGGGTTGTGGGGCATGTGTGTGTGTGTGTCCCCAGGAGGTCAGGGGTTGTGGGGCATGTGTGTGTGTGTGTGTCCCCCAGGAGGTCAGGGTTGTGGGGCATGTGTGTATGTGTGTGTCCCCCAGGGTGTGTGTGTGTGTGTGTCCCCCAGGAGGTCGGGGCTGTAGGGCATGTGTGTATGTGTGTGTCCCGCAGGAGGTCAGGGTTGTGGGGCATGTGTGTGTGTGTGTGTCCCCCAGGAGCTCAGGACCCTATAATGTGTATGAACATTAAACTCTCCAGCAGTAGGTATAGAAGCAAGTTAAAGAAGAGGAGGTTGCAGCAGGAAGAAAATAAGAGGAAATTTTTGTTTAACAAACAGTGAGAATCAAAAAAACAAGAGTGAGGAAATGACTCAAAAATCAAGGAAGAGCAGAGAGGCCTTCCAGCAACAAAAACTTTTTTTTTCAATACCTAATCACATCCTTGATCTAGTTATTACTTGTACTGTACAATAGAATAATTACAGTAATATAAATAATGATAATTCTGTATTGCTACAGATGTTTTACAAGCAATAATAGTGCATCTGCTAACGAGCCAATCAGTGGAGAAGAGGATAAAAGTAAAAATATTAACATGAGCATTTCATATTCAGAATCAGTGTATTATAGTAGGTTATCAGTGCCTGTAAATAGTGCTGTCTGGTTGTTGTAAATTCATTGAAACATTAATTCAAAATTTAACCATGGAAATATTGTCATATACTGTATACTTATTGCCTTTTCAGGTATGCTTACTACAGGAAAGTTTAATTAATCATCATTTAATGCAGTCATTTAATCTCTATATGAGAACAGTAAACGTTTTGAGTTAAAGATATGAGTTTGAAAATAATTTAAATGGTAGTACAAGACAGACAGATCATTTTATTCAGGCCTTTTATAGACAGTTTTAAATATTACTGAAAAGTTTTCCAAAAGTCTAAATTACATATCTCGCAGGGATACACACTGCAACGGTGCTGGGGAAAGTTTTCGTAGAATCTAAGGAGAGGCACAGAGCGGTACAGTATATATATATATTCATGCAAACACCACCATTGTACATGTACAATACAGTGATATCCCCATTAGCCGGAACAATTGGTGCAGAGCACTTCCGGGGATGAGAGATTTCCGGCTAACTGGACAACTTTCTCAAACCCGGAAAAGTCCCCCATCCCCGGAAATATTTCCGGTTTCTAGAAAAAAATTTCCGAGTGTCTAAACTATGCATCTTGCACAGATAAACACCAGCCCACATCCTCAAAATGTTTCTGTGTGCTGGGGAATTTTCCAAGAGTCTAAACTAAAAATCTATATGATATGGTCGTGAATGAAGCTGTGTGTTACAGCAAGGACTGGTATTTTCCACTCCCTTGGAGCTGTGGAGGATTCGTGGGTCTAGTCTAACTGACCTGACCTGACACAATGTCAGGTGGAGGTAGGGTGGGGTATTAGTGATCTCATATTACTGACCTTCTGATACAATGTCAGGTCACCCATTGTCGGGTGGGGGATTTGTGAGTCTGAGGACCTAAAGATGTCTTGACTAAACATTAAAGCTAAAGTACAGTATTTTTTATACTTACACTTATCGCATTATATCCCTTCAACATTACGTTACACAAAATTTTAAAATGTGGAGTGAGAAAGCAGAAAGGTGTGGGTGATTAGAGATATGGAGTGGAAAGGAGTGGTAACATGCATCAGTGTTGCCAAGCGCTAAGCTCCTCAACAGCTGATCTTTTAATTCACCACCTAGTAGTAAACCACACATAAACTTATGTCATGCAATATAGGGGTGTGTGGGTGGTGTAAGGGTGTCTGGGTGTGACGTTGTGGTATTAATTAATAAATAAGCAATGTTGTATTGTCAATGACAGTCGTTTGATGAATGAATAGTAGCATACTACAATTGTCACTACTATTCATCAAACTACTGTACTGACATATATCAATACAATTGTGTTTATTTATTATTCATTAATTAATACCTCAACACCACATCATACACACATACATAACATCTAGTTTACAGTCTTTTGTGTAAGACACTGAGTTGGGCAGGGAGTAGGCAGGGGGGAGGGAGGCAGAGGGGAGGGAGGGAGGAAAGGTGGAGACAGGGGGGGGGGGAGGCAAGGAGGCTGGCACTCCCCTTTTCATCAATGATAAGCCTCTTATGGTGTATGTTTTATCGTGGTTAATATAAAATACTAAACACATAGAGCACAAATTATTACAGTAAACATATCTTTACAGGTATTAATTAATAATAAAAAAAAAAGTAAAACATGTCAGGCATGGAGAGGAGTAGGGGAAAGGCAGGAATTTTTTTCGGGGGTGTGTGGTCAGTTCCTCCCTCCCTCCCTTCCCAAACCTCCAACACAAGAGGACCCGGGAGCATGACGCAATATTTCGTAATATTTCTACACATGTTACAGCACAGCTCATATAAGGAATTATAATCATCCCACAGATTAGGAAAACAATTTGGAAGTGTATGAATCATCATGTGTCACAGAAAGACTTCTGGTTGAAGCAAGTTTGATGAGGGAAATGAATTCTATAAATCTTAGTGATGGTCAGTACAAAACTGATACAGGTAATATGTTTCACAAATTTATTTGTCAGTGGTTCAAGGTTAAAAATGCTTTGAAAGCATTCGAGGTAGATTTAGGATAGATGATTAGTTGGTCTCATATCTTTGACTTGACTTGACATGGCAAGTTACATTGCCCATTCTTATAAGGTCCTATTTTGATTGTAATGGTGGTGGTGTGTGGATTAGTGGATGTCATGTGTTTGACCTGACCATGTTTTGTAAGGTCACCCTGTGTACATAAGCCTCTCTCGGTCTCAGTCTTTGTAATTCAGTTGCCTCTGAAGATGTCTTGAATAAAGACGAAAGCTAAGGTGCTCCATTGTTTCCCCTTTTCCTGTGTGATTTTATCAAGATATTATAGCACAGTATTTAATATTTTAATTATCAATGATATAACATACACCATAAGTGGCTCATCATACGAGAATATATAATATAATAAATATTGGAGAGTGTGTATTGGAAGTGTGTAACGCTGTACAGCGGTCCCTCGGTTAACGAACGGTTCGATTAATGAAATTTCTTTTGACGAATTACCTCCCATAAGGATCTTCAATTCGGTTAACGAACAAAACTTCAATTAACGAAATCCTTACGACAAACACGTTTTGTTGTGAGCATCAGCTGATCAGATGATGGGCTAGTCTGCCAATTCAGTAATCTGTTCTATGTTTACATTCGTTTCCAGTGGAGTAAATCTCAAGAAAGTTGTGCTCTTTTAATATATTTGCATTTTATATTTTGAAATTATTAGTCATTTTAAAATTTAATTAAAATATTGATAATATATGCAGTACAGGGAACTATTTTTTTGTGGGCCCATCAGCCCCTTCACTCACCCACCAGGCGTCGGTTTGGCTTTGTTTACAGTGGAGTGAACATCGATTTTGTAGGTGTCTTGAATATTTTTGCATTTTTACATTAAAATTATTGGTCATTCTGAAATTTAGTTAACATATTGATAATATATAGTGCAGTGCAGTGCTGATCTAAATAAAATGATCTTGAATTACACCTAGTGAACTTAAAATTTTATTTGTGAAATTACTGCATCAAGTATGGTTCCCTGAAAGGTGATTTCTCCTCCATCCCCACTTCCTTCTCTTCTCCCTTCTTCTCCACCCCCACTTCTAATTACCATCATCAACATCAACCAGGAGCCTTCTACATACTCACGTCAAAGTAAGTGTACTTTATTGCATTTTTATTTATTTGGTATGTACTTTTCTGTGAGCTGGACCAATTACCCAATATCCCAATGAAACAATGGATTCGGTTAACGAACGACTCTGTGGAACGAATTGTGTTCTTTAACCGAGGGACCACTGTATTGGTATTAATAGCTAGGGCCCTTTTCTTGAAATTTATAAAATACATTAATGTAAATGAATGGAAATTAGAAATTAATAGATTTATAAATTGCAAGAAGTTGGATGGTCCATCATTATTTTCATTTGTAGTTTTTTTAAATACTGTATACATCAGCTTCCAGTTGCCATTTAGGGATTTCTCCAAAGAAAGTATCCATCAATATTTGGGATGAAATGTGTGGGTATTAGAGCTTATTGTATTGATTTTGTTTACATTAAGGTCTCGGCTAACGATGGTTGAATTAGAATAACTACCTGTGATTTACAGTTGTTTGATCTTCAAACCAACAATAATCAAATTTTTCTGCTAATACTGTAAAACAAGTTAATGTTCACCAAAAACAGCACTCGTCTTACGCCCCCACCTCCCATAACCTCCCCCTTCCCAAAAAAATAAAAATACAAAAATGAAAAAAAATAATATAGTCACTTGCCTATCAGTATTTATCTTTCCGTCCCTATTATTAGCCAAAGATTTATAATATTGTTAAGTATAATAGTGTGTAATAATAAGGAAACTCCACTACAGGTAGTTCTGCTATAACGCGATAATTGTGTTCTTGTAAAATATCGTGTTATAGAAAATCGCGTAATAGAAATAACAGGGCTTATGGAGAAAATAGGGTTAGGTGCAGATTACTCGAAATCGAAAAAATTTAGTAGTTAGCCTAACACAAAGGATAGCACAGTCTAAATAAATGTTACATTCATATCTAATAATGAAATCATACAGTAAATGTAACACTTTACCTTGAAAAAATATGAATATAACTTGATGGGGGAGAAGGGTGATTTTGAGGTTGATAACATCGAGCTTCTCTTCAAGTGTTATATCCTTTCTTTTACGATCATCACCGGGAATTCGATCACCAGAACGCTTCTTGGAGATATTCTTCTTTACCATATTCACAGTTAATACCACAAAATTGGAGAAATAGTAAGCAAAAATCGCGTTACAGCAAACAAGCGTTCGCGTTATACAAATATCGTTCCTCTATTCATAAATCGCGTTAGAAAGTTTAGAATTATGGGTGATAGGTAAGAGACTTAATCCCCTATTAGACCATCCTGCTTCTGCTAAGGAAAGTAGATTATTGGGTATTCTATATAATGAGGCAGTAGGAAGGTTGCAAGAATCTCTACCTAGTCAGTCTGATTTTAGTGGATTCCAGGATCAGGATGAGGAAGGTGGCTCTAATCATAGTGTTCAGTCACTAGAGCAGGGAAAACCTGTTGAGACTGACTTCATCCTGTCCCCATTTTGGCAACCACTTCCACCTGGGGCAAAAGTGCTGGTTACTATGAGTGGAAACAGGCTGCTGTCGACTGCCACGCAGCTGATGGATAACATTGAGTGTAAGGATGATCCAAACAGGCCTTGGGTAACATTGGTAAGATCTAAGTCTTCTTTGTTTTCAATCACATTTGAGTTTGTGGATTCCTTATTCAAGGTATTTTATGAAAATGTTTCTTAACTTCCTGATCTCTGAGCACTTACAAAGAGACAGGATGGCCAAGCAGCTATGGATCATCATTCATTGTTTTTAGAAGGTGAAACGTACTACAATTTCTTGGCCTGATATTTGCCCAAAAATGATCTCTGAAATAGATGAATTCTGGGCTAATATATTGATTGACTTAACATTCATAACAGCAGATAGGAATGCTCACAAGTTTAGTTTTTTTAATTTACAATTTAATGACAAAAAGAGTTCCTTATATGAACTTTCAAAGTATTTGTCGGCAGCGGATATTTGGTCTGCAATTACAATGTGCCAGTTATTTACTAAGTTTGTTCTGGACTATGAGGACAGTTCAGATGTTTTGCTGCTGCTATACAAGGGATTCCATATTCCCTGTACAACTCATTTTTGGAAATGTTGTTGAAAGCCCTAAAACTAAAAGCCCACCTAAGGAAACAAGCCACTGATAATGCTTCAAGTGGTAGTGCTTATTTATTGCTACGTTCTTCCCCTCTTTCTCCTACTTTGTTTGATGAACAAACATTAGTTAAGTATAGATCAGCTGTTGAGCAAGCTATTCATATTACTGTTCCCAGGAGTCCTACGACCTTAAGGAAATTTAAAAGAAGAAGGTCTAACAGGGGAACAGGACCAGCTGCTAGGTTCACTTATCAACCTAGAGGAAACTTTAGAGGAGGAAACAATTCAAGACGTAGTAGGGGTGGCCGTTTGTTCAGAAATGGAAGGAGACCTTATTCAACCACATCAGCGACCAATCCCTTCCAATGAAGCCAGACAGCTGGGTCGTCTAGGGGGTTGGGAAAACAGGTGGAATTCTTCCATATGAGCGCACAAACAATCAAAGGGGGCCTCACGTGGACTTGGTTGAGGCGCCCTCTCCTAGTGTTACCAAAAAGGGGTCAGAACCAACCCCCTTACTCACAGAATTTGTAATTCAACTGTTAAACAGAGGTGTGATAGAACTGTTGCAGTCAGAGAGGTGTTTCATATCTTGCCTGTTCCCAGTCCCCAAGAAAGGCAGCGACAAATTGAGGTGGATTTTAGATCTATCCTTCCTGAACAAGTTTATTACCAAAACAAGTTTCAAGATGCTCACTTACGATCATCTGAGGCATCTACTAACGCCCAATGCTTGAATCTCAAAAGTGGATCTCGAAGATGCCTATTATAACGTACCTGTTGCTCCCAGGTACAGAAAGTTTCTAGTGTTCGCAGTGGGGGATGTAAGTTATCAATTCACAGTGATGCCATTTGGCCTGACAATTGCTCCAAAAGTGTTTACATAACTGGCAAACATCCCCAGAGGGATCCTTGGGACGGAGGGCATAAGAACTTTTGCTTATCTAGATGATTGGTTGATAGTAGGAAACTTGCTGGTTGAAGGTACAGTATTGGATAATCTTGAGGGAGTGAAGAGGCAGCACTGGTGGGGTGTGAGGAGACAGCACTGGGGGACTTCTTAAAATAGATGTCCAATTTAGACTGCACAGTTTGTTTTTTTCTTTTCATTATAAATTTTTCTGCAGCAAGCAGGTGCATTTTGGATCATTCTGTCAACTTTGGCATAACGCTCATAATTTTGATCCATGCCATCAAACATTTGCATTCCTTTATTAATTGTAGCAAATGCCTCTGCCATTTGTTTCTCTGAAAACTTTTTGGGGGGTGCAGGTTCTTCTACATTTTGTCTCTCTTCTTCCTCTGCAATTTTCTGTGCATCTAGTTCAGTAAGATCCTCGTTACTGAGCTCTTCTACTACACTTTCAACCAACTGTTCAACATCTCCATAATTAATTTCTAACTCCAGCTGCTTACCTAACTCCACTATCTTGTTACTAATATCCGAAATAACTTCATTTTCATTAAATCCTTTGAAACTGTTCACATATCTTTTCAAGATTTTCTTCCATATTCCATTCATGCAATGTTTTGTAACCTGATCCCATGCTGCACTAATGTTCTTTTTACATGACAAAACGTTGTACTCCTTCCAAAACTCTCTGAGCGTTTTCTCACCTTCAGTAGCAGCAACAGCCTGAGCGAAGGTCGTGCGTAAATAATACGCTTTAAAGGCAGCAATAGCACCTTGATCCGTGGGTTGGATGATAGAAGTAGTGTTAGGTGGAATGTAGACTACCTTAACATCAGGGTGCATGTCGTCCAGGTGTGGTGGGTGTCCCGGAGCATTATCCAAAATCAGCAAAATCTTGAATGGAATCCGTTGTTGCAGGCAATACTCCTTGGCTCGTGGAATGAAACAAGTCATGAACCAATCCTCAAACAGTGCTAAGGTCATCCAGGCTTTCTTATTACTGCGATAAAACACCGGCAGTGTGTGCTTGCTGACATGTTTAAAAGCTCTGAGGTTCTCAGAATGATAGATCATGAAGGGCTTTAGCTTGAAACCAGCAACATTCCCCCCAACAGAAGTGTAATTCTGTCCATGAATGCCTTGAATCCTGACATTGTTTTCGCCTCTGTGGATGTATGTCCGCTCAGGCATGTGCTTCCACAATAATCCAGTCTCATCCACATTGAATATTTGCTCAGGCAAATAATTCCCTTCCACTATCACTTCATCTAACTCCTCCTTAAAAGCTTCGGCAGCACCAACATCGGCACTAGCTGCCTCTCCACTCACCTTAACATTGTGTAGACAGTAGCGTTTTTTAAATCTATCAAACCACCCATGACTTCCTGTAAAGGTTTGATCACATTCATCTCCTGCCTGCTCCTTCAGGCTTTGGAACAGGCTTCTTGCTTTAGCCTGTATGGTTAAAAGGCTTAAGGGTACACACTTCTGTATCTGGTCTTCTATCCATATCACCAATAATTTTTCCATATCGTGAATAGGACCTTGTCTCTCTTTGATATTATAGTTCCCTTTATTGGTGTTGTTCTTTTCACTACATCACGAATACGTTCCTTGTCCTTCAGAATAGTGGATATGGTCGAGTGTGAGAAACCTAGGTCGCGTGAGATTGTTGCTACAGTTTTTCCATTCTTATGCTGCGTTATTATCTTCATTTTCATCTCAAAAGTAATTGCCTGTCTCCTTTTCTTTGGAGCACCACCAGCACTCACACTTTTACACTTTTCAGTCATTATAAAGTCAAATTAAATATGATAATAACAAAAGTTCAGAGCGCGATCAGTATAGGATACGATAGCCAAACACCAACTAAGCGCTCCACTGAGTGAGTGTACCCACGTGGCGACCCGAACCGCGCCACGCTCTCGCCCGGGACAGAAACGTTTCGGTGTAGAAAATGCGCGCGTCATTTGAAAATATTTTTGGTCACGACTGCCGCAGTCGTATGTCCCGACGGTCGTAAGGTCAGAGCAGGTCGTAAGTACCGATGGACGTAAGTCCAAGCAGTTGTAAGTCGGGGATTACCTGTACATACTGTACAGTACAGTACTTTTAATTCTGAATAACATACTGAATTTTTAATTTAGATTTATTGAGTTAAATTATCATGCATTTTTCACATTGGTTCAATATGTTTTGTTAAATGTAGTAGAGAGAATATTATCAAAGAACATGACAGACTTATCGGGTCAAATCAAGACAATACGCAATAATCTATAATATTATTAAAGGAATATATTATGAATTATACTAAGATACAAGACTACAGTTGAGTGCATAGTCACTAGCCAGTGAGCGGTAGTGCAGGAGGGAACTCTGTTTAGACCTCACCTTCCTCTCGTCAGCAATCTCTTTATAATGACAGGATGCAATATCACCATAATTTCCATATTATTTAGGTTCATTTGGTGCCGGGTTATTACATCATCGAAAAATAATTAATTTCACCCTAAAAAATTTCACTCAATCCCAGAATGGAGTATGACGACCATTGATTCCGAGTGACAGCAAAGTGGTACTACGGTATACAGAGTGGCACACAGCTGATCATTCCTGCTCTCCCTAACAATGTTGCCAGCACACTCGCCATCTCTCAAGTACCGGATTTTTACAGTAATGTATAATTCGAGTGACCCAGAGCCCCTTTTTTGTCAAATAAACGAGGGTACAGATATAGTGTAATTACAAATAGAATATATTATGCGGCAGCATGGTAACTGAGTACATGTGTGTTTTTTGGTTGGAGTAATGAGAAACAATCTGAACAAACTAAACAGAAAACTAATGAATATTCAAACACAAAAATTCGGAAATTTTTAAATGTTCCCAACTCAGTTAATTTGGAATTTTCAGTAATTTGAGTACAGGGAGAGGGAGGGGTCACCAGCTTACAAGCGTCCAACTTACGAAAACTGCCAATACAAACAGGGTTAAACATAAAATTTACAGTAATTTATTTACCTGATGTCATTTTTTTTACTTCATTTACTGTATTTTGTCATTGTTCCTACTTTTGTCTTAAATTAAGTGATTTTATATATATATATATATATATATATATATATATATATATATATATATATATATATATATATATATATATATATATATATATATATATATATATATATATATATATATATATATATATAACGACTTGGGCTATGATATAGTGGGATTTTAAACATTGTTTTGTAAGTACAGTATGCATATAGCATGTATTCCGACTTATGCCCAAATCTGACTTCCAAACGTCCTCAGGAACAAAACCGATTCGTAACCCGGGGCCCCCGTGTACTGTAAATGAGGCGGGAAGTTTTTACCATAATGGATCCGAGTGTTATTTTTTCTTTAACGGACTCGAGTCCATTATACAGAGTGTAACAAAAGTCTACAATCATAGGACTATTTTATTGAATGTTCAAATTGTAGTCTGTGCAGTGTCGAGCAGTTATAAACTCACTCTTTTATACTTTCAGCGACAGCACTGATTTCGTTACATTCCACTTGAATACAGTTTTTCAGTGCCTCAATTGTTCTTGGACGGTTGGTGTATACAACTGATTTCAAATGGCACCATAAGAAAAAGTCTAAATGAGTCGGGTCTGGTGGTCTGAGGGGCCATTCCACGGGTCCATGTCAACCAATTCATTTTCCTGGTATCTCAGAATGTAACCACCCACGTGCTATCAAAGCAAAATGTGCAGGAGCCCCATCCTATGATTCTGGACTTTTGTTACACCTTGTATATGAACCTAGTCCAAATGGGTCAGAGGGTCCATTATAGACAGTATCCATTATATCAGGGGTTTCATATCGTCTTTATAGCATCGTTTGTGCTTAACAGGAATTGTTTCTCCCCTGCTTGAAATTTGTCTGAAGCCTATTTCCATTCCTTTCCCTGATAGGAAATGCAATGTGTTACTTAGTTTAGGCAATCCTCGTTTATTGCAAATTCACATACATATATACTACTTCCAGCAAAGAATCAACAATTTGAATCTTCTAGATGTGCAGACACCGTTCACTTGACACGAAGCCATGAGAAGAACACCCATGCACCTTTTGATAAATCACTCATTACAAGATACATAAATCTTTCATTCATTTATTACGTGCTTATTGTTTTAATTTCATAAGAAGTTGTAGAAATGGGTGGCGGTGGCTAGCTGTTTCAGTCGGGGTGTGTTATCTATTGACAAACTTTGATGTGAAGAAATGCATCAGTTGATTTTCAGCTGAGAGGGAGAACATACTCAACACATGAGTCATATTTTTTATAATTTTTTAAGTGTTTTTGTGTGAAAAATCAACCCAAGTAACCCCAATGCTTCAGGTGAAGCATGTTTCCCCTAATCATTGTACATTTTTTCTTCTTGGAATTTTTTTTTTTTTTTTTTTTTTTGGGGGCAAATACAATTTGGCTCATTACAAGGGTTTTCAGGGTTGGAACCCTTGCAGTATATGAGGAATACCTGTATATAGTTTATAAAAAATATCGCTTTTGAATTAGATATACAGTAAAATTAAAAGTCTTGGATGATGTTTTGAAATTTCAGGAATGGAAAGTATCCACAAACCTACAAAGTTTGGAGCACTATCAAAAACATATCTGCACACATTGGGTCCGATGACTTCCAAAAGGAACAATACATCTACGCCACAACGTAACCACCAACATGTGTAGTGTGCTACACAATGTTTGCAAGATTAATCTATTTTCTTCTGAATGTGCACCAAGAAGAGAGGGGTTGGGGTTAGTTGTACTCCTTTTACATTAATACTAAAACTCTTCTCCCAATCATAATTATTTTGATCTTAAAGAGGAACCCTAAGTAATAAATTGAGCATACACATACCCTTAAAAGTATGTAATAATCATTTAAATCAATGTACAGTACAACTATACATAAAATCATTGGTTTTCTTAATTTAGCCTTTGTTGTAATGTACAGTATTTATCATTCAAAAGATAAATTACCAGGTTTATTTCTCTTGCATATGGATTGATTGTGTGAATGGTGAGATATGAATAATTAATCTCTATAATCATAAGAGTGAATGACCTGTTTTAAGATTTCCTCCTTGGGGTGACTGGTCATATGCCACATACTGTACAGTATATGAGAATACAGTATTTTCTCGATTTACCGAACTAATTCGAGCCACCTTTACATTAAATATAAATTTCCTCTGAATCGAATTTATTTTCGCTTGATTTAGCGAACTAGTTCACTAAATCGAGCATGATTCCGTTAAATACCGCTGCTTGGCGTGTGGGGTTTGTTTACATCCGCTCAGTCTGTGTCCTGCCACCACCGCTTGTGTTGTTCACTGCTACCTCTCGGTCAACTAACTACTATTGTGCTTAGACCTCATGCTGAAAGTCTCTCAGAAGTCTCGGAAAGAAAGTATGTGGGGGTCCTCGTTTTAAGTTGTTAATAGGGACCAGAAAAAGCCACTGATAATGAAACCACTTATAAAGGGGAATTAATTCCCTCAAGAATTGATAGGGTCTAATCAGGATCATCACATTGTAAGTGACACTCGTGAAGTTTAATTTTGTATCTTTTAACATTTATATACAGGTATATACCTTAGAAACATTTGTTATACATTTGACTACACATTATTTTATGAATTACTTTTAACTTGTAACTTATTTAAGGTACAGGGGGTCCCCGAATTATGACCGTCTGACTTACGAAGGCCTGCTGATACGAATGGGGTTAAACTTGAAATTTACAGTACAGGGGTATTTTATTTACCTGATGACTTATTGTTTACTTTCATTTACTGTATTTTGCCATTCTATTTCTTTGTTTCTCTTAAATTAAGTGATTTTAGATGTGTATAAGGACTTAGGCTATGATATAGTGGGATTTTAAACTGTGTTCTGTATGTATGGTATGCACATAGCATGTGTTCCGACTTAAGAACGTCCTCAGGAACAGAACCCGTTCGTAACCTGGGGACCCCCTGTACTTAGTCATTTGGGGTCGGTATGTTGATGTAGTGCAAGCTACCTAACCACACACTCGCACACTCATTTCAGTAAAAGTGGTTCATTGAGACATGCTCACTACTTTTCTTACGACGTGTAACTTCTAATTTCACCTCCATCCCACAGCTACTATGCTTCCTTTTAGATACTTCACCACCTTGCATCGGGTTGGAACCGATGGCTAAAAAAATAGTCCGCTAATGTCACCAAAGATACAACAAAGTTGATAATTATAGTTCTTGGAGCACTTCAAATAATGCCTGTGGACACAGGCGACTGGTACGGAGCACTCATAGTGCGGGTGAGAAGGATGACCTTTAAGAGAATGGGAGGTGGGTGAGAATTTAAATTGCTCAAACACTTGTGCTCCTGAAGATTGGCAGATTTCAGCCTTAGAAACCTCTTGGCTGTGGGGATGGGGACTTTTTACATGTAGGTCCACAATTATTTGACCACTTTAGTGCAAAACCACTTATAAGACACTTCTAACAAGGATCCCCAATAGAAAATTTTTTAAACAATCACCAAACCCCCTAGTTTAAGGTAAGCCATGAATAATGTTTCTATGTACAGTACTGTACATATGTGTCTGAGGTGTCTCCATAGGTGTGAGCATATTAATAGAATTAATCTCGATTTAGCGAACTAGTTCACCAAATCGAGCGAAAAATGACGGAAAAAATTTCTTCCGCTAAATCGAGAGTTCCTTAGTACAGTACAGTATATCGGATTCCTTTAAGTCAAGAGTATACTGTATATATAAATCTGTATACCCGTAGTATTTTTCACCATCATTATTGATTTTATTTTAACGAAAATAAGTCTTATAGAAGGACAGTACATGTATTAATAAGTATATTTTTGTGCACCACATAAATCATTTAGTATGCATGCATTAATCTGTATTAAAAATATTAATTTTAACATATTTGATGGATGATAATCTAAAAACAAAAATGGTTTAATGTACAATATGTGTTACAGACATTGTTAATTCCCTGTATTTTTTCTGATACAATTCTCTTTCTGATATGATACAAGGAAGGTGACTGAGCTGGTGCTGATATCTGATTCTCAGCAGCTTATGTGTTATCCCACCCTCTTGACAATATGTGGTTAAGTGTACTTGATAGCGTACAGAATAGTACTCATTTATTACCCCTGACTTATTATATTACAGTATCATAAAATATTACAGTATCATAAAAATCCCTGAGTCACTGTATTGAGCATTACTGCTGGATAGCTTGTGATGCATGGTTGTGCTGCTCCATGTTTATCACAGACTGGGAATGGTTAACATTAGTATTTTGAAGGCACTTATTTGACAAGTTATAGCCAAACAACACCTTGCAATCAAATTTGTTAATACATTATAGCTGTACTATGCATATATCGGGGTTTGGTTTGCAGTGGAGTAAGGCATTATGGGTGTAGTAGACATGTTCAGTGAATTTGGCTCTTGGTGAAAAAAAGGTTGCCAGGAACCCCATATGTAGCTAATTTGGAAAGCTTATATTCTCTGGTCGTTTGAGTTAAAAAAAAAATTGCTACCTACATATTGCAGAGGACATTCATACAAACACAAAAATGGAAAAATCAGTTGCTAATACAGTCCATACTGAATTTAACTTTAGTGTGAAGTATGGAGACATTGGTGGGGAAATTACCTTTGTGTCATACAGTCCCAAGCTGGTTATTGAATCAGTTGGCCACAAAATTTTCATGTATAGTACCTGTACAGTAAAACCTCAATACAGTAAACTCTTTCTATATTATGGTTCAGTGTTTCATGGTTAACTTATTAATAAATTTATTTTTGTATATTGGCTGGGTGCTAAGATTATCATGGTGTGCAACAAAGTGGTAATGCCAGTACAGGTTGGGTATCCCTTATCCGAAATTCCCAAGTCCAAAATGCTCTGAAATCCATAAATCTATTTCAATATATTTAGGGTAGATAATACACTGAATACTGTATGGCTATATCATAATTTTTTTGGTGTAAGTATGAATGTGTAATGAATAAAGGTAAGACACAAGCTGGTGCATCAGTCAGGCATCATGGCGATACCCAACAGACAGTAGCGATTGCTTACCTTTCTGGGTCTTTAGTGTAAATCTTATCATATATTTTATACCCAAAATTATTAAATTATATTTCATAAAACTATCTGCAGAATATATGTATCCATATGCTTTAAATTAAATATAAATGAATTTTGTGCATAGACTTGGGCCTCATCCCTGCTGGGTGAGCTACCCCATTATACAGGTTCTGTATACAGTACAGGATATAGGTATTCCAAAATCCGAAAATATCCCAAATTCGAGACCCTTAAGCCCCCAAGCAGTTTGGATAAAGGATACCCAACCTGTACCGTTGCTCGCCAATAAATGAACATTAAGGTGGTAGTGATGATGGATACTTTCGTCCGTGATTACACCTCCCAATGTACATCTTGAGTACATAAAGTATTTTATTTTGAATACTAAATACTGTACTGCATTAAATTTTAACTTGAAACAAAGAATATAATTACAGTATTGTAATACAACACAGGTATATATATAAATTCTCCTAATGTAACAATGTATATAACAGTTGATATTGTTTTAGTAATTCTTTTTACACTGAAACAAAGTACTGTACATGTGCTGTCCTGTACAAAGTATACTACAGTAGATGTCACAGTAAGTTGTATTCATAATTTTTCCCATTCTTTAAAATTTTTCCCTAATATTGATGTACGTACAGTCAAAGAAAAAAGTCACTTTACATTTACCGAGTCTTACGTTCTGAAACCCACGCTGAAGAATTTTGGTAAAGTTCCTCGTTCAGACTCAAACCTTGAAGCTTCGCTGTCACTTTACTCAAATTTTTCATCGTGGGTTTGGGAGCATAACGCAAGGGGAAGGGGGTGTAACACAAATTTTTTCTTTGACTATACCTGTACAGTGCACATGATGCATGCCGGGTGATATAGATGTACTTTAATTTTAGATGTTGTACATTAATTGAAGTTGAAAATTTTTAAATTTGGCATAAGCAACAAGCCATGCTTACTATCTATAAGCCATGACAGGTCCCAAAATAATGTTCATGGGAGCCTGTGAATGCTGGTTGTCCTGAATGCAGATTCTCATGATGGTTATTTCTTGTGTCTGAAGATGTAGGCTAAGAATGCACCTTACTGGTTTACTTCTTCTGAAAGTAATATAAAAACAAAACATTCAAAATTACATGTGCACCTATACGTTTTGCGAAAACCTCGCATGAAGTGAATTCTTAATCTTATGGAGAAAATCAGGGTGTGTTCCACAACCATTTCTGGAGCTCCCCCAACCTTAATTCAGGCACTTTTTTCATATCAAAGACACACTAAAAGACAACAGTAAAGCTATAAAAGTTGTGGAAAAATCATTACAATTCTCTAATGCGTCTTAGAAAGAAACAACAATAATAATATAAAACTATAAAATAAGAAAAATGGAGAGCTTGGGTGTGTATGTGTAGGAAGTGAACATTTGTGTGTTTGTGTGTGTGGAGGCAGTGAGTTGTAACTGCGTAAAGTGAGGTAGCCTACTCACCAGTCCAGCTGGGCTCCTCCACCCCTTTCATGCGAGTCAGCTGAGTGGCTGAACTGTGTCACGTCGCCTAGAGATTAGTTTGAGTGTGGAAGGAGCTATCCATTGTACATAAGATAATAAATACTGTGCTGTCCCAGTAAATGTAATGATTACAGGTATATACTGTACTCTCCCAGTAAATGTAATGATTACAGGTATATTAAAAAAAATTTACAAATAAAAAAAAACAAAAGAAAAAATAATGCATTACCAATTGGTAATCATTTCACTTCACACTGGAGACAGTAGAATCTACTGAATAGATAGTGATCAGTTGAGATCACTCATGCTTATTCCCACAGATGATGAAATGTTTGCTGTATTCCCTTTATATTTTTCACCTTATGATAATCTTTTTTTTGCACATTTTCTATGAAAGATTATATGCATGTACTGTAACAGGTAAAAAAAGAAAATTGTGTATATCAACCTAAATTATGAGTTGAAAAATGACAGTAACATAGGTCATAGTTTAGGCTGTATGCAATTAAAACATACAGTTTTTAATTTCCAGCTGACTCCAAGACGTGTGTGTGTGTGTGCATGCGTGTGTGTGTTGGCGACCTGTGGTGTAATGGTCAGCATGTTCACCTCGCAAGCGAACAGACCCGGGTTCGATCCCCTGGCAGGGCGAAACTATGGACAAGTTTCTTTACGCCATTTGCCTCTGTCTACCCAGCAGTAATTGAGAACCTGGATGTTAATTTATTTGTGTATCGTGTTCTCGGACTATTCCTTGACACTGGGTCATGCAACTCATTAACTTAGGGTGTGGTTGTTTTGTTGTCGACAGCTTCTACACCTTAAACAAATTCAAGCCTAAGTGGCCCTAGGGCTGGCCATCCTCATTACATGAAGGGGCAACCATTATGTGTGTGTGTTGCCTTCACCCACACCCTCTGTGTATGTGTGTGGGGGGAGGGGGGGGATCATATCGGCAAGTCGACGATGAAGTAATTGCTCACTGCCTACCAAGTCCACACATATACAAACTCATGCTCTTCATTTTCCTTATTTTTATCATATTTTCTTTATTTCTAAGCCGCATTAGAGTATCGTAATGATTTTTCCCCACTTTTATAGTTTCATTACATGTAATAATGGCAACATGTCATCCCACAGGTCACCTCATCCCCAGTAATTTCCCCTTCCCATATTTTGCACATAATGCTTAATAGCATATATATATTTTTTGTTTGCATTAAGTGAATTGTGGGTAGAAGTAGTATCCTCACATATTGCGAATTCACATAACATAGGGGTCAGGTGTAGTTATTATTTTGACTCCAGTTAAAGGGATAAAATTAATAATCATATATTTTTCCAAAGATTCCTCACTTAAATTGAAGTAGAGGAAGAACAGCAGTACTGTATATCCCTTTCCAATGTGAGAGATTAGGGTAACATGTGACACCACCCACCAAAAACCATCTTGTCACCTCCCAGTGAGGAAAAGAGCCTTGTTGAGTCACATACAAACTTCTTCTTTGTTTACTGGAGTCTGCTATCTGCTTCCTTCTGCTCTTCTACCTCAGTTGTATCATTTCTGCCTATCATAGCTGATACTGGTGTTGTCACGGTAGCTCTCTGTGCCTCCTCTCACCAGTGTGGTGCAGGTGGCAGAAGTTAGCGATGAGGAACTGTGGCAGCATGCTCTTGCCACAGCAGGTGTAGCAGTATCTGTTGTCATAGGAGAGATAACATGATACATGACAAAGGCACCATGATATACCATACAGTATAGGAAAATTAATTCCTATTCTAGGTTATATATATATTTTCATACCTCTGTAACTGTTGCAATAGACCCGTCTTTGTCAGACCTATTCAGAGTATGGTGAGTATTCTTTGAAACTTAAGTTGTAAGAATGCATGTAACAGGTTAAGCTGAAACAAAATACTGTATGACATCATAATTATGCTGAGAGTCTACTTGATTAGGGATACAGTACTGTACTTATATAGTATTCTTTTAAAACCAGTTTGGACACAAAATCCCTCTACGTGTATAAAAGTAGGTGCTACCAGTGTCACAGATTTCCCAATCTCAAAATGTGAATCATTATTTTCTGAAATATTAAGGTTAAAGAGTTACTTAGTTTTATTGTATCATGACAATTATCAGGACACAATGCTATGATACATCATCATTCATCATCGACTTTTACAACCATTTGCCATGCTTGTGGAGTTTTTCTCAATTTCAATCTTTTTGGGAGGAGGGTGGATCAAATAAGCCAAAATTAGAATTTAAATGTGTAATATTTACATTCAACAAATAATGGTATTATTGCCAATGGCCAAATACTTCAGTTATGCATTCCTGGCGCAAAAGGCAAGCCAACCAGTTGGCAGCAACAGTGAGCTCCCCTAAGCTGGGTAGTCAGGACAATGATCAAATAGGGGAGTGCAGTACCCATGTACAGTATCGAGTGATCTCTCCTAACATATATACACTCCTGCATCTTATGAGCCCAAGACACACAAGAAAAAGAAATCTAGATTTGTATATGCTACATGTATTTTATCACAAAAAGTTGCTTAAAAAAACAAAAAAAGTAATATATGTCGAGCATCACCGAGTTTGCTGAAACTAAGTATTGTACTTGTACATTTAATGCATGAATTATGGAAGCATGAGATTTTGGACTGTTCAGCCAAATCAATTTACTTAGAATTTTGAGGTTCATAAATTAGTCGAGTTATTGTACAGTTGTACCCCGCTTAACGCGGTCAATTGAACCCACAGGGTACCGCATTAAGTGAACAACAGAACATATGGGATTAATTCCAATAGAGACTGGCCCGACCCCCAAACTCCACTTTTTGACGACACACAACTATGTTCTAGTAAAAATAACATCTTAATTTTGTGATGGTACATGCACACAATTAAAACTTAAGAGAAATAGAGAAATACAGTCGCCAAGTTAATGTCCATTCAAATAATGGACTCGACTCCCTCCCCCTCTTCTCACACTACACTGCTGGCTCTTCCCTCTCTGAGAAATTTTTGGGGGAAAACCACTAGATTTTAATAAATAATACCTCAAACTAAAGTTGGGATAATATAATTGACATTGCTGGTTTCCTTGTAAGACCAGGAATATTTTGAATATAAATGTCATATATTTTGCACAAAAGATAACATATTTACTCGAGTAAACATTATATCTAAAATTTGTATGTCTAATGCAAAATCTATGATGTTTATATTCAAAATGATCATCATATTGTAAGAATTCCAGCAATGTAAATTATATTCTGGCTGGGTAATTTGTATGAATTTTATGAGCTAAATAAAAAATAAAAAAATATTATACTTCACCGCGTATATGAGTAGACGAACCTCGTTAAGTGAAAGTTCGGTTCTGGCGAGGCACCGCGTATATGAGAAATCACGTTACGTGAAACCGCGTTAAGCGGGGTACAACTGTATTAGATATTTGAGTTAGAGAAATTTCACAGTAAATATACTTTTTTTTAATTATATGTCATCAGCATAACAGTAGCCAGAAACATGCTTCACCCAGGGTAACAGCCGGATTGTTTGACAATCATTATCACTATAACAATTGTAGGTGGACATGGCTGAGAAGTTTTTATCATATCACATAACTAGGTTTGTACAGTACCTGCAGTATAAAATATGGATTGTAATGAGGTGTAAGGTATGCATTAACACCTAGGTTTTCATTCACGTCATATGACGTGGTATGTACGGTTTGAATCACCACGTGGGCTTGTCTAGTTGTTGCCAAGTAGGCTTTATTTTTCAATCGCTTACACATGCGAACCTCCTTGTCAACGTTTTCTGTACTTTCTCAGCTTTTATGGTGTAGGGATCTTGCCCTTGGACTCAACAGCCTCACCATATGTTTATACCCTCCAACCCCCAAACACAATTGTAGTATGGAACTCTAAACCATCAGCACACTTGTGATCAATTATTGCAGACAGTAATAATAATTGTTAATAGTAATAACATAATAAAACAAATGTTGTGTACCTCGTACTGCTAAGTGCTAACCTCTCACCCACTGCCTTACACACACACCCCTGTGATGCAAACTTGTGGAAGTTTATATCATGCATGACCAGTTTGTAAGATAATTGTTTATTTGTTTTCTAAATTTTCACAAATATACCTGCAGGTGGGGGGGGTAATGTCTACCAGTGCCTGAGAGTTAAAGTGGGTTGGATGCCTTTCCTCAGCTTTTATCAATGAAAAGTATTTAAAACCACACTAAAAGCATGTATGATGATAGTTTTACTCTTCATCAATCTTCACAGTTTTATTCAGTTAAACCAAGTAATGCAAATATGCATAAACCTTGGGGCAGTAATTGATACAAATAGTCAACACCTGAGTAAATTACTTACCGTAATACCACACCAAAAAATTATTTACACAAGCACAAACATAAGAACATGTGGTACAGTACTTAAGACATGGCTTTGAATTTTTTTAAATTTATCTGATTAAGTGGCAGTTACTATTTCGTGAGTTTTAATTCTGAATTGTAATGTTTTTTGAAAAAAATTTCAAAGTTTCATCTTAAGTTTTTTGGACTTATTTAGATGGTATCTGTAAATCACAAATAGTCACACCAAACACTTTGGCTGCAGATTGTTGACAAAATTGCACATGTTGGAATGACTAAAAATTGCAGATGTATTGTAGTTAATGTATACACTTTGTAAAAAAATAAAATAAATTATATATATATATATATATATATATATATATATATATATATATATATATATATATATATATATATATATATATATATATATATATATATATATATATATATATATATAGCAGCTATAATTTGAGAACTTTGTATAGCAATAGTTTAACAATTTACCTTCATTATCAGTAATTTATATTTTACGTGTTCACAACTTGCTTTGTAACCAATGAATTTTTATTCCGGATAAACGTTTTTCTTCAAATGTTGTACATGTTAAAAATTATTTTCAAAGCAGTGTAACTTCAAGGGGATATGTGATGTTTGTGGCAACTTGGGGATGTGTGAGGCTCTTAAGAGCTATTTGTCTCTGAGAAGGCCGATTGATGCACCCATAAGGTCTATGTGATGCTTCTAGGGGTGCTCATAAGTTGCTAGTTGTGTACAGCTAGTAAGGGGTATGTGATGATACCAAAGGCTGTCTGTCACTGCTAGGAACTGTGAGGCTGCCAAGGGGTGGGTGCTGAAGCTTGTCTCAGCCCCCTGCTATAGAGATAGGCGAGACACGTCAACCAAGGTAGCCTTGCATGATCCAGGTTGGGTTACCCTTATGGGACCCTGTGTACACAGGTAGTAGTACCATAAGGACAACCTAACCTAGCAGTAACACCCTCTAGTGTCAAACATTACAATAAATATTGCAACTATTTGTATAGTAACTTTAACGTGTCGTATAAATAAAAAAGTACATATTTTTCGTTGTTTATCCCAAGAAAAAGGTTGAAAAAAGGGTTCCAAAGGCAAAAATGAGCCATTTTTTCTACTTTCCAGAAAAGTAGAAAATCTACTTACGATCTCTTGAGAATTAGAAAGATCGTAAGTTCGAATTCTCAAAGTACCACATAGAAGGGTACAACCTTTTTCACAAAGACAGGGAAGGGGGGAGGGGTCACACTCTTCGTCAAGGATACATTAAAATGTTGTATTAATAATTCAATAAAGGGTGAAATAGGAACCGAGTCTGTGTGGGTAGAAATCACGGAAGGAAGAGAAAAACTCATTATGGGAGTGATTTACAGGCCCCCAAGTCTTGGCAAAGAAGCAGCTCAGCCCATATGGCAGGAAATGAGTAGGGCAGCAAAATATAACAACCTATGCATTATGGGGGATTTCAACTTCAGAAATATTAGCTGGGACAACATTGTAGGCGACTATGAATCTGAAGACTTCCTAGACGCAGTACAGGACAATTTTTTGAAACAACTAATTACAGAACCTACTAGAGGTGACAATATATTAGACCTAGTATTAACAAATAAAGAAAATATTATCAGAGATATCACAGTAGGGGAAGAACTAGGTAACAGAGATCACAGAGAAATCAGGTTCACCCTAAATTGGGAAACGAAAAACAATGACAATATGGTCTGAGTCCCAAACCTTCGGTTGGCGGATTATCGGGTTAAGAAGGAACCTAGGTGAGGTCACGTCAGTCCACAGAAGGAAGGGGTGAGGTCATAGATGACACAACAATTGATCATGACTATAATATATTCACTAATATATTACATAAAGCACAAGAACAAAATATACCATACAGAAAAATTAGGTCAAATAAGAATGAGCCAAGGTGGATGACCAGAAAACTTAAACATGACATAGGAATAAAGAAAGGAATATACAAGAAATCAAAGGGAGGGGAGGAGCAGCTCAGAAATAGGTATAATGAACTATATAAGAATGTTAAGAAAAATGTAAGGAAAGCAAAGAGAAACTATGAAATCAAAATAGCAAGAGAATCCAAGGCGAATCCCAAGGGATTTTTCCAGGTATATAGGACAAAGGTCAAGGACAAAGTTCGGCCTTTAAAGTCAGGGAGAGGAGAAGTGATAAATGGAAGTGAAGAAATAAGCAAAGCATTGAACAGCTACTTATCAGTTTTCACAGAAGAAATTTGCGATGAAATTCCAGAGGTGGAACTGATATTTAAGGGAAAGGAAGAAGAGAAATTAAAGAATATCACTATCAGAAAAGAGGATGTTCTTAAGAAGAAAACAAAATCCCCAGGGCCGGATGAAATTTTCCCTCGTGTCTTGAAAGAGCGTAGGGAACAGATTAGCGGACCCCTCGTAAACTTATTTACAAAATCATTAGACACTGGAGTTATGCCAGACTTGTGGAAACAGGAAAATGTAATAACCATATTCAAAAAGGGAGACAGCATCAGCGTCAAATTACCGGCCGATCAGTTTGACGTCAGTAGTGGGAAAATTTCTTGAATCAATTATAGCAGATAGCATCCGATAGCATCTAGAGAAAAGCAAATTAATCTACGACTCTCAACATGGATTTACAAAGGGAAAATCTTGTCTAATAAATCTGCTAACGTTTTTTAGGAAAGTCTTCGAGGTAGTAGATAATGACGAAAATTACGATGTTATTTACTTAGACTTTAGCAAAGCATTTGACAGAGTACCGCATCAGAGGCTTCTGAGAAAAATTAAGGCTCATGGTATCGAGGGGAAAGTTTTAAATTGGATAAAATCATGGCTCACTGATAGAACGCAGAGGGCCAGCGTAGATGGTGTTAAATCTGAGTGGGGCCGTGTAACCAGTGGGGTTCCCCAGGGATCAGTACTAGGCCCACTCTTGTTCATAATCTACATAAACGATCTAGATACTGGGATCAGCAGTGACATAAGCAAGTTTGCGGATGACACCAAAATAGGGCGGCAAATTAATTCAGGGCAGGATGCAAATGCATTACAGGAGGATCTAAATAAACTGCAGGGGTGGTCTGAAAAATAGCAAATGAAATTCAACACCAGCAAGTGCAGCGTACTTAATATTGGAAGAACAAATACTTAAAATGTATACAGCCTTAACAACATCAACCTAGAGAAGTCGACTTGTGAAAGAGACCTAGGGGTACTTGTAAGCCCGGACCTACGGCCTAGAAGACAGTGCGTTAATGTTCGAAATAAGGCAAACAGAGTATTGGGTTTTATATCTAGAAGTGTAAGTAACAAGAGTGCAGAGGTCTTATTGCAACTATATTTTGCTATAGTCAGGCCGCACCTCGATTATGCGGTTCAGTTCTGGTGCCCCTATTATAGAATGGATATATATTCACTAGAGTCGGTGCAGCGAAGAATGACAAAAATGATTCCGGGACTTAGAAACCTTCCATATCAGGATAGGTTAAAGAAACTTAACTTGCATTCCCTAGAAAGACGAAGAGTGCGGGGAGATATGATAGAAGTTTTAAGTGGGTGAAAGGAATCAATAAAGGGGATATAGATAAAGTTCTTATAATATCCGAGCAGGATAGGACTCGGAGCAACGGATTCAAGTTGGATAAGTTTAGGTTTAGGAGGGAGATAGGAAGAAACTGGTTCACAAATAGGGTGGTAGACGAGTGGAACAAGCTTAGCAACTTTGTAGTAAGTGCGGGAACACTGGAAAGTTTCAAAAGGAGGCTAGATAGATTCATGGATGATAGAGAGTGGTAGTAACTCTCGACAGGAGCTGCCATGCACAGGCCAACTGGCCTATTGCAGACTCCTTATTTTCTTATGTTCTTATGTACGCTCCCAAGACAAGAAAAAACCAGCAGAAAAGAAAAACCAAGAAAAGAAAACACAAGAAAAGACACCCGCCACACAGAATCAAGAACACCACGAGGCCCGTGGAGCTGAAGCCCACGTGGTCAACCTCACCGTCTCCGACTTCTTCCACACCTATGAGGACTTAAGACACGAGGAAGACGAACAACAAGACCCAAACATGAACGAATGGACACTTCAAGAGAGCAAGAAGAGGAGGAGAGTTAGAAGAAAATCTACATCAAGCTAAGAAGAATACCAAGACATTTCCTCCACACAAGAAAACAACACACACAATCTAGCCGACCAAGCACTGAGAATCCATGGCCCAACCCAACACGCACCTGACGCTTGTCCTGACGCTAACCTGGCTCAGTCCTGTCGCCTCCTGCCCGCGTCCGGGCGAGTTGCTGCTGCCTCCAACTTACACTCCCTCACGCAAGCGGTGTTTAGCCACTGCACCGATTCTCTCCTCCTAAAATTCACTTCAATCCTCCCTTTATTCTTCCCCTGAACCTCCTTCCCCCCTGTCACTAGCATTTCATGTCATGTCATGCTGTACGCTGATTGGCTGGGAGTTGTAAGGGAGAGGAGCCACTACACCTCCAGCAACGAGTCTAACTATATAGTAAATAGTAATCAAGTCAAATTAACAGATCCAATCGAACAAGAACCGGAATTTAGATCTTTCTGGAGTAAGATTTTTCAAATAACCAACGAAGAAAACTTAAACCGCTGCACGATCACAGAGAGGGAAATAACCAATTATATGTCGCAAATAACTCACATCTGGCAACCGAGCCCACGATCGACCTGAATACATTGGAGTCAGTAAAATAAATAAACTCATTTTACAGCATTTATCAAACAACATGGTACAGTAGGATTCCCTTGGCTCAGGCATGAAAGGTGTCCTATAAAAAACAATACGCTCTGGTCCCCGAAACGCGAGCCATCCTTGACTACAGAACAGTAGTACACTACAGAAGTGAGTTGTTTGCGGACCAAATAGAGGAAATGCTTGACCAAACCATGTGATTTATCATAACGCCATAAAATAAATAGTTCATTATAATAAATAAGGTTTTATCTAAATGAGTACCTACTGTATTACATTGTTTCTGGTACTAATTATCATATAACATTACAAATGAATATCAAGTACACAGAGCTTTCCATTTCCCCGGGAAATGCCCTATATTGGATTTGTTTTGCGTAACTGTACAGTATTATTAAAAATTATAAAGGTTATTACATTTTAAATTTTATTCTCCTTACTAGTGACTTGGAAAAAATGGTGCATCTGCATGTTAATGTTGGAGAACCATACTGTACATTGGAAGCGATGCAAGAGCATGCCCGTAATTTGCCAATAGTGCATAAAAGAAATGTGAGCGACACTCCAAACGGTTAACAGGCGACAGACTAACAGTTAAAAAGCCAATCAATGGCGAAAATAAAGTAAAGCAGTCGACACTGTACCATCTTGGCACTAACTAGTCTCGCCGTTTCGGAAAGTAAACAAATCGTGACGTCACGCGAAACGCTCCTATAAGGAACTAACGAGCAGTTTGGAAATTCAATTGTGATGTAATGTTCCTCGACCAATGAACGAACGACAATTTTTCGGTGTGTTGGAAGCGACGTGTGAGTGACTGTGTCTCAGGTTGGCCATTGCCCCAGCTGCCAGACTCACTCCAGTTGACGTATTGCTTGAACGGTAGTGGACTGGTTGTGTTTAGAAGGGTGACTGTTGCTGGTGCTCTGTTCTCGTCCACCCACAGGTGTAAGTTCTTCCAGTTGTTAAAAGTGCTTTTATAGTTTTGTATTAGAGCAGGATCTTTAGAATCGGTGTAAATTTCTTTTAAGTGACGCTGTCAATGCAGGAAGTTGTCTGATGCATTTTTTTTTTATTGGGCACTCCCCTACATCATTGTGTAAGGTGAAGCGCAGAAGCGTTTACAGCGCCCAACAGGGAAGCATGCTAAGTTCATGCTTGCCTTTACAGTATGCCTTATGAGTCAAGGGCGTAGAAGCCTGAAGAGTCGGTGGTTTATGTCCTCAAGTTATTGGAAGCTCCAACAACTTGTCCCTGAATACGAATTCGCAACTCTCGACTTACAGCAGGTACCTAATTTACTGCTAGGTGAACAGGGACGAAGGGGACTAGGAAGTAAGTCCAAACAACTTCCACCGGCCCGGGAATCGAACGCGGGACATTCCGCTTGCGAGCCGAGAACGGAACCGCTTCTACCACCGATCCCCCTGTCTGGTTCATTGTTTAGTTTCCGAAATAATTCTCCTAGAAGCATTATTTCTGCTTGTCTTAATTATTTTGGTTTAGGTTAAGTATTTATATCCCGTAATTTTGATTGAAATTGTTGGTGGTTCAGATGTGTGCGGAGTCGGTTAATGTGGCAACTGCAGGAGTGAAATACTCCATTATTATTCCTTTATTGATTGTAGGAACAGGCGAAGCTGGAGGTTCTGTAAAAATGTGAATAGTAAGGGACTTGCTGACTGGCTTGAGAAATGCCATCCCCAAGTTATTCATTTTATTTTTATATTACTGTATTAGCTACTCGCTTTAATTAAGTTGCCTTCAGAAGACTATCTTCCATATAATTTTTTTTACGGGGAATAGCCCACCTGGGCATAGGTCATCGACCTACATCGGGGCCTAGGGGGCGAAAAAATATTAAGTTAAAAATAGAAAAGGAAAAGGTTATATTAACCGACACACGAAGATGCCGTTCTATCGATAGAATGAACATCTGCAGTTTTTTAAGCATTACTTGACCACTTCAAGTAATAACCAATTTATCATGCTTGCAAGTGAAATTTGTGGTCACCACACCCGACGGTGAACAGTTATTAGAAGCCATTATTGTATTGGGACAAGATCTAAGGTTTACCAGGGAATGGTGTTTGGGTTTTTCTAAGGTAAATACCAGGCAAATGACACCCGAAACAAAATGCTGGGGACAGTCCAGTACGGTATTAGGGCACATTAGACTAATGTAATTTTTTACAGTGCACACATTCAGAATAGAAAGGTTCTCGGTGGAGTAAAAGGATCAATCTTTTAACCCACCTTATTTGTGATATACATTAACACTAATTGATATATGGACTTGCTTTATAGTTTGACAATACAAATCCGTAAGTGAAGATAGCAAATCGGAAAAGGCATTGCATCCGTGCAGAATGACTTGCATGAACTTTTTAAAGTTTGTGGACTGGAAAATACCGTAACAAATAAAATGAAAGTGCATGGCGAGGCTCTGCGCGAGGAGTGCTAGAACCCAGGACACAACTAATACTTTCCTGGCGGCGCCGGTGGTAGAAAAGTACTGCTCTTGCCTCGCAAGCGAGATGTCATGGGTTCGATTCCCGGGCCGGTGGTTAAGTTTGGACATACTTCCTAGCCCTAAGCCCTCATTGGTCCCTGTTTAGCTAGCAGTAATGTAGGTACATGTTGTAAATCGAAAGTTGCTAATTCGTATTCGGGGAAAGTTGTTGCTTCCAATAACTTGATGACATAAACCATCGACTCTTCAGGCTTCTACGCCCTTCTCATGAGACATAAAGACAAGCATGAACTTCCCTGCTGGGCGCTGTAAACGCTTCTGCGCTTCACCTTACACAAGGATGTAGGGGGATGCCCCAAGAAAAAATACTTTCCTTGCAAATGGAGATGAGACCAAGGCATTTATTAACAAATACTCGACCTGAGAAGTGTAGGAAATGGTCTGCTTTTTTTTTTTAATACTGCACATGATGATATACTTTGGAAGTGTTCAGAGATCCGCAGTTAATTTTGAGTGACGTCGGGTTGAATCAAAGACGATGTTGGACTGGGTAGCTATTGATATACAGTAGAAGTACAGTCAGTCGGTATCTGCTGCGATAAGATTTCGGAGAAAGAGGACCTTGTGATCCCTTTAATAAAGTAGAATCTTCATTTCGTAACTAACATTTCTGGATCATATGAAGATCTTCCCCCCCCCCAAAATATCCAACTGAAGATCCACCCCTCCAGTCGCGCTCATATGAAGATCCCCCCCAACATATAATATAAATAAACAACATAAGGATTAAATAATAAAACATTATTCAGATTACTTTCTTGTTACACTAAATATTGGTGTAGGTTAGGTTAGGTGGTCATAGTGACGTCAGGTAAGGTCAGGTTTGGTCATTGGTCAGGTCAGATCCTCCCATCCAGGCTTGATCATATGAAGATCCTCCCCCCCAAGTAGGTTTGGGGGGGAGGATCTTCATATGA
Source organism: Homarus americanus (assembly GCF_018991925.1). Taxonomy (NCBI): domain Eukaryota; kingdom Metazoa; phylum Arthropoda; class Malacostraca; order Decapoda; family Nephropidae; genus Homarus; species Homarus americanus. The sequence goes on along the minus strand of NW_024738608.1, from coordinate 9,288,673 downwards.
TCCACATTTCTCATTCAACACTCGCCCTATAATTGTCAGTGTTGCTAACAATTTGTTTAAACTTTAATGATATTTCAGGCAATGCTGTGGTTACGGTGGGCAGCTGCAATGGCGGTTGGGGTGTTAACCATGGATGCGTCAGCTCATACCAACGCACCCACACCCATTCTCCTCTCATCCCTCCACCCAGCACAGGTCAGTCCTTGCCAGCAGCCGTGTTAATATTATCAGAAGTTGGCAATGTGATTAAAGATAGGCTTGCCTCGGTAAAATATTTAGGTCAGATTATCTTGTGGATATCAGGAATTGTAAAAAAGCCCCAAAGCCAGGAACTGGGACTTGGGGGTCGCCACTCTTTGGATTTTTCAAGTTTCTGGACAAAGTGATTGACCTGAAAATGTATTAAGGTGTTTTGAAAAGGGGAAATGAATTGTATATTGTATATCGCTAGATCCCTATAGGCCTACTTGATTAATATAATTTTAGGCTTTATATTTTTTTCTCCACTTTATCGGCTTCATTAGAAGTAATTCTCCTCGTCCAATGATTAATGACCACCACCATCCGACAGTCCTTGTGTAAGTTTTATTTTATTTTAGATTCTTCTGTTTATATTTTTATTTACCATATACTGTACAGTTACAAAAATGTATGAAAATAAACCCTAGAAAAGTAAACCAAACTATAGTACTGTACACTAAAATTGGCCCTGTTGTAACTTGAAATGAATCTAATATTACACCTTGTTTGGGCCGTACCTGAAACATTGCAGTTTGAGTGTTTGCGTGCTGGTTGTGACACTGCAGCTTGTGTGTGTGTGTGTGTGTGCGTGTGTGCGCGCGCGCGCGCTGGATGTGACCCTGCAGCTGGAGTGTGCGCGTGTGCTGGATGTGACCGTGGTGTGTGAGCGCGTGCATGCGAGCTGGACGTGACCCTGCAGCTGGAGTGTATATTGGATCCTTTACTATGCAGCTGGAGAGCGTACTGGATGCCCGGCTGGCCAGACTTTCAGGGGACATACTGACAATCTACCAGGACCAACTAAGGAAGCATGATGACACCGTGGACAAGATCCAGCGAGTGAGGAGAGATGCATACTACCCTTCACCACCTGATGACTTGTGGCATAGCTTCATCTACAACACAGGTGTTGGCAACAGGAAAGGTAAGGTCTGATAGATGTAGTATTGAGTTTGATTGCCAAAAGAAAACGTTCAAAATCCGTTTTAAACATGCCTTCCTAGACTATCATTTATTAATTACTTTGATGGCAGCTATAGTGGGTGGGAGTATCCTACTGATATTTACTATGCATGTAAAAGTTTGGCCTTTGTATTAGGGCAATTCCTAGGACCTTTGGGGGTCGGCTCTTGGGTGGCATTGGTAGGTGGCAGCTGCTCCATGGGGGCAGATTTTTAATTTTTCATCGTAGGTGAATTTTGGGCTCAAAACCTGAATAGTGTATGAATTTTCAGGGGGTATTCCATATTGTAGGGGCACCTTTGTCCCTTGCAGCCCCCAAATGGAGGCATGCTTTCAATTGTGAGCGACTGGTAGGCTGGTTTTGACCTTGCGTAATGCATCACTTGAATTATGATGCACCACTTAATTGAAAATAAAATACGTAATTTGAGGTATTGTTTTTTATATGCACACGAGAACATGCAGTAAGAATGGAGGAAACTGCAGCAGGCCTAGTGGCCTATGCTGGCCAGTCCCATTTACACCCAACCCATATCGCTCGTATATCCATCCAAGCTATGTTTGAAGCTATCCAGCGTATTAGTTAATGATTGGTAACTTGTTCCACTCATCCACTACTCTATTTCCAAACCAGTGTTTACCTATTTTGCACCGAAATCTAATTTTGTCTAATATAAAACCATTAAGAGTTCGCTCCTGGTTGGTTAGTTCGAGTACCTTTGTAATGTCAACTTTGTTTAGCCCTGACATCCATTTATAAACCTCGATCATATCGCCCCTCGCTACCCCTCTTGAGGGTGTGCAATTTAAGATGCTTTAACCTGTCTCTGTACTCGGGGTTCGTAATGCCCTAGGTTAGTCTTGACATTCTCCTCTAAAATCATTCTAGGGATTCTATATCCATTCTGTAGTACGGTGACCAGAATTGAACTGCTTAATCCAAGTGAGGTTTCTCAAGCGCAAGATATAGTTTTAGGATGACCTCGCTAGTCTTGTAACTAACTTCTTTGTATGAACCCAAGTACTTTGTTAGCCTTGTTTCGAGCAAATACACATTGTTTATTTGGTTTAAGATTCCTACTTATCATTACTCCTAAATCTTTCTCGGTTGGATTTCTTTAACATATATTTAATAGGTTACAGTATCTGTAAAACCTGTGTAGACTTGTAGTGTGTATCCTGCATGACGTGTATTCCTTTTCACTTGTGTGTTTATAGGGGCTTGTCACATAAACTGTCGGTAAATCATTAGCTTTGAGTTTTAATTTGATTCCATAGTATGTTTACTATTGGGAGTTTCCTTCTGTCCAATGCAGAACACAGCTGCCACACTGCACAAAACCTGACGAGCCCCTGTAAATGCACTAATGAAGGGGGACTATACATTTTCAAAAAATAGACCTGTCACAAATAAAAATCATTATCTTAAATGACACTTACATTTGGATAGATCTGTGCAGGTGAAAGCCACATTCACACAGAAATACTAGGGAACCGGAAATGGTCTGGCAGCAAGTTGAAATTCATTTTTATACACTGCATAAATACCAAATTTAATAAATGCATCATAATAAAAATAAGTTTACCGAATAAAGTTTATAGTTTAGGAGGTATACAATTCAAATTAGGCCAAAGACATTTTCTGCAAATTGAACGGGAAGATGTGGAATGGCGTCGGTTAATAGCACGACCAACCATCGAGGGACAAAGCGCCGAGCTTCAGGCAAGGAAGATCTGCAGACCACTGGATGTTCTAGTAACTTTATCAACTAATCAATACATCAATAGTGTTTTTTAATTTTGTATTGAGACTTGGAGATCATGATTTAACTCTCCAATAAGCCCACGAGGTCCACGTGATCTTCCGTCCCTACCATCTATAAGCTAAGGTACACTTCTACTTTTTGCATTTTAGTTTTTAGATTATTTTAAGCCAGCCATGTTGTCACTGGTGCTATTATGCAAATTCAATTCAGTTGGGACAATGTTTTGGCTAATACTATCAAGTATAAGTATTGCACTTGTATGTATTGATACTGGGATCAGCAATGACATAAGCAAGTTTGCGGATGACACCAAAATAGGGCGGCAAATTAATTCAGGGCAGGATGCAAATGCATTACAGGAGGATCTAAATAAACTGCAGGGGTGGTCTGAAAAATGGCAAATGAAATTCAACAGGAAGTGCAGCGTACTTAATAGTGGAAGAACAAATACTTATAATGTATACAGCCTTAACATCAACCTAGAGAAGTCGACTTGTGAAAGAGACCTAGGGGTACTTGTAAGCCCGGACCAACGGCCTAGAAAACAGTGCGTTAATGTTCGAAATAAGGCAAACAGAGTATTGGGTTTTATATCTAGAAGTGTAAGTAACAATAGTGCAGAGGTCTTATTGCAACTATATCTTGCGCTAGTCAGGCCACACCTCGATTATGCGGTTCAGTTCTGGTGCCCATATTATAGAATGGACATAAATTCACTGGTCGGTGCAGCGAAGAATGACAAAAATGATTCCGGGACTTAGAAACCTTCCATATCAGGATAGGCTAAAGAAACTTAACTTGCATTCCCTAGAAAGACGAAGAGTGCGGGGAGATATGATAGAAGTTTTTAAGTGGGTGAAAGGAATCAATAAAGGGGATATAGATAAAGTTCTTATAATATCCGAGCAGGATAGGACTCGGAGCAACGGATTCAAGTTGGATAAGTTTAGGTTTAGGAGGGAGATAGGAAGAAACTGGTTCACAAATAGGGTGGTGGACGAGTGGAACAAGCTTAGTAACTTTGTAGTAAGTGCGGGAACTCTGGAAAGTTTCAAAAGGAGGCTAGATAGATTCATGGATGATAGTGGTAGTAACTCTCGACAGGAGCTGCCATGCACAGGCCAACTGGCCTATTGCAGACTCATTATGTTAGACACCATAAACAGTTATCAAGTCAAAATTTTATAACCCCCCCCCCCCCTTTGTAACGCATGTAAACCAGGAGATGCCATTGAATAATGCATAGACTACTGTTAATTTAACCAAACTGCAATCCTACAAGTTTCTTGATTTTGATAGTGTTCCATGGTATCTTGTAAGCTAAGATGGAATAGGGTCTCGTATTTTTACTTTTATGTATTACCACGAGATCTGCCACCAATGTGTATGCATAAAATCGTTACAGAATTCCAAAATTTCAGGCACAGTACTAGTCTATTTATTTTTCACTTGAATTTCATGTAGGATGAAACTTTTGCACAAGATAATCCATTGTGCAGGGATAATTGTTTTTGTCAGTAAGTCGTGCAATAAAGTCGGTTCGGAGAACCGGCTCGGTGTTAAAGTTTTCTCTTCAATTGAAATTCCTCCTTGCAAATTAGCACTGGTATTAAGGAAATGATATACAGCTAATTGTACATTACAAATACTTATAATGTAATCAATGTAGAGGATCTTGAAAGATAGCACTGACCTCTGTTTGAAAATGACTCGATTAGGCATTTTGTTTGAAACTTCATTTAGTCCGAAAAAAGTCCATAATATTAACAATCTTGGCATGGCGGAGCCAATTGAGAGCCTGAGCTCTATTAGTGCCAAAGAAATATTGTGAAGATGCTGTATCCATGGAGACGAGTCAGAGGGTTGTAGGGGTTTCGAGATATTAATGTTGTCTAGCACTCAGGATGGAAGGAAACTCTAATGTGGTTTTCTTATATAATATAAGTTGTATGATAGACAGTCTGGTGCTGGAGGTGCCGTCTGGTGAGCTGCTGCTCAGTAGAAAACGTTCGGTGAGTAGCGTGTTGAAGGAGGTAGATGTGCAGGAGCTTCGTTAGAGAAGATGTTGCCTGTTGCTGGCCTCCTGGTTGAATGAATGTTAACAGCGTGGAGCTTACTGGAGGAGGTGTTGCTTGTTCAGGAAGATGGGCAGAATGAACCTCAATGGAGAGAGCTTATATACTCAGCAGCAGCCGCCAGTCCTCTATGAATCATGTTGGGAAAACCCAGAAAGTTGCCGGTGACTAGTTTCGTTGCTAAGCAACCGTACCATCTGGCATCAGCTCTCGCTTGGTTGCTAGGAGACGCCAGCGCGTCGGAATGCGATGCGTAGTTGTAGGGGAGACGTCCACTACAGGGTCATGTGTAAAGCTGATTTTACTCGAGCTAACCTAACCTAGGCAGTATATTGTAAACTAGCTCTATCCAATTTAACTCTCAGATAATTTCATGTTCTGGCAAACCACCGTTGCTGCTCTGTTTGGCCACCATTAATAACCTGATTGTCCTGACAAACAACTGTCACTGCTCCATACTCTGGTCTACCCGAGGTAACTTGAACGTCCTAACAACCAACATACTTTGGTCATTTTAACTTTGGGGAAGTCTTGTTTGCTTGTACGTTTTGCATTATTGAACTATGTAAAATTTTACAGGATATCCTCAGAACAAACTCCTGCCCAGGCATTTGTAATAATTCAGAAGGGTGACAGTGACATTAACCCTTCACCAAACACTGTAGTATTTGTTTTAACCTGCATCCCATAACCCACCAGTTTTCATTAACATTGTTAAACTTGTATATATACTTTCTTCAAACTGAACTAGATATTAGCAAACCTGCCATACATGTCAAACCAAAACCGTTAGGTATTGACTCGAATGTATTCATAACTTCTTCCCCCCACCACTACTGTATGTTGTAACAATTCAATTTTATCATCTGTTGTTGTGGGTTCTAAAAATTAAGCCAGTTAATTTCTGACAGTGGTGGAGGTAGAAGGTGTTGACAGACTAGGACATCTGGGACCTGTCCGTATTGTTGAGGTCTTCCCACTCAATTTGCCAGATCTTTCTGCTGTTTACAAGGTATTTGTGATGTTACTGTAGACAGTTACTGCTAACGTATGCAATTAGTGTCTTCAAAAATATATACTGTACAGCATTGGAGCATGGAATTATTTGCATAGTGGTTTTGCTCATGTATTAAATCTGAACTTTTTTGTAAATACGGTTTTGGGGAGAAATTAAATGTTAAAGAACAAATGTGAATAGCATAAAGTTAGGTTGATAACATTCAAGATTTTTTTCATCTTGAAACTTTGAACACAATTGTAGGGATATGATGGAAGAGCTTATGTGGAAGTGGACGGGAGACTGGAGGAACTGAAGCTGCATAACAATTGGACCATCAGCTCTACCGGTTGTGACTGTGGAGATGGATACAAAATGGCGAGTCTGTGACTTTCTTTTGATTACTCTGAAAAGTACTTAACTAATAATCCTGCTGTTCTCATGAGACAATTCAGAAACACTGTACAGTATTGTAGAGCCTATTTAGTTCACACAACTGTGGGACAATACTGTGTGAATTTTGTAAACTAAATTAAATATTCCTATAGTTAGCCTGAATTGCTCTTGACAGGAACTCTCTGATAGACTGAATTGAAATTTTCTCTGAAAAATCTGTCCTAATTTTCCTGAAAATTCTGGCTTTGGGAACAATTTTAAGAGGGGAACTTTTTCTGGCAAATCCAGAATTTCCCTTGCACCCAGAAAATTCTGGGGATAGTATTTTCTGGGTTTGAGATGAAAATCCGGCTCATTTTTCCAGAAATTCCGAGAATTTTTCCGGTACCCGGAAAATTCCGGGGATGGAGGATGTTTTTCTGGGTTTGAGAGATTGTGTGCAATTTCTGGAGCTTCCTAGAACATCTTTCCTTTGCCCGGAAAATTCTGGGGACGAGGGATTTTTCTGGCATTAGTCTCATTACCCGGAAATCTCTCGTTCACTGAAATGCTCTGCATCAATTGTATGTATGGAATCACCACAATGGGGTAGTAGAATATTACTCCTACACAATACTTAATGTTTAGATCCAAAAACTAGACACACTTAAACATAATTTTCAGGTTAGAAATTAACACTAGAATATTGTTTTTATGGGTTTCAATCGGTCTTTTTTTTTCTAATTTCCAGTTAATGTTATCTTGCCAACTATTAATACTAGTATTGGTTACATGACCATATACACATAAGACCTACATTATTATTTAAGGATTAAAGATTTGTTGGTTAAGAAATGTTAGTCCTACCTTAATTAGTATATTTTCAATGGTCAAATATACAAACATTATTTAAGAGTTGCCAAGACCCAAGTACTGTACTAGAACTAGGCGAGTGGTTAAGTCTGTAACCTAGTGATGGATCTAACTTGAATAATGATTCTCTTATTCTCCATCCAGTGAGCTAGTGCCATTAGGTATAATGGGTTGCTGTCATTGAATGACTTGTTTCAAGGAGGGTGGGAGAGTTGTGGTCGCCATGTGGTAAAGCAGTGTAGGGAAGGTGGGAGGCATGTTGCTACCAAGAATGGGGGGGGCAAATAATGTCATGGTACACAAGCGAGTTCATTGGGGCATGGTGGGTCTGAAAATTGTATACTTTAACTTTAGTACAGATTAATACCCTGAAGTGCTATCCCAGTGTTGCTACTGCCAAAAGTAAACCCAACAGATTTTTTCAGAAAAAGGCATTCATACCAGGCATACATAATAATCATTTACCATGCATGCATTGATTGGCCTTAAATGCTTGATTGCACCACTTTATACCTCCTTAGGTGCTTGCCTGTCAATGTTTTACCCTAGCTTTTTTCTTTTGCACATTTAAATTCATGGTCTCTTCCATTTTTCCACAGGCATTAAGTGTTGCCATGTCTTTCACTTTGCATAATTACAGTAGTATAAAAGTTATTTTTAATTAAGCTGTAGATAGTAATATATATTTTTAGTAATGTGGTTTTCTTGTGCAGGAATGTGCGTGTTGTCGTCCAGGTGGCTGCCTGTGTCGGGGATTTGTAGGTCACTTGGCTCAGGTGTGTCTACCTTGTGGCTCCCAGCCCATGACCTGCCCCACTCTAGGTGAGCTGCCTCCTCTTTCTCCATCTCCTCCTTGAACTTTGGAATTGGTTTTTTAATCCTGGAAGCATTCATGTACCAAAATGTCCCTTGGATGGGTGTGGTTGATTGGTTTGTCAGGTTTCCATACTGTACTTGGCAGTGTGGCTCCATTGTCTGTAGGGTTTTCAGTGGGTTTCAGTCGTGACCACTATCTACACGATTTTAATACACACCTTGTTTTGTATGTTTGTACTGGGGTAGTAATATCTCCGTTAGCCAGAATCCCTCAAACCCAGGAGTCTGATAGCTGGAATTGAAATTTTAGAAAATCGTTCCCAAAGCAGGAGTTTTCCAAAAATTACGGCTTTAGGAACAAATTTTCCAAGGGAGAAAATATAAATATTTGAAGATGTCTGGAATAAAGATGAAAGTAAAGTATTTTTTTTGTGGGGGGGGGGCCGGGGGGCTGACCTGATCGATGTAAGGTAGAGGTAGGGAGGGGGATTAGTGGTTTCATGATGGAATGTCAAGTCACCCTTTCTTGGGTGGGGGATTAATGGGTCTCCTGGCCTGAAGATGTCTTCAATAAACACGAAAGCGTATTTTTAGGGAGATTGTGATGTGCAAGTCTAAACGAGCAAAGTTTTATCACTTCAACATTACATTACATTTCAAAATGTGGAGAAATCCGGAAGGTGTGTGAGATTAGAGAGGAAAGGAGTGGTAACCTGCACCAGTGTTGCCAAGCGATAAGCTCAACAGCTGATCCTTTAATTCATCTCCATGCAGTCACACAACAAAACTCTCGCTGAATGCTTGTCCTAATTTCGTGTGTTTAGCTTGCCAAGGATATTATGCGATTTGAAGTTCCCGAGTTTGTTCAGGTGGTGAGGTGGCACGCCGAGACACTTACACACATTAACAGCACTACTAAACAATTGTCTTCTAACATTTTACTTTATAATTTCCATTTTAAAAATAATTGATACATGATAGCTCAACATGGCTACATTTGCACTTGGACAGCTGATCAATGAATAAACCAGGGCATATGGAGATGCATTATACACTAGTGAGGTCACGAAGCTTTGAAACTGCAGCCACGTCTTCTGTGCAACTACAAATTATCACAACCTGTACTCAAATGTACGAAGTTAATTACTAAAATTCTGGTGCAAACTAAGGTATGTTTATACTCGAATTAAATATTATCTTAGAAGAATTCCAACAATGCAAGTTGTATTTTCCGAAGTCGGTGACATTTTATAAGCGAAAAAAAAATTAAACGCCCTGCCTTTTCATAATCCTTGTGTAAGCATAAATCTCTCCACCTGGCAGCCAACACCCCCACCAACTTCCTCCCAATCAGCAGTGGGGGAGCAGACAGGTTGATAACGATTAATGGGATGAATTTTGCTTTTGGCGGTGCTCTTGTAAAATGTCAGACTCGACTGGAGTGACCTAGCTCAGTTGCTACCTGACCTAGCTTGGAGAAGGACGTGCCATAAGTGCTTGCGTTAGTGACCAGAGGAAATGGCTGACTTGGATTGTTGTGGGGGAAGAGGAGTGGAGTGAGGAAACGCGACCTCCTGGCCACTCTGTTAAGTCAGCTGGAAGAGTTGAGGAGTGAGATGGATGCACTCTAAAGGGGGAGAATGAAGCCCTCAGAACTGAACTCCTTCAGGTAGGTGCCCTGCCTAGCAGGACACCTGCGAAGGAGGAGCAGGCGTGGAGAGTGGTTGTCTCCAAGGGGACTAGGGTCAGACTCGGGGAAGCTGACCAGGGTGTGAAGTGCAGTAACCCCTACCAGGTGTTGGAGGAAGCTGGCAGGGAAGAAAAGAGGGAGGGAGGGAGGAAGAGAAGAGGCAGGACGGTGTGGTGCAAGGAGAGGAAAGGGCATTTGTACAAACCCTTCCCAGTGGTAAGGTCGTGGTAGTTGGGGACAGCCAGGTGAGGTTTTTAGATTGAACTTTTTGTGGAAGAGATAGGAAATGTAGGACTAGGATGTGTTTTCCTGGGGCTGGGATAGGGCATGTAGCTGAGAGTATAGATAAGGTTTTGTCAGGGGAGGGTACCAATCCAATAGTGTCTTAGTGTGGGGGGAAAACGACATAGGGAAGGTTAGGAATGAGCAACTTTTCAAGAGGTGTAGGGAGGCGCTGGGGAAGATTAGAGATAGGGGAGGGATCCCGATAGTATGTGGTGTCTTGCCTAGAAGAGGGGTTGGTCGCGAATGGCTGTCCAGGGCAATTGCTATAACTTGACTGGAAAAACATTGTGCAAACAATGGTTGGGCATTCATTGATAACTGGCAACCATTCTATGGTAACGACTACCTGTACAGTCGTGACGGAGTACACTTGTCTCGTGCGGGGGGAAAGACGTTGTCTGCATCCCTGGAGCGTGAAATTGTCACTCCAAATGATGGGGGATTTCGTCAGTAGAGAGGTCGGGGTAAGTGGGAGTAAAAAAAACGCGGATCCTGGGAAGTAAAATTCCTTACTCAGGACAAGGGGTAAAACAGGACCAGGGAAGGGTAGGTTTAAATGTATACTATACAAACGGTAGGAGCGTTAGAAATAAGACTTGCTGAGAGTGGTTGTATGTACCGAGAATGTAGACCTCATAGCAATCACCGAAACTTGGATGAATCTGGCGAGCAAAATTTTTTTATCAGAGTACCACATAGAAGGGTACAACCTTTTCACAAGGACAGGGACCATGCGACCATACCCCCCTCGGCTGTTGAGGAGCGCTTGGCAACATTCATTTTCACTCCATCTCTCTAATTACCCGCACCTTTCTGCTTTCTCACTCCATATAAGAACACAAGAACATAAGAATGGAGGAAACTGCAGCGGGCCTATTGGCCCATACTGGGCAGTCCCGTTTACACCCAACCCCTATCTACCTAGCACAATCTCTCTAAAAATGCTTTAGGTTTCGTGTTTATTAAAGACCTCTTCAGGTCATGACTCACTAATCCTGCACCCAAGAAAGGTTAACTTGACATTCCATCAGGTCAGTCATGAGACCACTAATCTCCCACACTACCTTCACCTGACATTGCATCAGGTCAGTTCAGTTACACGAGACTTCAATACTGGTGAATAACGAAATTTATGCTAGCATTTCTTAATGCTTATTAGGCTTGCTTTGTTTTTTCTCATGCTTAACAGTGCATACGCATCAGTTATTAAGGTATATCTGTACGGTAATGGGTATTTGTGTAATTTTTAAGTAACTGTATAAGAATTGCCTTATGAATATTATTTTTTTATGTACTGCAGAAGTCCTCTGCGAAATACGTTTACTTGCTAAAAACACAAGTAATAAGTACAATGTAATGTGCAGGTGGCGATGGGGAGGTGGTAGCAGTTGTGGGATTCCACTACCAGGTGCAGCAGGGAGGCTCACAGACTGTCCTCATCACTGCCATGGGGAATATTGTAACATTTTACAGAGTTGTGAGTATTGCTTATATAGTTTGATTTTTTTGGGTGAATTTTGGTTGGTCTTGCAACCGAGTCGAAAAAGATTTCTGGTCTGTAGACAGATATAGTTAGATATCTTGGGCAGTAAGTTCAGCATACAAATTAGCAGGTGGTATAGCTTATATGCAGACCATGATGTATGCATTTCAGTATGTATATAGACAATGCAATTATAAATTTCTGCATTTATATAGACTGCAGAAATAATGTTCAGTATGCATAGACAATGCATGTATACAAACAATGGTAAACAGCCCTTAGGACAGTGCCTCAAGTGCCTCATGGTTAATCCGGCACTGCTGATGGGCAACAGTTGGTCCCAACCTACTGGTTTCCCAATTGGCAGAAACAATTAACAAACCACAACCAACATTCAATGATGGATGCAGTTGCTTACCATCATTTCAAGGAAGAGCAGCAGTAGCCTGGCATATAAAAATGGTCTAGTCCATTTATTTACTGTAATGGAAGTTACATATAATAGAAATGTGGCTAAACCTTTTGTAAACGTGTGGTTATTTTATTGAATAAAATGTAGGATTATTTTACTAATATATATATTGTTGGTTCCCTATACAGGAAGGGCATGAGGTGGAAGAACTGAGTAGTGTGAGTGTGGGACAGGCGGTATCTCATCTGGGCTATGGGGAGACCTTTGCTGACCATGATGGTACCATCCAGAAAAAACGATTTCTCGTAATGTTTGGTGCTGGCAGGACCATACAGCAGTTTCATCAGATTACTGTTGGCAAAGTCTCTCCAGCCTTTGCAATTGGGTACGTAAATATTTAATGTTCGACGACAAAAAGCTGCTTCAAATATCATACCAACTACGACCAGACGATATTAGAGTAGTGTACTGTGGTGGTTACATTCTAGAAGTACATTACAATAAGTTATTGGTTTACTTGGGGATCCTTTCCATGTAAACCACTAATTCGGGTATGTTTGATTGAACCATATTTTGTAGGAGTGACACAAAAGTAGAGTAGGATATGTTCCTGCGATTAATCACGGTCAAAATTGGCAGAGCAAATAACCGCACCAAAAGGTATTCTAACAAACTTAAATGTTTTATTATATTAGCACTTGATGTATTACTCTAATCGTTCGTTTTCTCAGTGTTAGCAACGTTCTTAAAGTGCCTTGATGTCGTCAAACTATAACATTTCGTTTTTACTTATATTGGAGGTTTCACTCGTCTGTCTTGAATGCATGTGCAACCATATCGGTTATTTTTCACCATTTGAGATTTTATCTAAATATCTAGGCAAAATCTCAAATTGAAGACAAGTTCTTCTTAACCAGAATTGCATAAATATTAGCAGATATTAGGGTGTGCAGTGGAGTGGAAGGTATTGTACAGCATTGTGAACACTGCACAAAATCCACTGGCTGAAGACACGAAGGTGTTATCCAGTGTGACCCTACCAAACATCACAAGTTTCTTCCTATACAAACGCATCTGGACAAAAAGGTCATAAATCATTCACAAACAGACCAACATCCTGGACAAATATTAAGCTTAGTGGTGAAATGATTAGTATCTAATGTTGTCTTTGAATAAATGGGTTTCTTCAGAGTTTCAAGATATGGTCTGTAAAACTTTAAAGGACCTTCTCCCCTATATTCCATAAAGGGGAACTTGTACTTGGCACAAATTTTTAATTTTGTAATTTTCAGATTTTTAAACAATATTGTTTTTTCTGCATTTCATTCTGTATAATGTTCCTGAATTCGTCACTGATGTTCTAGTGGAACATCTTGAACTATTGTAATTAAAATATTTACTGTATATCCGTTTGGAAATGGCCAAGTCATCATCTGCTAGAATTGTTTATTCTCAGGCATGTTGGAATTAGCATTTAGAATTGATATGTAAAGTGGTCATCCTTTTTATTTGGCAGTATTGCCCGAGAGTGGCACGCACAAGGCACTGGGATGAAAGTGTTACAGAGTGGTGGAAGAGTCTTAATAACAATCCATCAAGAACCTCATCTCGCTGTGTACGAGCTCAAGGTAATAGCATTTTCTGTGGTGTCCAATTATTTAATTTAACCTATCATAGACAAGAGATCTGTTGTGGGTGTTTATTTTTCAATCGAGGAATGTTTCCTTCTACATTATCAACTCTTGTATATCTCCATTAGCCGGAATCCTTCAAACCCGGAACTCTCCAATAGCCGGAATTGAAATCTCTCATTTGTTCCCAAATCCGTTTTTGGGAACGATTTTCACTGCCTTTTAGAAAAATGCCATTTTTGTTTTTCTTAAATACGAAGAAAATGACTGTAAATTGAATTGGGTACTAAATTAACCAAGGTCTTAAATATGAATCATCGTTAGTGGAACGGTCATTATTGAAGGCTTTCCTGTATTTCTAATTTAATTATATTCAAAGCCTAATATTTTTTATAAATATTTGAAAAATTACTAATAGATATGTTAATGGTACATTGTTTACCACGACAGGAAGATTTCTGGTTGCGGTTCAGGATACAGAAGATACAGACATTGGCAGCACCTGTGACTTCCTGGATCATGTTCAACACAGGCTTTGAGAACTATCTGCTGACAGTCTCCCCCGACAAACTAAATATATTTGTTCAGAAAGACGCCCAATATGAGGTTCTGCAAGTTTTATTAACTAGTACTGGTTTGAAGAGTTTTGATGGCGTTTTAGCTATCACTGTAAGTAGCATTTGTGAATTGTGAAATATTGGATATAAGAAGCTATTGCAATTTAATTAAATCTATTAACTGTCTCAATAAGGTGCATTATTTATCAAGCTAGTAAATTTAATGATCAAGTAGTACTGACAATTGATAAGGTATATAGAGCTTGTCTAACTGGTCATATCCTGATCTGCTCACTAGCTGAAGTCATGTCGAGGTGAAGTGGTGCTGATCGCTGGTCAAGGGACAGATGTGGTGGGGTATGTTCTTGACCCTGTATTCCCCATGCCGCAGTTTAAAGTGGTGGGTGTTATTTGATCCCTTTGTAAGAGATGAAATTAAAATGAAAGGCATAGATCCATTAACAAAAGTGAGTCTCATTGAAATGAAATTAATGTATATAGGTACAAAATTCATATTGTAGAAATTGTTTACAATTTAATATTTTTTTCAGGCATACAGAGGTAACCTGGATGTAGGAGTGATGGATTGGGCTAAGGGCTTTGCCTATACAGATGTCTTTGATGATTCTACCAAGGTAAGTGATAATTGACTTTGTGGTTTTGGATTTGTTAAATTTTAGTTTTGAAAATTGAGATTTTAAGTGCACCAACAGGTTTATTCCTGATTTTTTGTGATAAGGTTCCTTTAAATTATTTCATTATTTGGCCTTTGACTACATTAAGTTTAGCTAAACAAAAAAGTGACCTATATTTCCACTGAAGAAATTCTCTCAAAACTATACCAGTCCAGTAACATACACGTTTTAAAATAATAAACTACCTGTATGTCTTTCCCTTGGAATAGTTTGATAAAAAATGGTCACTAGAAATTTACTTGTTCCCAGATAAATTACTTCAGAGCATGTAGGTGATGTTGCCCTCTTCCTTATAATGCAACACAAACTAATAATTTTGGACTAAGGAACATCTAGTACTGTACCTCAAACTTGTATCGTATAGGAGACTGAACATTCAGTTTTAGCTAACCATAGCAAATATAACCATAAAAGGGTAAAAATATGGATAAATCCAGGAACTTGCACAGCAATTTGACTGATGCCTCCGTGGAAAACTATTGATTTACAGTATGTAAATTTCCACTTTTCCTTGCAGTCACATTTTGCCGCCCTATCGCAATACTGTACATGGCTTTGTGAGAAGTTACAGAATCAATATATGGTTAATATTTGTTGTACACACACACACACACACACACACACACACACACAAATTAAAAATACATATACAGGGGGACCTCGTTTTACGAGAATTCGATACGAGGTTAAGGAATTTGCACCTTATTTTCACTATACCAGTGATATTGTTCGATGATACGAGAAGGGAGTACAGTGACTACTGGGGTTATACTACAGACTTTTCTGTGAAAGACATATTGATTAACGTATTAATGTACACACTTTGCACTCAGTGTACTACACTAAATGACTAAAAAAATTTGTTTGTGTAAACTGATGTTTATACTCAAATTAATCACTAACTTACAAGGATTTCAACAATGCAGGTTATATTCTACTAAATCTAGTCGGCGACATTTCATAAAATTAAAACTTTAAGCCTAAAACCTTCACCCTGGCTGGGGGAGGTGAGCTGTTGATAGCCAGGCGGCAAAGTTTACCTAGTGCTTATTTATGTCGTGTAGAGGGTTTAAATTTTTTGCTCATAAAATGTCACTATTGACTTGGCAGGATGTAACTTACTTTGCTACAATTCTTGTAAGCGTGATTAATTTGAGTACAAACATCGCATAGTTTGCACAGTTGGAAAAACAACCGTAACTCCTCATAGCTTGGCCCAGTAGCCTTCCTGGTGGAAGCTGTGACAAGTCTAATTTGGCTACAGTGTTGCTCAGTTTACCCGAATGAGTAGGCGGAACAAGCAGTGATGTGGTCTGTGAGGGCTCTCGTAACGTAGGTGTGCAGTGATGTTTGAGCGATTCAGCCAGGCTGCGCATCTACCGTCCTCCCCCCAGCCACCCTTTACTTCTCCAGTGTTTGAATCTGCTTTCCCAGATTGTCCGCTCATAATGAATGTCATTTATTTACTGTCATTCCTTTTCTCGGTGCTCAGGAATGCATCCCTATTTAACTCCTGTATTATTCGCTCTGTTATACGAACAGACTTCAAGGAACATGTTCATTCGTATCATTGAGATTTTACTGTACATATACAAGTACATAAATATAAAAGCATCCATCCTATAGCACAATATAAGTTAAATCTTGCATGAAGTAAAGCCTAGACTATACTATTTCCACGCTGACTTGGCCCGTAAGCTATACCCTTCGTCAATAGCCGATTGGTTCATAGAAAATGTTCATGTAGCTGTTCATTTATTCCTGTTCACAACTGGTAAGCTGACCTGTTACTCTCGAAAATAACATTAGGACAAAGTCAATTGTGTTTTGCAGATGGTATTGCCAACTTCTGATGGTGCAACAATGTATCTTGTGAGGACCAGGCTAGTGGAGGTTTCAGACCCTGTTGCTGTGGAGACGCTCGATCTTGGCCAGGCATTTAATGACCTCAAGGTATGGAAAATTATTCTGGGCATACTTAGTGGCACTGTAAAATAACGCAAACAAAAGTGATTTTTCTCTGCGTTTATGAGCATGCGCCCCTCCCCCCCCTGCTTCCCCCATCCCTCTGCTTCCCCCCCTCCCTCCCTCCAACAAACTCCAAGTTGACCATTCTCCACCTCGTGTGACTTAGCGTGCAGAAAGGACCTGGCCTGGCGCAGGTAGTGGGTGATGTAGTGGAGGATTACTGTTGACAGTGACTGCTATATATTTGAGGCACTTAATTACCTGTATTACATTTTTGTCTTATAAGAGAAGGTGACTTCAGGTAATGTTAGTGACCTAATGCAAGTAGTAAAGGTCACCAGAACATTATTACCTTTCTCCTAGGAGGTTTAGTTTAGTCAGCTAACCTTTTTTACTTACCAATGATAAAAGTTTGTGCGAAAATGTCTGCGTAAGTGGTTGTGCATGTGTAGGATTAAAGTATTTGTAGGATTAAAGTATTTGTGTGTATAGGAGTACAGTATGTGATGGCGTTGGAATGCATTGGACTCTCCACTACTGTACGTTTCACCTCGAGCACAAATGATTTAAGCTGTAACTGGGATGCTGCTAGTGTGTGCATGCATGCCTTTGTGTTCGGATACATTGAGAAATTCTAATAATTTATTGACGACTTTACATATTTTTCCTTCCTCAGCACGAGTACAACCGCCAAAAAAACATCATGGCTGCTGCGGAAGACAGACTGTATTATAGTGTTGTCACCAACGGTGATGTCCAGGCAGATATAACCATTAACAGAGGAATTTTTGTGACTCAGGTTAGCAAGATCCAAAATAAGTTTGCTTTACTTGGCACTCCACTAAAGAACTGGGAGTTCAAAATTCTTGAACAGAAATTTTAAACTACTCCAGTAACCCCTTTTATGTATTATACTGTATATACCCAAAATATGGTAACTGGTGTGGGTTGTGCACTTGAACACCAGTACTAATGAATGTTTATAATGACATGACATATACAGGTATTTCATAAAATTATGAAGAGTTTGAGCTACTACTTAATGTGACATACAACATTGAATGATCCCTAATATAATTATCCTGTATATGATGCTCTCAACAAAATGTGTCCTGTGATCGTCACTAGTGATGTTCACTTGAACCCTACCTGTGGCTATACAGTACCGTATTTACAATAGAAAATACTGTACTTATTTAACCAGGTTATAAACCAAAGAATTAAATTATTACTTTGACATACAGCATTGAATGCCCCATTATGGGATGCACTTCAATCTGCTCTAGTAAGTAGTGTCGCTGCCAGATGCATGATATCTCTAACCAAATTTCGTTGCTGGTTTAGTTATTTCAAAAGTTTTATCTTCACCAAACTCGGTTTCTTTACTTAGGTGTTGTTGCAGGAAAATACTGCAGTTAAGCATTTCTTCTAAATACTCGCGTGATCAGCAGTGAATATAAACCATGCCGGTGACATACATTGCCAGTTTATGAAGCATCCAGATGCGCGTTTATGTTTCTTGCTTATTCTAAAATAGTGAAATTAAATCTAGTAGTGTTAGTATCTTCTTTTTTCATTTGTACAGTATACAATATACTGTACTATTTAACTTGAGAAATGAACAGGTAGGATGAAGTCGAGGGAGCGGTTAGCTGGCAGGCTTATCGTATGCAGCTATGATGCATCTGAGCTAAAATGATCAAGGGAACCCCCTTCCGCTTAAATAACCATATTTATAGAATATATCCATGCTTGATGCTTTGGCTTCAATGAAGTGTTTACTATCGGCATTAAATTGCAATCTGTACAATCACTAGTATTTGTTTAAAGATGGAGTCTTCAACACTTGAGTGATGAGATTAATGCCGACAGCGTTGGGTGTAGGTGGTAGAACATAGTTGTAATGTGTGACCTTTCAGATACACTCCACGGAAGATCTAGAAGCTGCCAAACTTGTATTCCCTGGGACTGCGCTGGCAGGTGGAGTAACACACCAACAGTATCTGACGTACATTGCTCAGCTTGATACCCCTGGGACCATCCTGGATGATCTTCTGCACCACATCACTTATATTGAATCGACTCTGGATGGTAATTATTGACAAAGTTGTACACGTAAGTGAAACTCTTACCATGACCGTGTTACTGTGCCATCCGTGAAGGTTCAGTTTCTAGATTAATTCTCAATGTAGCGGTTCAGAGGTTGCATATGTGGAGGGTTACATAGTGCGGCATTGCTTACTATTCGTTAGGTTACTATAAAGTTCCCGCTTTGGCAGTCTACTGTCATCCATGCGGATAACCTGGCCAGTCCAGTTGGTGTCGGCAAGAATAATGGCATTTGTACTAGTCTTCCCAACGAACTCGGAGGATGGAACGTAGACTACGTTGGTGAAAGTTCTCAAGACCCTTGAAGTTCCTCCTGTAAATTACCCATGTCTGCCACATAGCAGGGTGGGAAGGACCATTGCTTGATACACAACTTTGTAGATAATTTCAGCTCCCTACAGCAGTAGAAACTGTTTCAGTCTGCCAAAGGCTCGAGATGCACATCTGATCCGATGCTGAATCTCTTCATCTGTGTCTGCAGTGGTGGACAGGTGGGAGTAGAGATACAGAAAGTGGGTAACATCAGAGAGGGTAGTACCGTTATGTTGGATGGTTGGTGGTGTATCTGAACCAGGGGCAGGTTGAAAGAATCCGTCTTGAGTACATTCTCCTCAAGGCCGAAGTGAGCAAATGCATATGTAGGTGTTAGGATCTCCTGTAGGTTGCGTTCTGTGTGATCAAGGGTGAGGTCGTCTGCATACTGAAGTTCAGTAATGGAAGCTGCTGACACCTTTGTTCTTGCCTGGAGTCTAATAATGTTGAAAATGCCTTTCATCCGATAATTAATGTCCACCCCGCCGGCTAAATTGGCACGAGTGAGGAAGGCAGCCAAGAAAATGGAAAGAGTTGGTACCAGTACACACCCTTGTTTAACCCCCTTTTGGATGGGGAAGAACTCGGACTGGGTGCCATTGTGCAGGACTGCCGTTCATGCCATCGTGGATTTGCCTCGCAATGAATTTTGGGGGGGCAGCCAAATTGCCTGAGGGTCCACCAGAGGGCTTCCCTGTTAACCAAGTCGAAGGCCTTGGTTAGGGCAATGAAAGCCACGTACAGGTCACGACGCTGTTCTCTGCACTTCTCCTGTATCTGGCGGGCAGCAAAGATCGTGTCAGTGGTGCCACGTGATGGTCTAAAGCAGTGGTTCTTAACCTTTGAGTCACGGACCCCTTTGAGAGTTTGGTGAAAGCTATGGACCCCCTCCCTAGAAAAATGTGCATAAACACAACTTTGCATGCAATGATTATACTTTATTTTATTGAAAATTCATTGCCTCATACAGTGTATGACACACACAAAGTATAGTGAATATAAATGTTAAATTTTTATCTGACCTTCAGACCCCCTGAAGCCCATCCATGGACCCCAGGTTAAGAACCCCTGGTCTAAAGCCACATTAAGATTCTGGGAGGAAGGTTTCTGCCTCGGAGTCTGTTTAGGAGGACTCTGGCAATAATCTTGCCTGCTATGGACAGCAATGAGATCCTGCAGTAGCTGCCACAGTCTGACTGGTGTCCCTTGTTCTTGTAGGTATTGACGATGGAGGCTTCTTTTAAGAGCTTGGGGATTTCCTCCTTTTCCCTTGTATTCTCCAGGAGACGGCTGGTAAGCTGCGGTCCTCCTGCTTTATGCACCTCAGCTGGGATTCCATCAGGCCCTGGAGGCTTTATTTTTCAGGTTTGATGGCAGTGGCTACCTCCTCCGGGGATGGAGGATAGCAGAGGTGGATCAGCTCTGGAAGGTGAGGGACCTGCTGGGTAGCCAGGACATCCATATCAATGTTTCTGTTGAGCAGTGAATGGTAGTGCTCTTTCCAGCACTGAAGGTCTTCTTCGTCTTTAATTAGGGAGCCACGAGTAATTGGCCAATAAAACGTTTTAGTGGAATTGAAAAACTTGCAGATCTTGTGCTGATCTGCAAATTTGTTTCACATACTTTATTTTTAAACATAGTTCTATGGATTGCAAAGTTCCCGCTGGGCCGCAGCTTTCTTCTTGCCTAGTCCATTTCTCCCTATGGTTCCCTGCCAAATGTCAGCAACTCTGGCATTGAAGTCAAGGATCACAACCTTATCTTCTCTGGTGATAAAGGTTAGCACTCTGTCGAGGTCAGCGTAAAAGTCCTCCTTGGTGTCATCTGCATCCAATGTTGGGGCGTATACACTGATGAAAAAGGTGTGACGCGAGCGATTCGGTGGGACTCGGAGCATCCTGCGGCGCTCCTTGATCCCAATAGGCATTTCAGTTAGCCTGTGTAAGATGCGTTGGCGGATGGCAAAGCCAACTATAGATGTGGTTCCTCTGCAGCAAGCTTATCCTTCCAGAAGGTACAGCCAGTCCCCCGTTCTGTGAGTCGACCCTCGTCTGGGAACCGGGACACTGATGGCTATTATGTCGATGTTATGCCTCGCCAGCGCCTTTGCCACAAGGGCGGTTTTTTTGGGACCTTCATTTGTTCGTGTCCAGAAGGGTCTTGACATTCCATTCAGCCACCATAAGAGGTTGTATTGTTCGTTTTTGTTTGGATCAGTGATTTTTATTGTATTTTTGACCGGCATAAGGATGACCTTACTGGGTGCGGTTGTCCAGTCATTTTTTGTTTTAGGCAGGTTATGTTTAAGGCACCTTTTCTAACCCCCTCTCTGTGGGGTGAGCAGAGTGGCTCCTTGAAAGGGCTGCACAGACAGAACCGGATTGCACAGTTGTCTTGATCCCAGTGCATAAATGACCATCTGTGCCGCCCATGTGCCGAGTTGTAACTTGAGACTCCAGCGGCAGTCATCTCTGCCTGTCCCTATCACTTTACGACTTTTGGGGGTATAGGGGGTTTTGAAGAGGTATGGTCTGGATGATGGCTATGCGGGAGTTGATTTGTGATGAGGCAGGAGCACAGGCTTCAATCACACATCTTTGCTCTCCCCGATCCAGTGGTGCAAGTGTTGCACCGACAGGGGAGCGAGTTGCAAGGGATGCCGATAGCCCAGTTTGTTGGGTTTCGCCTTGGTCCCCTTCCGCCGGTTTAGTCGTTGGGTTCCCATGGTGGTCACCTCTTCCGCTTATACTGCCGTTGAGGTCTTGTTGGAGTTGTGTAAGCATGTCTGCATGATGTGGGGTTACACTGCAGATTTTTCATTCGGGGTTTACTCTCGAAGCCTTATGCCTACCAATTGGCCAAGGAACACATAAATTACAGGTAGAGGAAATTACTGTCTAGAACAAACGGCTTCCTGTCCTGGCCTTGGTGAAAGGGTTAAAGTATATCTAATGACACTAACTGGTATATGAAAGTCTTAAAAAACTTCGTGGAAAATGAGATGAAAACATTGGAACTGTTTAAAGCTTGATAAGGTTACTGTGTTTCAAATGGATGAAACTGCAGTACAGGACATAAGTTAGTTATAATGATCTTGCAATTCTTACAACTTGTTAATGGCTAGTCATTACAGCCATGCTTTACTCCTGGCAGATGCGGTCTCTTCCTCGGGCACCAGCAGGATCATTGGGGGTCTCAAGACAGTGGTAGGGCCTGGGCTTCATCTCCCTACCATGCTTACAAACTCTGCTTTTGTTGGGGAAGTGCTGGACATCACAGGAAATCCATTTTCTTTAAATAACACTTTATCCTCTCTTGTTATGTAAGTACCTCTGAATTCTAAAAATGCTAAATTGATTACTAAACCATAGTTGTAGGATATATGTTTGTTCTGGAAAAGACAAAATATCAAATCTATGAAAGACGTAATTAATTTATTTTCATACAGACGAAACTATGGACTTAAGATTGGGGGAAAGAAGACCTTTACTAAGGGGATGGTTGTCAACGAACTGTATTCACTGTACATGGACGATGTTGCTGTTAGTGACCTCGTAAGCACAACAGGCAGCCAGACAATAGCAGGAGCAGTCTTCATGAATAATGTGGCAATGAGGGATATTAAGATGCACGATGGCAGCACAGTTGCAGGCATAGATCTATCAAAAGCTGTGCTTTTGGGTGAATCTGTAGTCCTAGGTAAGATCGGAGTTAATACAGTACATATAATAATAATAATCTTCAATACCGTAGAACAGTGGTTCTTAAACTGTGGGGGCGCGCCCAGAAGACTCCAAGAGCAGTCAGAAAAGTCTTTTCAGGAACTGAACGCATCTTGTACACGATTGCCCATCCCTCCCACTCTATAATAACCAAGGGTTGCATCAGGGAGGGGGGCGCGCGCGCGAGGCAAGAAAGTTTAAGAACCACTGCCTTGGATAGAAATGTTATAGTAAAAAAAAAAAACATACCATTGCACACGTTCAACTCGAAGCTTTTATGACCATTTCATCTTTTTCAGGTCGTGCATATTTCCCAAGGCTAGAAGTAGGAGGAAATGTAGAAGTAATGTCTAGTTTATTAGACGGTGTGAACCTAGACCGTCTGTTTGACAGATCTCTATCATCTGGGAGTCAGGGTGCTGGCACACTGGAATTTAACAGCGATCTGGTAATTGATTATCTTGAAGCAACAGATATAATGGGTATAAATATTCCAGATCTGCTAAATGACATAGTGCACAAAGATGAAGAATCATTTATGTCGGGCAAACTGATCGTCTCTCAGTCAGTAGTGAATGAGAAGAACCTGTACGCTGGGGATGTTAATTCCAAAGAGTTCCCAGGCAACTATCCTTTGAAGACTAATGTGCCTTTAGTTTTTACTGATCAGAAGAACTTTGCCAAAATTATTATAGATGAAGTCAAATTTGGTACCAAAGGAGTCATTGGTGATATTTCTCCTCATAGGTTTGTGACAAAAACCTCAAATCAACATATTACTGGCAAAAAAGTATTTACTCAAGGCATAGACATTGTAGGAGATTTGGACATAACAACAAAAGTCATTGATGGAGTTAATTTAGATGAATTGTTTGCTATGCAAGGGAACAAAACCATGTCCGCTGATTGGGATTTTAATGTAATATTCAAGAAACCTGTGCGAATGCCAGGAATTATATACAATGGACAAATTAATGGTATAATTTTCACGGCCATTGCCGCTGACCTTGTGTATGGTAATGATAACCCTTCAAGGATATCGGGCAGAAAAACCTTCCATGTTGGATTATCCATATCCAACTCCCATTTTACTGGCTCCTTAAATGGAGAGAGTCTAGAGTCACTAGTGACAATTGATACCGAACAAGAAATAAAAGGATTGATAACATTCCAAAAAGATGTTACCTTCAATAAACTAGTTGCGAATTCTGTAGATGGTATGGACTTGAATGAACTAATAAGTTCTGCTTTGTACCTGAACAAGACAGAACAGGTAGTGTCAGGCAAAAAGATCATGAACAATGTGTTGGTTGCCTCCCTCTTTGTGAAAGGTAAAGTCAAAGGTGTAGACTTTAAAAATGTGGTGACAAGAAGCAGTTCCCAGACATTCATAGCACCACAGACACTACATACTGCAGTGTTTTCATCCATGATGACACACATGATAGAATTCTCGGATGGTTTCAAATTGAATGGAGTAGACTTTTCAGAATTGGTTAAGAAACGTGTACCATTACGAGAAGCCGTCAATCATACAGCTGTTTTATATGTAGATGGAGAAATCGCTGTGGTTGGTACTTTGTCTGCAGAATTTATAAATGATTACAAGATTAAAGAGCTGAAAAGGAGCATAATTACAGATGATACAGATTCTGTCATAGAGAGCCCAGTAAGGTTTTCCTCGATGAATGTTGAAGGATCCATTACAACAAAGGGTAAAGTAGGAGGAAATGAACTAAGCATTAGTGCTCTTGCTGAAGCTGCTGCCAAACTAGCTGGTAACAATATATTCATTGGCAATATGGTATTCAGTAGTGTGGAATTACATGGGGATGTGGAGGTGGATGGACTGGTGGATGGTGTGGACCTTGGCCTTCTCCAGCACAATGCTGTCTACAAACACCTGGGTGAACACCAAGCTATAACTGGTGAGTACAACAAAAATTTTACATTTTACACGCACGCAAGCGCCATGCACCCCCGACCTGCACGTCCGCCCTTTCCACACGCACCACGTCCGCCCTTTCCACACGCACCACGTCCGCCCCCTTTCCACACGCACCACGTCCGCCCCCCTTTCCACACGCACCACGTCCGCACGCACACGCACCACGTCTCTTTCCACACACCCTTTCCACACGCACCACGTCCGCCCCCTTTCACGCACCACGTCCGCCCCCCATTTCCACACCACCACGTCCGCCCCCCCTTTCCACACGCACCACGTCCGCCCCCTTTCCACACGCACCACGTCCGCCCCACCACACGCACCACGTCCGCCCCTTTCCACGCACCACGTCCGCCCCTTTCCGCACCACGTCCGCCCCTTTCCACGCACCACGTCCGCCCCCTTCCACACCACGTCCGCACCCCGTTCCACACGCACCGTCCGCCCCCCTTTCCACGCACCACGTCCGCCCGTCCCCCCCTTTCCACACGCCACCACCGCACCTCTTTCCACACGCACCACGTCCGCCCCCCCTTTCCACACGCACCACGTCCGCCCCCACCACACGCACCACGTCCGCCCCCCTTTCCACGCACCACGTCCGCCCCCCTTTCCACACGCACCACGTCCGCCCCTCCTTTCCACGCACCACGTCCGCCCCCTTTCCACACGCACCACGTCCGCCCCCCTTTCCACACCACGTCCGCCCCCGCACCACCACGTCCGCCCCCCTTTCCACGCACCGTCCGCCCCCCTTTCCACGCACCGTCCGCCCCCCTTTCCGCACCACGTCCGCCCCCCTTTCCACGCACCACGTCCGCCCCCCCTTTCCACACGCACGCACCGTCCGCCCCCCCTTTCCACGCACCACGTCCGCCCCCCTTTCCACACGCACCACGTCCGCCCCCCCCTTCCACACGCACCACGTCCGCATCCGCCCCGCACCACGTCCGCCCCCCTTTCCACACGCACCACGTCCGCCCCCTTTCCACACACACGCACCACACACCACTTCCGCCGCCCGCCGCCCCCCTCCCCACCACGCATCACTTCCGCCGCTCGCTCGCCCCCCTCCCCACGTCCCCCCCCTCCCCCACACGCACAAACGTCCGCCTCCGCCCCTCCCCACGTCGCCCCCCCCTGCCCCGCCGCCCACGTCGGCCCCCCCTGCCCACGTCGGCCCCCTGCCCACGTCGGCCCCCTCCCCTCCCCCCCACGTCCCCCCCCTCCGCCCTTCCCACACGCACCACGTCCGCCGCCCGCACCACGCCCCTTGAATAATGTAAGAGTGGGATAGCGTGTTTTTGTCCAATTTATTTGTCATTGCGTTTCAATAGGGAATGTTGGGTTGACATCTGCAGCCCCCTAACATGTGCCCAAAATTCCTTGTAAAAAGTCACTAAATCCTAATTCAGTAGTTGCAAAACCCTTTCATCATATCACTCGCCTTGGGCCCTCGCCGCTACTTTTGGATTTAAATTGTTCAGAGCCATGATTAAGGGAGCAATAGAAATTGTGTGATCTGCATAGATGTGTTGCCATCTCTTGAGGCGGGCTTTCTTCAGCTGATTGATTCTTTGTTTAGTAGTATACTTTAAAAGAAAATGATGTAAATAGATAAGTAATTACCATTGCAATAAACATATTTGCCGACTAGTCATAATCCTGACAGGTCTGTCCTCTTGTTCAACCTTATTACTGCACAAACCATGTTGTACTGCTCCCCCATTATACTTATGTTTTTCAATTCCACTAATTTATGTATAAAAAAATGAAGTGATAACCGTGGTAACATTGAGATGTACTTATTACCACCGTGCTATTGTACTATTTCAGATGATACTAAAGGTTACATAATACTTCCTTGAGATAAATGTATAGTATATATCAGGTGCCTAAAAGAGAGCTCAGGTTCTCTACTGGCTCAGCCATGTTAATATTTTTATTATTCACTCTGTATAGGTTTTTCGGGCTAAATAAGCCGTTTCAATTCAAAATTCAATTAAGGTATTTTATTTAATTTTATACTAAAGGTCCCAGCCTCTTAAAATAAAATGAGTACAGAAATTTGCCAGAAATAACTTTGGTGTAGGAGTTGTGAACTCTTGGCGTACCTGCCACTCACTGTACTTCCTTAAAAAAAAGTTACTTTTCAGGTACCAAAATATTGGAGAACGGCTTCACAATAAAAGGAAACTTAATTACCAGTAGAACAAATGGTGTTGACCTGTCCACTAGACTGTTAACTCTGCACACAGACCAGGTCATCACAGCTTCTTACTCTTTCTCGGACCTCTCTGCTGAGAAAAATGTACAGTTACAAGGGTTGTTCAATAAAATAGATCTGAAACGATTGGCTTCCGGAGCACTGATGGAGAATGAGGAAATCCGTACAGGTAAGAGTGGTTGTTACACTAAAGGCTATCACAGTACTCCAACATAAACCTGTTTTCTATGGCTTAAGTTTTTTTGAATATTAAATGAAGATTCAATTGGAGCTTAATGACCTCGTTCACGAGTTTTTCTTATCTACTGCCTTAGGGAAAGTGAGATTTACAAATGGCATCATGGTAAGAAACTTAGAACTACGAAAGTCCCTGAATGGGATAGATGTTGCTGAAAATTTGGTTGATGCTGTGAGGCTGCAGGACAGTGGAGTGGTGGTTACAGGCAGGAAAACCTTCATGGCCAACACCAGGTTCAAGAGTCTGCTTGTAGAATTCCTAAATTCGGTTTACCTGGATGCCTTCTTTGCCAACGTTGTGACCAGAAATGCAGCACACACAATATCGGGAGCAGTTACTGTATATGGGGTGGTGTCTGCACCCTGGGTCACGGTCCAGCACCTGACTGTCCATGTGGGTATAGTACAGTACTTGTATTCTTTGATTTAAGAAATATTGATTAATGTAAATGTTTTACTTACTGAAATTTTGTTTTCCAGGGTTCAATTGATGGCATTGACTACAAGAAACTGAAAGCTGGTGCAGTGTATCTCTCGGGGGAACAAAACATTAATGCAGAACTGGTAAGGTTAAGGCAAGCTGTGTAGTGTAACTGAACTGAGTATTGCCCTCAATTTTTTATAAACTTCAATTAAAGTACTCCTTGCCCACCTATAGTATAAGCTAGGCACCTGCATGTGTTTTAATCTCTCCGTAACTGAGGTGCTGTAGAGGAGGCACCAGTCTGTTGGCCTTTCGTCAATTTTCAATCCACGGACAAAATCTAGCATATTTCAGGGATCAGACGGGTGACTACTCCAAACAGGGAAGCACCTTGCTCCTGAAGGTGTTACGGGGGATGGACCATCTACATATCTGAACGACCTTCTTAGAAGACCTAGCTTAGTTGCTAGTCGCCTTCTCACAATGTTCCAAGAATTTTTTTCAACATCCACCCCAAGTCCTTGTTCATATCATGTACTGTACTGCAGTACACTGAATTAAGCCTATACAGTACACTACTTTGCAATTTCTTACAGCCCCATCAGTTAACCTTAGTTCCATGTTGACTAATGGTGGTCAGTGTCCTGGATTCAAGGCACATCTTTTCATATATCTGAAGTGAATTTCTTCATCCTAGTTATTTCTCACAAAATACAGTACGAGTAATTTCATGTCCATCAAACACTGTATCACAATAAATAAGGCAAATTGGAACCCTAAGCGTTTTCCGTTTAATCTTCACAAATCACTTTAGTGTTACTTACATTTGTGATATTTGAGTTGTACAAATTTCACCATTTGATCACCTGAAAGATAATATGGTTGTAGTGCCAGAGATGTAGGGGTAGACACTGGTAGGGAACCATTTTTTGGTATTATTTTAAACTTGTGAAACTCTCATTACAGGTGTTCTTGCACAGCATCTCCGTAAGAGGAAACCTTGAGGCAGTGCTCCTTAACTCGTACAACTTAGCTCAAGAGTATTTGACCACCACCACAGAACAGACCATCATGGTTAATGCCACTCTCGGCAGCATAACTGCAACTTACATTGATGTTACAGGAACAGTCAATTCTTTTTATCTCTTTAGAGAAAAGACGAATACATTACTGGTAAGTTCCTTTTAACTTCAATGGATGCTCTAGTGCTTTTGTAGTACTGTACAGGTAAAAAGAATCCCTTGAATGCTTAGGAAGTGGATGTCTATCACGTTGAATTAGACTAGGTTATAATAATTTAAGAGGTTATGGCAGCTATAATTATTTGAACTGTTAGACATTTGACGAAATTGTGATACTGTAATGATGAACTTGCTGAAGCAGTTTTGAGATGATTTAAAGGTAAAAAAAAAAGTTATTTTATACTTAATACATTAGAACTTCAACCTCATATGCACCTTTGGGGCCAATTGTATAACATTCATATGAATCTTAAAAATTTGAGTAACTTACTGTGGATGCAATGAACCTTGGGATAATAAACCCAAAATATCCGGTACAGTACAGTGATGTCCCCATTAGCCGGAACAATTGGTGCAGAGCACTTGCAGGGATGAGAGATTTCCGGCTAACCAGATGACTTTCTCAAACCCTGAAAATTGTTTATCCCAAATCTTTTCCACCCTGTTACTGGGAAAAGTTCGGGTGGATGGTTGAGTGTGGGTGGGTGTGGGAGGGATGGGGGGGGGGGTTGTTTTCTGTGATAAAGCCATAATTTTAAGCAGCATATTACTGTTCTCATTTTGCACTAAATGAACCAAGATAATTTGAGTATGAACATCCCTTATTTTGCACCATACTTAATATTTTCAGTAATTAACTTAGTACATTTGAGTACAGGCTGTGATAATTTGTGGTTGCTCACCAGTTGTGGTTGCAGATACGAAGCTTCGTGACCTCACTAGTGTATAATGCATCTCCATATGCCCTGGTTTATTCATTGATCAGTTGTCAAAGTGCAAATGTAGCCCAGTCGAGCCGTACTGTATCATTTGATTTTAAAATAGGAATTGTATTGTAAAATGTTTGGCAAGTTAAAAAAACACACACGGGAATTAAGACCACAAGTATCCAGTGAGGGTGTTTTGTGTGACTGCATGGAAGCAAATTAAGAGATCTGTTGAGGAGCTTATCGCTTGGCAACACTTGGTGTATGTTACCACTCCATCTCTTATCACCCACACCTTTCTGCCTTCTCTCCATATTTTAAAATGTAATGTTGAAGGGATACAACTTTGCCCACTTATACGTATACTTATCACAATATCTATAAAAATACTTTAGGTTTCGTGCTTATTGAAGACATCTTCAGGTCATGAGACCCACTAATCTCCCACCAAATAAAGTGATCTGACATTCCATCAGAAGGTCAGTAATGAGTACTATTCCCCCACCTTACCTCCACCTGACATTGTCTGGTCAGGTCAAATCCAGACCCCGAAAAATTGGATTTCATCTTTATTCAAGACTTTTTCAGAAAATTCTCTTATTTTCAACCTCGGACATTTGATCCTAAACCCGGAAATATTTGGAAAATTCCAGCTTTGCGAAAGATTTTCCCGAGTAAATTTCGGTTCCGGCTATTGGAGATTTCCGGGTTTGAGTGTTTCCGGTGAACGGAGATATTGCACATACAACCCTTAGGCCAGACACAAATTACTGTATCACGTAGAATACATATAACACTGATGCAAAAAAAGTACCAATGACCGAAAGAAACCACATTCAGCATATGTTGGGGTATAAACTGAAATAACGTAAAATCATAAATTGTACTTGGCATTCTAAGAGCTGGATCATTTAAGAGAAATGGCTGAAGACCGTTCTACATGTACAGTCTTAAGAAAAAAGTAGCCTTACAGATCATGCCTATGATAATTATTGAAACTTGATGGCTTGTACAGTACTTGAGTTATTAAATGTACAGTTTATGTAACTCCAATTCAAATGACTGAGCATAAAATTTTAATTGGAAAAAGTTTTGTAATACCTATTATTGACAATTAAATGTAGGTTCGAGCAAGCTGAAATAAGATTGGAAAGTTGGGTGTGTAACATTGAGATTGTAAACCTATTTCAGAGCTGGGTATTGAGGCAAGTTGTGCAGAGGTAGGCTGAGATGGTTGAGGCAATGGAAAAGTGGGCTAAGAGGTGCAAGAATTTAAATGAAAAGCTAGAGCTAGGCCAAGAATGAGTTAGGACTAGGCTAAGAATGATGAGATTTGAGAAATGACCTTGGAGATAATCTAAGTGATTTTAAAGCTGTAACTTTGAGAGCTGCTGTAGATTAAACCTCCAAGTGGTTTCATAAAGTTCAGGTCAATGAACTGGAGGTTCTACATTGTGACCTTAATGATATAGTATACAGGTACACCTGTAGTTGCAAAATTTAGCCAACTCCTGGAATGACGGCTCATCATTGACATACTTTAATAAGATTGAACATTACTTCACTGAGTTAACATATGACTGACTGGGTCACCAGAGTGTGGGTGGGCAGACGGTGGTCGGACTGACTACAGTTTCTGGGAGGATTCTGGTGCTTGGAAATGTCCTTGTTTCTGGGCGTGTTGGCCGGCATGTCACGGTGAAGCTTGCTGATCAGACTGTTCTCTTGACTAGTGATGTGCAAATTTCAGGTAATTAAAGACTTGTACAAGTACTTGAAATAATGTTTTTCTTGATACTGTTTACTGTAGCATATACTTTACCTTTTCAAGACGGTAATACATAATTTTCCTGAAATGTGGAAATTTTAATCCTGGAAATGTGTGTTTACTTGTTTTCTACATACAGGCACCATGGAGTTCATATCCTACTTACAAGTAACAAGTCTGTCGAGCTCAACACAAGTAATTAATTACCTGTTTATACCAGACTTGTACAAGAATGCTTGGTTTGTGGACAGACCTGTGTCTGTTGGTGCTAGAGTTGTCTTTAGTGCACACACATTATTGAGGGTAAGTGTTCCTTATGGTTAGGATTTGATTCCGTTAAAGTTGTAGAATAAGCCATGTGTAGTGCGTGATAAAATACCAGATATATTTTGCGAGTCCTGAAATAAAATTAAATCTGGCTTTCCTCCATGGATAGGCAGGTCTGGTGTCCACAGGGCCCATCGATGAGCTAATGGTAGACAAAGCTTACAAGGAGACCATTGTTGCCCTCTCGATGTTCCAGAACATTACAGAGGAGTTTAAGGTTTGTACTTTTTTCAGTTGAAAATTAAAAATAGTCCATAAATGTCAATTAAGTTTTTGACTACAACACGGTTGAGTGGATACAGAGCTCGTCTCTTGTTCTGGAGGCTGATGATCGATTCCTGGAAGCTCCCAGTTTACCCAGCTTTAAATGGATACCTAAGCTTGCAACTTGGGAAGTCAAGGCAGTCGAAAGCAATACCCGGCCATGCTGTCCCTCCTTGTGTACCTATACAGTGTAGGTATACATAACCATGGTCAACTAAGGTCATTCAACCAAGGATAGCCAACGAAGCTATCAGATGCCTGTTTTCAGTTGGATTTTTTGCTTGGGCTCGATTACTTTTCAATACAGGTAATAGTAAATAACCAAAATAGGAAAAAATTGGTTGAATGACCATTACCTTGCTCTTGGACTATCCAAGGCTGATGGATCACTTCAAAATTATGACTTTCTATGGTTAGTGAGACGGAAAATCACTTCTCGTGTAGACTTCATCAGCTTTGTATTATTTTAGTTAAGGCTTTAATTTGATTACATTACTGGTTTTAATGTGGTGAGGCAAATTGTTTCTATCCTTTATAGCTGGAGTTAGTTCCTTGACCATAGACACCAGGTATTGTACCAAAATGTATTTACTTCCCTTACTCTGTAATGATTTATATTCCTAGTTCTTGTTTATTGTAAGATACCAGTGTGCACCCCGCTGAAAATTCCCAAAATGCAATTCGGACCCTTGTGCATCATTACCTGCCACTCATAAAATTTACAATGTTGCAGGACTTCATGACCAATAGTCCATTGAATATTTTGTAGTTTGGTATTTGTTTTGCTTTAAAATATTAACCCTCACCACAAATTGGTGATAGGGACTTCACCTCCCATCCCAGAAACTGCTCTGACGAGCAACCAAACCCCCAACCTACAATGTTTTGATGAGCGACTCCCTACCCCTTTCGTGTGCAGTATTGTATTTTGAGGAGTGCGCGTTATATATTTTATGAACGTAGACAGTTTAGCTACAAGCTGCAGTTTCCTTTGCTCACTGTATTTTCAGGGTGAATTCGAGAGCGTGTGTAAACCCATCGCCACGTTGTACAAGAAGCTGGAGGATTGTGCCTTTGAGGGAGACTTTTTCACAGATGTGAAAGATTACAACTTTCCTAAACAGCATCACTCCTCTATCATTTTTACTGTAAGTTTTACTATGAATAACAAGTAAATTAAATTACTGTATCCTCGGCACTACAGAAAGTTTAGCATGTCCCTTCTTCCAGGCTTGGGAAACGACTTACTTCATAATGAGCTACGAAGGACAGTGCTACTCTGATGTGTTCGTGTGGGAGAAAGAAAGTGGCAGCTTTGTACATTACCAGAGGCTGGATAACTCGGGATATGGCCATCACTGGCTTCTGCTGAAGGGAATGGACATGGTGAGATTTTGGGGGAATAGTTATTAGGAATTCGGTTTTTTCCTGTTTAACCTCCCCTCCCACACCATCGATTTTTGGCAACCCACGTGAATCGCATAGATCCGTGCGGAGTAAGTTATTTTTAGGAGGGGTGGGGTGGTGGTATGACCATGACAAGAGAAATGTTTGACAAGAATTGACTTCGGTCGATGGGCCTGCCACGCGAGGACTTAGATCCAGTATTCAGAGTATAGTGGCCGCACTCATGTTCATACATTACATCTTGTACTCTACTGATTATTGGCTGAGTATTGCTTGTTTTGCATTCCATTCTTTGATATTTTAGTATTTCATTGTTCGAAGATCAATGACGTCATACAACGCCACCGTTCGCATTATAATATGCCCCTCCACCCTATCCACTTGATCCACCCTGGAGGGGCTAAGCATTTTTCAATATAATGAAGTTTCTATGATCAGTTTACACGTTGATCAAAATTGATCATATAATCCATGCCATATTTCATAATTGTATAGGCAACTCAGTAGGGCGTGTTTGTCCCCCTCCCCCCCAGGAGGTCAGGACTATAGGGTGTCTTCCCCCCCCCCCCCCCCCCCCAGGTCAGGATTGTAGGGCATGTTCCCAGTCCCCCAGGAGTGCGGGACCCTATGATGTGTATAAACATAACCCCTCTTGCAGTAGGTATAGAAGCATGTTACGGAGGAGGAGGAGGTTGCAGCAGGAAGAAAATATATATATTTTTTTAAAGTTGCTCGAAGAAAACAGTGCAAGGAAATAGCACAAATCAAGGCAGAGCAGAGGCCTTCCAGCAACAAAAACCGAAGCATTTACTATCCTTGAAAAAACTAGCTGGTGCAATTAAAACAAAGAATAAAACCAAACCAAGTGACTGAGTATTACATGGGAAAGAAAACCAAATATTTTGTTTGTATACATCGTGGAACATGCTTATTTTTCTTATTTTAGTTCTAGATATGCTATTGAAACCCCAGTTGCTGGTGCATTAGTGATAAATCCCTTTGGTGAGTATTAAATTTTGAATTCTCGCTGAATGCAGAGCAAAAAAAAGGTATGTTTTCTCAATAATGGTGCACAATTAAAAATATTAACCATTTAAGTTTACTAACTAAAATTTTTAAAGGAATCAAGACCTGTATATGGAAAATATTGTTGCAGTAAACAGGTTTGATTTTGGGTGCTTTGTACAGGTATTTTAATTATTAGGCACTAACGAAATGAGTAACAACGTGAGGAATGGTTTTATACAGTAAAAACATCCCGGGCAGGCGTTTCCCCGGACCCCCTAGCTCGGTATTTTTTTTCTCCCAATCACATGCCTGAGTTATGAGCAGGAGTAATAATTATCCTAATTACTGTATCCGTATCACAAATATTTTTATTTCATTTCGCAGGTGTTTGTTGCAATGGCAGCCTCTTCAACCAGTAATTCCTGCAGCAATACAAATACCACCATCTGGCAGGTCACTCCTTATAACATTGAGGTAAGAAATGTTAGTCTCATTTCAATACAGTATGTGTAATGATTAAACACTGCCAGCATAATCTCTGTTTAGTTTTGGCGAATCCATGCAACCCTGGAAAACGGCTGTAAATTGGTGATTCTGTCGCTGATACGGCCTATGGGTCTTCCTAGGTGACCTAGGGAACATGCAATGGTCTTCACTTTCCTTTACTATTTCCTCTTCACTAATCGGCTTGAGCCAGTCAGTGTCATATTTATTATGCACTGTTGGCAAGTACAGGTATCCCAATATGTATGACCAAAAAAGCAAAACCGTTTAAAGTCTTACCTGTTTTTCTCAATTTAGAAGCAAATATTCACTTTAATGTATTTTGGTACCTTTATTTCTTCAAGTATATACATTCACTTTCTTAAATAAAAGTCCCATTACCTTCAGTAATTTAGTAAAATAGTTCGGCAAGTCGAGCAAACCTAATGGGAAGCTCGATTTAGCAGAAACTTCGATTTCACGAACGGGTGGCTCGAATTAGCTCGTTAAATCAAGAAAGTGCTGTACTTGTATATTGTGACAAGCGAAGATGCCACTCCCATTCTCTACTCCATATATCGTACTGGCCCCAACATTATCAAGTTTTGGATCCGTCAGTGTACATGGGCATGTAAGCATTGTGTAACCTAGAAATTTATAGATTTTATGCCGAAGGAGTTCAAAATGTGTCCATCTTTCCTCCAGGGGGGGGCACGTTCCTTCCATTCAGAAATTGGGATCCTCCCATGATGGGCACTTTTTTCTCGCCACTTAAACTACACCTTTTCACATCCGTTGACATTGTTACATAACTATTTGACAAATTTCTTAACCGAATGACAGAACACATATCGAATGGCAATCTAAAATAACTGTTGGTGGTATGTCATTCTCCAATTGTTACATTCTCAAACTATATGTAGACTGTCGGTTTATTGTTCGTCTGTCAACTTCATAACTTGTGTCAATCACTTCCGTTAGCCTGAACGAACAGTTATTTTAGTGTCATTCGATGTGTGTTTTGTCATACGGTTATGAAATTTGTCAACTAGTTATGTAACAATGTCTCGACGGATATGTGAAAGGGTGTATTTCAGAACACATTCAGCAAATGACTCGATTAGTCTGAACAGTTGCTTCCTGGACTGCGGTTGTTCAGACTCAAGGTGACTGAGGAAAGAATAGAAATAGGACGTTGTGAACTGGTGATATTTCTGGCCAGTATAAGGTGTTCATCAGCTGATAGTTCTTTGATATTAAGCTATAAACATTGAAATTATTTAATGCTAGATTGCTATTCATTCAGCGAGTCAGGCAAGTTTAAAATTGTTTTGGCATGTATAGACTGCAGATACCTGTATACAGTATAGTCTAGCCTGCTTCCAGACATTACAGACCGTGCAGGTACACAGTTTCCAGTGCACTTCCTCCAAAAGTATCTTGAACAATTTTGTGCGAGACCACATGGCAACGGATGAAGGATTTTGACAACCCTACCAAGACAACCGGAGTTGCTGTGTTCATTTTGAAATTCGTCGGTTCTTATCTTGATACTTTTTTGGAGCAAGTGTACCTAGACTGTCTGGGTATACAAACATTGATAAACAGTGGGGGCAATACGAGAGGAAAAGTAACAAAGCAGTCATGCTTGTATCCAGTTGCATCTTGCTTGGGTTTGGTTACTAATCCGTAATAGTAAATCTATTCGTTTTTTTTTTAATATAACCAACTTTACATTGCACATTCTCTCCAAAACTGATGGATCACTTGAAAAATAAGTATGGATAGTAATACAGTACTACTATATAGAATATCCCGCTCATTGTGGGTTTTTTGGTCATGTATATTTGTTTTCTCAACTATTTGACCGTAACGGTTTTAATGTGGTTAGGCAATTGTTTCGTCATTTATAGCTGTAAAGAATATTTTTTTTTTTGACATAGGACACTGGGTACCAGCTCGTATCCCTAATGTTTGTAATATCTCATGGTAGTCCTTTGAAAATTCTAAAAGTATGATTAAATTTCAACTGCTTTACTACCCACCACATTTAACATATCCAGTGTTTGCAGGACTTTGTGACCAATGTAATTTCTTGCATCCATGTTGAGAATAACTTGGCATCTTGTTTTTAATTTTTGTTTGGGCAGAGTTCCATGATGAATATGAATAGGCATTTGGCATTTCTATAAAGAAATTTTAGTAATTATAATTGTTGTGGTATCAATAGTCCTGTATGGGATTATTTTGATCTAGTGATTTAGCATATTAAATACTGCAGAGAAATAATGAGAAGCTTGGGAATGATTGGTGTATGGAGAGATTAAATGGGGCATAATGTTACGATAGACTAGTATTTCCTTGTCTCAATATTTTGTAGGTGTTCCAAGTGGTAGCGGCCGGTGAACACTTGTCAAGTGAGACACTGCCTGAGGGGCCTCTACTGCATGTGCATGCTCTACACATAACCATCACCTATACCTACTTGGCAGATAGTCAAACCTGGCGCCAGCTAGGTAGATCTCCTGTTGCAGGTAAGTTTGATGTACCCTTGGTGGTGAAATGTGACCTTAGAGCTCGAGGAATAATAGGGAGTCAAACTTTGCGAAGCCTTGAAAGTGCTGATCAAATTTTGTTGGCTATGAAGGTTTCATGAGCTGTAAATACCTGGTAGGTAAGGTATGCACTTATTCTAATTTTATAAATGTTCAGTATTAAGTAAATTCTGTTTTCTCGTATTTGCATTTTGTTACTGCTATTTTTCTTGCCAGCTGGTCAGGCAGGTGGTTTGTTGTGTACAGGGGGTCCCGACTTCTGAACTCCCACCGACACGAAAGGGGTTAAACTTTAATATACAGTATTTTAGTTACACGATTTATTTATTTTTAATTTTTACTGTATTTTATCATTCTATTTCTTATTTTATCTTAAGTGATTTTAGATGTATATAAGGACTTAGGCTATGATATAGTGGGATTTTAAACATTGTTCTGTAAGTACGGTATGCACACAGCATGTGCTCCGACTTGCGTACAAATCCAACTTGAGAACTTCCTCGGGAACGGAACCCGTTAATAACCCGGGACCCCTATACTGTTGGCAATTATTGGGCTTGTATGGAACCCTGAGTGTATCTAAACATGTTGGTCAAATTTGATCTTGAATAAGTTCACACTTAGTGCTGTCACAACATTCACTGACAGGTTGAGTGCAAGCGAGGCAAAGTCGAACCCAAAGGCTTTCCATCACGACGTAAAATTTAAATTAAAAAAGTGTTGGCTTATTTGATCTGAGGGCTGAAGATGGTAGTAGTGAAGATTCAGTTCAGGACGAGGAGGAAGCGTTCAACAAATTATTTTCCTGTGTTCACGAGTATGCGAATAATCTTCCTAAGAGTCCTGGCTCTGACATAGTGCATCCCAGAGTGCTAAGAGTTGTGTGAAGAGCTTGCTTGAGCCCCTCAAGATCCTGTTCTGTAAATGCCTGGATGAGCAAAATGTCCCAGTGACTGGAAAATGGCTAATGCGAGTCCTATATTCAAGCCAAGCGATAGTTATTCCATGAATAATTAGACTGAGCCTGAACATGATGGTACATGTACTAAAACAATCTTGAAAAGAACTGCCATCACTTACGTTAACGCTCTTGCTCGACACACTAGGTATTGGTTGTTCGAATTCTGGAACAGGGTGGTAATACATATTTGGATTTTGCAAAGGCTTTTGACCGGGTACCCCATGAAAGGCTGAGAATTAAACTGGAATGGTACGGGATTCAGGAATGTCCTAGTATGGATTAGACTTTCTTCATGATTACAAGCAATGTGGCTTAATGGCAAGAAATAATCCTGTGTATCCACTGTAAGAAGTGGGGTACCACAAGAGTGTACTGGGCCTGTTTGTTTAGATCATAATCTGCCAAAAGCTATACACACATCTGCACAAATGTCTGCAGACTATGCCAAGTAATAACGGGAAATTAAGAACAAAAACAGACTGAGAAGAGCTGCAGAATGATCTCGAATTTCAGTGATCGAAGAAATGGCTGTCAAGGTTCAATATCACGAATTATAAGAGGATGCTCCCAAGTCATACCAACAGTAAGGAGGCGTATTAAATGTCCCAGCAGGATGAAGAAACTATTAATTGAAACCGAATGTGAAAAGGACTTGGGTGTATGTTGACTGAACTGAAGTTTTCGGGCAATTGCGAGAAGGTGAATCAAGCAATTAAACTAGTAGGTCTTTTAAGAAAGGCGTTCAGATATCTTGTATGCAATTGTGGTGAATTGCATAATGTTCTAAAGGGATTGCTGGCTGCAGAGTGGGAGGTGGCGTGTTGTCCTCCGTCCTCCTCTCCCCGGCTACACACCCAATGTAGTTTTGTACAATATCTTCGATTTCTTCATATTCTATTCCCATAATTCTTTCCTTTTGATCCATTTCCTAATATACTGTATTCCAATAATAATAATAATAATAATAATAATAATAGACTTTTTGGAACTGCTTGCTTATTTCAGATTCATTCGGAAATTATAATCTTTTAATTCTTTTTCGAGAAAAAACATTAGAATTAAGCCGAAATCTGAATTACAACTATCACAATTAACGAGGGTACAGTGTATGTAGCTTTATTGGTGCCATAGGTCATAAAATTAACAGTAGCTATGTTAAATTTTGATATTTTCAGATTTCTATAATTGACTAAGAATCTCCATTAATTCACAACCTGGTACCTTGTATTAGTGTTAGCTTACAATGGATCAATGGTGAGTTGTTCAATTAATTCGCTACAATCCACAAGATGTGGGAGCAGAGGTGGTCCAGGAGGATGGAAGTGTGGTATATTGGAGGAGTCGTGGGGGTGTCGGCCATGTATGGGTGGACAGGATAGCCACGCTCACTCTTGACCTGCCCAAAGCTGCCATCAACTATGCTAGCCTTTTCACCAAGGACAACAATATTATACTGGTCCTCATTGTTACCTCCTTTACCTTTAAGGAGCCAGTGTATACTCTACGGGTTTGTATATTGGATTTTTTTTGTAAATTTGAAGAAATCGTTATTATAAACATATTTTTGACTGATTTTAGTTCACTTGTGGCTGAACATTATCCAAAAATAGACAGAACTGCAATACTGTACTAATCTATAGATGATAGTATAAATAAAATTTATTTCAGGTGTACTATGTTAAAGAAAGGATCTTAAAGTGTGTTGGCATACAAGTGTTGACAACATCTGGGCAGTTGTTAGTGTTTTCTGTAGGTAATACAGCCACAGGAGCCACATTTATTGTTGTTACACAAAAGGAACTGTGCCCTGTCATCTACACATTCTCGGGTAAGGATAACTTGTAGATCATAATACAGGACATCCTAATTTTGTTGACTAGTTACTTGGTAAGCAGTGTTCAAAATCTTACTATTCATGTCTGTAAATGTGGATTCACAATATTTGCAAATGTGAAATTGTGTGGTCACTTTTTTATAGAGGCTATTAACCCATTTATTGTATTGTACATACTTTAATTTGAGACGTAATGAAATCACTTTGGTTGAATTTATCAAATTTCATAACGGATAAAGATGGATGAAAATATCCAGCTGCTAAAACCACTAACAATGGACCATATTTGCAGGTGAGATACTGAAACTTTGGACAGAGCTGAGTGCCCCTAGGACGTCATGGCTGCAGCACTTTGAAGTCCGCTCAGACAGGTTCCCCACCATCATGGACCATTACCTCCTCCTCGGTCGCAGTGACAACAGGGCCTCCTTGTATTATTTGGTTATGAAAGGTGTGGCTATACCAGAGAAGAACATCTCTTGCACGATTTGATTTTTTAACCAGATGTCCTAAATGTCTTCATGGTTCGAAACATTGCAGCTACAATTGTAGTATTTGTTTAATTCTATTGCCTATTTTATTTTATTTAGTATATTTTCTCTAGTAAAACGAGATGTAGCATATGATGGCAATATAATACATTACAC
The DNA here is from genome assembly GCF_018991925.1 of Homarus americanus. Classification (NCBI taxonomy): domain Eukaryota; kingdom Metazoa; phylum Arthropoda; class Malacostraca; order Decapoda; family Nephropidae; genus Homarus; species Homarus americanus. The sequence goes on along the minus strand of NW_024738608.1, from coordinate 9,247,666 downwards.
CCCATGTACAGGGTACTGTAGTTGTTGCAGGCGGTTCGACAAGGAACTTAAACGTTTTCAGTGTCCTTAAAATAGAAAATTTGGCATTTTAAAATAAATATAATTGGTCTTTGGTGACTTTTATGGAACCTTTCATTTGCAATTCGGAGAAAGCCAGAATTGGTCTCGAATAGAATTTTATGCTTTTAGGCATAGGAATGAAAAAGGTCGTGTATGCAAGGAACAATATATTGTACAGGGAGTCCCCGGATTAGTACGCAAGTTGGAACACGTGCTATGTGCATACCGTATTTACAGAATGTTTAAAATCCCGCTATATCATACCCCAAGTCCTAATATGCATCTAAAATCACTTGATTTAGGAGAAAGAAATAACGATAAAATACAGTAAATGAAAGTAAAAAATAAGTTGTCGAGTAAATCAAATGCTATAAATTTAAAGTTTAACCCCGTTCGTATCTTTCTTTTTTGGTAAATCGGGGACTCCCTGTATACTGCATTGAAGATGTGGTGCCATTCCCATGAATCTATTTTTTTTCTGTAGCTGGAGTTACTAGGTACTGTACTACTGTATATCATAATGATCTACTGTATGTACCGCACTGTTTCTATAGATACATAGCTACATACCCTGTCACGTAAAGTATCGTGATGTATGTATGTATGTATGTATATATATATATATATATATATGACTAAATTCTTTTAAGTATTGGGTACCTGCAGTATATAATTATATAACCCTAATATAAAACGGACTGGAAATGGAAATTTATATATTCTACACTACACTTTGTATGAATACCGAATTTAATGAAAAATATTGATTTTAATTACTTTACTGAATAAAACACGTTTAGCGATCTGGATGCGTGTGGCGATCCCACTACCCTTTATACCTGGGGAGTGAAACTTCCCAAGTTATTAACAAATAAAGGAACAAATAGGGAACACGGCAATAATTATCCCCACAAAAACCTACTCGACTAAATGTACTTGAATAAGTATGAACAAGTTGAAATAAGTCGCAAAAGGGAAGATAATTAATTAATTCAATTTATGTTCTAAAGGGAGTAATGACTAGCAAACATGAATTTAAGGGTATAAGTAATTGTATATTAAAATAAGTGATGCCAGAAGGGCGAAAATATACCATACGGAGTTAGACCAAACGGAGTTAGACCAAACGAATATTACTTAACATAATTAGATTACACAAACATACAGTATATATACAACAATCCCTACAAAATAGTTATTTCCTACCAAACAGGAGATTCCTTACCACCAGGATCCCTTCCTAGGCCTAACTAAACGTGTCACTAATACCTGATACCCCTAGGGCATTGCAGAAGACTGGACAAGGCACTGGACAAGGGTCAAGGCTAGAGAACGAATGGACACCTCTACCATATGCCGCGGTTTTTCGCTACTGGGTAAGCGTGCCCACGCTGTGGAGGAGCGCATCTCATAACACATGATCCAGGACATTTGCTAGATATTTTATATAATTAATTAATACTACTCTTGATTTGACTTAGAGTAACACAATGATGCATATTAATAACATACATAAATATACAATTAACCTAAGTAACTAAGAACAATAATAATATAAGTACAATTAACAAGTTAATAGCTTGCGTTAAATGTAGACGTGAACATATGCCCCAGGCTATGCGAGTTCCCGAGTGCCACAGGCACGTGACAATGCGTTCCTAACAAAATACCGATTTGATCAAGTGAACAGCAACGAGAAGTATCTTAAACAAGGGATGATCAGGAAAATCGGTGAAGACGTCATGTAATTGTGTAGTAGTCGCCAGGGGTGTCATTTGCCCCCATCCCTCGACCTCTAAGAAGACCTGGCTTGCACAGCCCAAAGGCTGTCTTGCTCTCTGGAAAATTGTAATTAGATTCATTTTTCAAATAGACGAATTTGGATTTGGTGAAAACATCTTGTGGGGGTTTTCTGATGATGAATCTCGGATATGATGGAGGTGAGAAGGGGAACTCGGCTACGGCGTGTTCTCTATAAATATATTGTATACAAAACAGTCTGCTGCTGGGAAGTTTCTGCATAGTAGAGGAGTTGCTGTGCAGGAGCTTCTTTAGAGGTGTGGTGTGCTGCAGAGCTCTTGGTAGAATGGACTTCATGGCGAGGCTGGGAGCTTGTATACACGAACACCGGAAGTAAGCGTCGCTGGTGGCAGAGAAACACTCAGGGTGGCCGAACCCTACTGAGTCTAGATGGCTAGGCTTGTCTGAGAAACTGTCTCCTGATCGGCGACTAATGGAAGTGGCAGTTGTAGGGGGAGAGTATAACTACAATCTCGATAAACTGAATAGCATTAAGGAAGCAAGTCGTATTGCTAGCAGCCACATGGTCCACACCGGGCAGATACAAATTGAAAATATAATACATGTTGGAATGTGTTCCATCATTACAGCACCACCAGGCATCACCCAAAAATAATAACCGCGTTGGCAGTTGAGGCTGATGTCCTGGTGTGTGGCATTGCATGCTCTTTGTTCTGATTTCGTTGTGCCTCGGATATATTATAAAGTGTTAAATTTACTCGAAGCTCTGGCAACGAACTATTGCTGGCTTTTTCGCTAAAAAACTAAAGAACGGGACAACGCTTCATGTATTGCCGAGAAAGAAGACAGCAGGGGTGGCCCTGAGCTAAGTGTCGGTACTACTCCATTAACATCTGGGATTGGGAATGATGGTGGAAACAGTTGTTTTAAATGACTGTGCTCCCTACTGTTACCCCCCGCTCGTTGTGACGTAGGCATGACGAACCAATTTAGTTTCCTAGGGATTTGTACAGTAGTTTATATCGGAATATAACAGAACAAACTCACTATGAGGTCCCTTGCATAATAAGGGTTACTCGCGCCTAAATTTGAAAGCTGTAAACCGGGTTTAAAGTTTTTCCAACTTCTAACAAGCGTAATGGAATGTAATGATCATGCACAGTAAGAAGAGGGGAGCTTCATGGCAAATGAACATTTATTGATGTGGGTTTTTCAAAATGGAAGGACTGTTCAAAATTATTTGAAAAATCTGTTCGAAGTGGAAGGCACGCAAGTTCTAAGTGTGGTTGAGCTTGAAAGTTGTAACTAGCAAAAAAGACATTTCCTTCAAGAATAAACTTTGTGCCAACAGGGCAAATGAAATTAAGGAAAATGGAGAACATGCGAGAGATTTATTAAGCTTTACGAGCTTGCTTGTCAGACAAGGTTTGCCGTTCCTTGGTTATGATGAAAGTGCAAGGTCTCCAAATAAAGGAAATTTGTAGACTAAAAGCGCTAGCGGACACCAATGATATTTTGCAGAAAAAGATGCAAAACGGATATGGCCACTGCACGTCTCCTGAACACCAAAATGATTTAATACGGGTGTTTGGCAACATTATTTGAGTGATCTACACAGGTTAAGAAAGCAAAATATTTCTTATTAGTGGATGTATGCTGTGCGTTATTTAGTTCATAAAGTAAAAATAGAATGGACCAACTGCCCGATTAGCTTGTGATGAAATGATAAATAAAAATAACTAAAGCTATCTTCATTTCACATTAAGAGTGTTGATTACGGTTTGTTAAAGATCCAATTTGGATACAACTGATGAAAGCCTTTCTCTTGTCGAATCACTAGTGTGGGGTTTTGAGATATTGGTTCACACTCACGATGGGTTGGAGAAAGGAAACTCACAATGTGCTCTCTTTATGCATATTGTATTGGATGTACAATGCAGCTTGGTGCTGGGAAGTGGCAGCGTGGAGTAGAGAGAGTTGGTTGGGGAGCGCGCTCAGAGGAGGACACGCAGCTTGTGGGGCTCCATAGTCGCTGGCGAGAGCCACCAGGCAGGAACAGAGGTGGTGTTGCTTGCTGGTGGCTGTAGGTAGAAGGGCAGGTCACGGCGGGGTGAGGTGTGGCATGATAGTTGACCTCCGCTTTGTTAGGCGGCGCTGTTTACCGACGTTAGACCACGAGGAGTAAGCTGGTGAATTCGAAGAGGGGTCGGCTAGTCAGCGACAAACTTATTCACCAAGTGAGTCAACCTCCTGTTGATAAGACAAACACATGGCTTGCGACAATCTTAAAGGTCGAGCGCAGGTCAGCTGATTAATCAAAACAGCTGGCTGGCTCCCACACCCGTCTCGGATAGAGGCCAATAGATTCTTACCACTTGAACAGGGAAGTCAGACACAACTCAAGTGTTATCTCAAAGTGTATTCGCAAAACATCTCTGGAGAGAATTCCTAATTTATTCTTTCAGATTATATCTGTATATATACCTGCTTCTACAATAAACCCAAGAAAACGGCTATAAGTGTTTACATCAAACCCAGCCACTGAAAGAGTTCCAGAACTTAATTAAAACAATGTGATACCAAAAACAGCTATCACAGTGTGACATGTTACTGTAATGTGATCTCGCGTTACTATAGTGTGACCTCCCATTACTATACTGTGACCTCACGTTACTTTAGCGAGTCCACGTTACTACAAAATTATTTCCAACATAGCGGATGTCGCACGCACACGCACACACACACACACACACACTGAGTGGTGCGCAGCTACGTGATGGTGCTGATTTGGTGAGATGCGGAGTTAAGTTATAGTGCTGGTAAGGCGAGGTGCGCAGCTTTGTGATGGGGCTGGTAAGGCGAGGTGCGCAGTTAAGTTATAGTGCTGGTATGATGTAATGTGCAGCTATGTGATGGTACTGGGATAGTGAGATGCGCAGCTGATTTATTTTGTTAGTATAAAGAGATGCGCAGCTGACTTACTTTGTTAGTATAAAGAGATGCGCAGCTGAGTGACTGTCAGTATGGGGAGATGTGCAGTTAAGGAGTTTGTTAGTATGGTGATGTGCGCACCTGAGTAATTGTGTTATGGTGAAATGTGCAGCTGTGTAATGGTTTCAGTATACTAGTGATATGCTCAGCTGAATAATGGTTTCTGTATAGTGATATGCGCAGCTGAGTGGTTTCAGTATAATATGCGCAGCCGAGTGGTTTCATAGTGATGTGCGCAGCAAAGTAATGGTTTCAGTATTGGGAGATGCGCAGCTGAGTAATGGTTTCAGTAGTGATATGCGCAGCTGAGTTGTTTCAGTATAGTGATGTGCGCCGCTGAATAATGGTTTCAGTATAGCGATGTGCGCAGCTGAATAGTGGTTTTGTAGTGGATTTCTCCCCTACAAACGCTGTTTGTCACTGAGTAGCCGACCCCGCGAATTCCCCAGTGTATGCCTCGTAGTCTAGGTCAACCAGCGCCGCCATACATCACGGAGGTCAACTATTAAGCCACGCCTACCTCCGCTATATAAGATCTGACCTCGTGGTGACCTATCTCTCTCCTCTTTCTACCTACACCAACCAGCAAGCAACACCACCACCTCCGCTTCTGCCTGGCGGCCCTTGCTCCAGCCGGCGAGCATGGCGACCCACAAGCTGTCCTCCTCTGAGCACCCTCACCAACCAGCTCTTTACTCAACGCTTGTAACCACGCTGCCTTCCCAGCACCAAGCTGCATTGTACATCCAATACAACATGTATACAGAGAGCACACTGAGTTTCCTTTCTCCATCCCATCCTGAGTGTGAACCCAAACATAACTTACCCTACAGTTTCAGTGAAGTGAGATGCGCAGCTGAATGATGTCAATAAAGTCGGATGTGCAGCTGAGTGATGTCAGTATGGTGAGATGCGCAGCTGAGTGGTGGTGTCAATATGGTGAGATGCGCAGCCGAGTGATAATTTTTTTGAATATTGAATATATTAATACCAGATGCATCTGGTAACATTGTGACAGCACTAGGATCCAGTTTATGGAATAAACTGTTGAAATTGAAACCCAATTGAATATTTTACCCAAATATTTCTGGTATTATTATGCATATTTACACATTCCATGAAGAAATCCTCAACTTAGAATGAATATGCAGTGTATCATTATAAATTAATAAAACTTTGTATATATTTGACAGTAAGAAAGAAGACGTTTCTTCTATATATTAAAGCAGGTTTTAACGTAATGAATTAAATACTTTAAATAGTTTTCATTTCGTGAATAACGCTAAATTCTGTAATTATTTCGTGTATTCTATTCTGTCTAGTATTTACGTATGTATTGACATGAAGAGATACTAACGATTTTTTATTTATTATATTCTAGTTTTTGTGTTTTGTTTTTAATCTTTATAAACAAACATGTGATACAGCCGAAAGACGAAGTGGCCAGTATTCTCCAAACAAGCCAAGACACAGAATACTGTAAACCCTAGGTAGCAACTCACAGGAGCCGTGTTGAGACAGATGGTCCTGAGTCAAATGACGCGCTGTGTGACGTCAAATATTCTGCCACTCACAACATAGCTAGAAAGAAACGTCACGAATCTTCGCCCAATCGCGGGCCTTGTACTGACGTCATAAGCGGGAAAACCAATCACGAGAGGCACCGAGGGTTGCGCTTGAACCAACTCAATTTAACGAACACACGTACACACACACACCCACAGCACCATCACCACCAAGGGCCCAAGACCACCTAACGCACGTCAGTGGAAGTTTGACGGTTAGTGTGTGTCGTTGTGGTGCATCGTTTCTTGATATCCGGGACGGGTCTATACACATTTCTCCGTGCACAACTATTTGTTAAATTTTCGACTTTTCTACCACTAAAAGACCTTTATTAGGTAAGTGTGTGATTGCGTTTACACCGGTGTTTATGTTAATTTACCCTTAAAATACGGGTTCGTGTACCGTATCTTTGATGAGTAACGTGTGTCAGTGATATCACGTCAATTATTTTTGCTTACACCGCCACTTTATTACAGAAAATGATATTCTCGTTTGAAATAAAAAGTCAGACACGAGAAACACCACTGCATCATGATTTATGTGATGTTTTGCATTTTTATCGAGTTGTGCATGCAAAAGGAATTATGGTAGTTTCTTATCAGTGTTGACGTTAAAGGTATCTGGTGTGGTCACCTGGGTTACTGGGGGTGGACGGCCTTAAGGGCTTTCTTTGTTTCCATCACGTTAGCACCGAACGTTGTGGGTTATGGGCAACAAACGTTCCACCACTGCTGCTTGACCTTACCATACAGTCACTAATTGAAGCCGCGAACACCACCACAGATTACCACCAACACTAACTATCCTCCAACACCACCCCACCCACCTACATCTTAATCCAACACCACCACTACCCCATCCACCTACACCTCGTTCCAACACCACCACTAACCCACCCACCTACGTCTTCACCAACACTACCCACCAACACCGCCACTTCCCACCAACACTGCCACCTCCCACCAACACTGCCACCTCCCACCAACACTGCCACCACCCACCACCACTGCCACCACCCACCACCACTGCCATCACTCACCACCACCCACCAACGCTGCCACCACCAGTACTGCCCACCACACTACCAGTACTGCCACCACCCACCAACACTGCCACCACCCACCAACCTGCCACCATCCACCAACACTGCCACCATCCACCAACACTGCCACCACCCGCCAACGCTGCCACCACCCACCAACACTGCCACCACCCACCAACGCTGCCACCACCCACTACCAGTACTGCCACCACCAATAACCACTGCCAGTACTCCTACCACTATCAGTCTAACTACCACCAGCCACACAACTACCACTACCTGTATAACTACCACCAGTCACAACTACCACTACCTGTATAACTACCACCAGCCACACAACTACCACTACCAGTATAACTACCACCAGCCACACTACTAGTATCACTACCGCCAATACGAACACTACTTCCATCATCAACCACAATTACCAGTACTACAACAACTACCACCAATAGCTATTCCTTCGCCACCAATTTATTACCACCACCACTACCAGTACTACTACCACCACCTCTACTAGTATATATAACGGTTGCCCCTCTTGTAACGAGGACGGCCGGCTCAAAGGCCACCTTGGCGTGAATTTGTTTAAGGTGTAGAAGCTGTCGCCAACACAACAACCACACCCTGAATTAACGAGTTGCTTGACTCAGTTGTCCGAGAAGACCGGACAACTCGCTAACCACCCTGGAATACGATCCGCAAATCGATTAACATCCAGGTTCCCAATTACTGCTGGGTAGACAGAGGCAAATGGCGTAAAGAAACTTGCTCATAGTTTCACCCTGCCCGGGGATCGAACCCGGGTCCGCTCGCTTGCGAGGCGAGCTTGCTAACCATTACACCACAGGTCGCCATACCTCTACTAGTAATACTCCTCGCAAGCGAGATGTCACGGGTTCAATTCCCGGGCCAGTGGAAGTTGTTTGGACATACTTCCTAGCCCCCATTAGTCCCTGTTCACCTAGCAGTAAAGTAGGTACCTGTTGTAAGTTGAAAGTTGCGAATTCGTATTCAGGGAGTTGTTGTAGCTCCCAATAACTTGACATAAACCATTGACTCTTCAGGCTTCTACGCCCTTAACTCATGAGACATAAGGCAAGCATGAACTTAGCATGCTTCCCTGTTGGGCGCTGTAAACGCTTCACCTAACACGAGGATGTAGGGGAGTGCCCAATAAAAAGAAAAAAAAAACGTACTAACAACACCTCCACTATTAGTGCTACCGCCACCGCCACCACCACTACAACCACCACTATCAATACTACTACTACTACCGCCACTACCAATAATGGTTGCCCCTCGTGTAACAGGACGGCCGGCCCAAGGGCCACCTAGGCGTGAATTTGTTTAAAGTGTAGAAGCTGTCGCCAACACAACAACCATACCCGAGTTAACGAGTTGCATGACCCAGCGTCAAGGAATAGTCCGAGAAGACCAGACAGCTTGCCAACTGCTCTGGCTAACCAATACCACCACCACTATAAGTACTACTACTACTACTACTGTGGCCTCCATCCTCCCCCAATAGCCACACCTTTGCCACCATTTTATTACCTTAAAATTAAATATCCTAATACATAAGTAGCTATCCTAGCTGTGTTGAGTTAGTAGAGCCGCCGATCCATGCGGCATTCAGTGACTGTTCCCTCATAGCCAATATCTGCAACTGTAGTGGGCTTTGGGGCCAATGCTCTCGTTCCCGTGAGGCAGAGCAAAGCAGACCTAAGGAGAGAGGACAGTCGACATCTCATCCAGGCTGTAACATAACTTCTGGGCTGCTGCTTCTGTTCGGATTGCACCTCCGCTAGTCTGGCGTAGAAGCATCTTGCACTTGGTTCCATCCCACCAGAGATTGTGAACACCAGAGGAGTGAAGCTGCTTTGATCAACGTTCTGCATTCTCTCCCCGTATCCCCTTATCTTGTTGCTCTCGTTCCTTCTGTGTGCAGCATCGAGAGCTAACTTACGGTGACATGTGGCCATGGGATCGAAAATTCTGATGTCGAAGAAGGCTTGCTGTCCCTGCGTCCAGAATCCTCGAGCACTGACGTCAACACGGGCTACGTTGGATGTGTTTGAAGTCCTATGTTGGAAGATCTCACCGTCCAATGGAAGGAGGGTCGGTTCTACCATGACATCACAGCAGATTTCCTTCAACATATTTGCTGTGAGATCCCTTACTTTGCCATGCCTCATGCATATGAAGCCCCCATTCTTGCACACCATGGCGTGATCGACGTCATAGGAAGAGCCACACACGCATTAGGAGGGCAAACCTTCTACTGGCCTATCATACCCTATAGCATTGGCATCTGTAAATTCTTGTTTATTGAGACTGAAACCATTTGCCCTTATCGGTAACGTAGTTAACCAGTTCGAGGCGCCCACCTCCTGCGCTATAGCTACTTTTTTTCTTCAAATTCTCTGATACTTGCAGCAACAGTTGCTGCAACTTATCACGTTGGCCGCTCTGTCGTAATGGACCTTCGAATCTTGTTTACTTCACTGGTATCCGCCTCCCCTGTTGCGTTCTGAGCTATTATGTGTTCCGTGAGGGCTGCCCTGAGCTTAACTGAGTTTAGGTGTTCGGTGGCAGCAATCTCCTCTGGATTGGTCAGTCCCATTCCTCCCCGTCTCGGTGGTAATACAAGGAGTGATCTTTCTGCTGGGGTTAAGTGAGGGTGTTTCGCTAATTTGGGAATGAAATTGACGCTGATAGCTTCTTCCAGAGGGTGGAGGGGGGGAGGGGTCCGATATCGGGGATAGTGCGCATCAGGTAGTTACAGCAATGCTTGACTCCATGGTTGAATGCCGCAAAAGCCGCATGTGGCTATGTGTTAGCAATCTCAGACAGAGTTTGGATTTCCCTAACCCACTCATTCACTTTTTCCGTTACGTACTCGGTCTTGAAGTCCGTCATGCCAATTACTGCGCCTTGGTGTCTTTGGCCATCCTTTGTTATTTTGACCTCGCTTCCACCGAACACCTCCATTGCCCGTTCATAATGTTCTGGCTTCACAATGAGGAAGGACTTGCTGGCGTTTGGGTGGTACCCTATTTGTGGGCCTCGTGATATTACCAAGTCCTACCATTTTTGATGTCCTCCACTTTTCCTGCTCCTGTAAGGTCATCAGCATACGCCACTTGCTTGACCCCAGTTTCAAATTTTATTGTGTGTTGGAGCACAGATAGGCCTTTGCGTACATTGCCATTGCAACAGGGTCCCCCTGCGTTGTTCCTTCTGTTGACTGTATGATTGTATCCTCTCTTAGAGCCTTGTTGTTTACTATATAAAGGCCTGATGGATTCCTATAGGAGTTTTCTACATACATTGCAAAGCTTGGACACTTGATCTTGATGTTGTGCAGTGCGGCCTTGCGGTTAAGTATGTTGAATGCGTTTGAAGCGTCCTCTAGGAGAACGGCCTCACAATCGCGCTGCCCAAATATCGTTCTCATGGCATGAATGGCAGCTTCCCTTCCAGCTTGTTGGCCAGCACAAACTTGCAGGTTCCCTGCTGCTGCCCTGACATCATCCTTTACCACCTCCATTATGCATTTTCCGATGATCCAACTCAGCACTTCTCCTATTACTACCACCGTCACCACTGCCAATAAGATCATGTGAATCAAGTTATGTAAATGTTTGTCCCTCTAATTAATTCAAACTGTAGACTCTCTCTTCTGCCTGTCATGTTGTTCCTCAATGTAATTAAACTTTTAAATTCCTCTTGGGTCATCTTGGTGAAGTAAATTCACTGCTTACAATTGTTCATTTACCGCACCAGCACTATTTATGTACTGCACATGCTGGACCTGTGTGACGACTTTGTTGATTATACAGTAAATCTTTTTTTCCTTCTTATTGTTCCTGCCCCTGGTGTGTCTTGGCTGGTGTAAGGGAAAACTGGTGGTGTAATCCGATAGTCACGACAGCTCACTCCTGCACTGATTGTTATTGTTCCCGTGACGTAAAGGTGGCACCTCTGGCGGTCGCCCCCAGAGTTACTACTATCAACACTACTGATGGATAGTTATTTAGTCAATAAAATCGTCATACATGTTCATATTGGATCAGTGACAATGTCATGGCATTATATTATATATCACCGCCATAAATTTATACAACAATAATCACTACAACTTACAATTAATATCCATTTATTATAATGTAAATTTAAAGTAATTCCCATATTGCATTATTAAAGCACATGCTCTAAACGTGGCCTGGAGGTCAGTCTCTTGATGTCTAAATTGACGAACTGGCCTCGTTCACACGGGCGTGTTCTCAGAGAGCAGAGCACATACACAATATATTAAGTAAGGATGGCCAAGACTTAGCCAGAGTTGTATTAATGTGAGGTTACTCGTACTCCTGGTGGCATCGAGCAAAGGTTCTCCCAGGGAGGGTGTTTATTGGGCTTAAACACATAGCCAAATACATTACTAACGTCGCCAATGATAATTAAAGTAGCATTGATAATAATACACCAATGATAACTGGACCAGTTGGTCATTCAGTATATTAATATTAACTCGGGTGTTCATCAAGCTAGGTTGTAGATACAGATTTGGAGTTTCTTTGGATTTTGGAAGGTTAACACCCAGCTTATACCACCTTAAGATTAACCACCCCAATACTAACCTAACTAACTAACTAACATAATATAACCTAACCCCCCTCTCCAGGTAGTGTTAGGTTTAATCATCAGATGAGATAAGGGGGGGGGGGTTAAGCTTCAGGTGACTTCGTTTTCTGAAAATAATTCCAAGAAAATATTTAGGCATATAATTCAGCTACAGCAGTACAGTATGGTAGGGTACCAGTTGATGCTTTATCTGTTCATTAGCTGCCATGTAATACTGCAGCTTATACACCTGGCTTTGTATACCTATATTGCCTCTGTCGATGAGGAAACTATACTATCTTTATTCCTCCCCCTCTTTACTGTGGGGTGGAACAAGGGGGTAGAGGAGAGGGGGTAAACTTAAGGGAGCAGTGCAAGACAAGTGTAAACAAAGACAGGAAAGAGTAAGATAAGTAGAAGTAGACCCACAGTCACTCTTATTCATATCCTCAAACTGCACACTCAGGCCACTCCCCACAATGGTCAAATTAAACTGAAGCATATTTACTAAAAATAGCTTCAGCATCTGTCTATTGTGTACAGTTCAGGTTCCGGATTCTGGAAGGTTTGTAGTGAAAAATTTTCCGCTAAGAATCAAGATGGCGTCGAAATTGTCCTGTAACTGTATCGTAACTATCGTAACCATGAACCATTACAGGCAGGGAACACCAGTGGTCCTGAACCTCTCCCCCCTCCCCACCATGAACCATTATAGGCAGGGAACACCAGTGGTCCTGAACCTTCTCCCCCCACCATGAACCATTACAGGCAGGGAACACCAGTGGTCCTGAACCTCCTCCCCACCATGAACCATTACAGGCAGGGAACACCAGTGGTCCTGAACCTCCTCCCCCACCATGAACCATTACAGGCAGGGAACACCAGTGGTCCTGAACCTCTCCTCCCCCCACCATGAACCATTACAGGCAGGAACACCAGTGGTCCTGAACCTCTCCCCCCACCATGAACCATTACAGGCAGGAACACCAGTGGTCCTGAACCTCTCCTTCCCCCCTACCATGAACCATTACAGGCAGGAACACCAGTGGTCCTGAACCTCTCCTCCCCCCACCATGAACCATTACAGGCAGGGAACAGGGAACCATTACAGGCAGGGAACACCAGTGGTCCTGAACCTCTCCTCCCCACCGCAGAACCATTACAGACAGGGAACACCAGTGGTCCTGAACCTCTCCCCCCACCATGAACCACAGGCAGGGAACACCAGTGGCCTGACCTTCCCCCACCATGAACCATTAAGGCAGGAACACCAGTGGTCCTGAACCTCTCCCCCCCACCATGAACCATTACAGGCAGGGAACACCAGTGGTCCTGAACCTCTCTCCCCCCCACCATGAACCATTACAGGCAGGAACACCAGTGGTCCTGAACCTCTCCCCCCACCATGAACCATTACAGGCAGGGAACAGTGGTCCTGAACCTCTCTCTACCATGGGCAGGGAACACCAGTGGTCCTGAACCTCCCTCCCCCACCATGAACCAGGCCCAGACCAGGGAACACCAGTGGTCCTGACCTCCCCCACCATGAACCATTATAGGCAGGGAACACCAGTGGTCCTGAACCTCCCCCCACCATGAACCACAGCAGGCAGGAACTGGTCCTGAACCTCTCCTCCCCCACCATGAACCATTACAGGCAGGGAACACCAGTGGTCTGAACCTCTCCTCCCCACCCATGAACCATTACAGGCAGGGAACACCAGTGGTCCTGAACCTCTCCCCCCCTTCCACCATGAACCATTACAGGCAGGGAACACCAGTGGTCCTGAACCTCTCCCCCCCTTCCACCATGAACCATTACAGGCAGGGAACACCAGTGGTCTTGGCTCCTGTTACAACAACAGTAAACGTGTTCAGTCTTGTGTTGGTCAACTGGCGTGTTACTGGTACATGTTTGTTGTAACTTGTTCATCTTGTGTCACCATGTACAGTTGACACAGACAAGTTTATATGAATACTGACAACTTAGGCAACAGGTGGATTTAGCATCAAATTTGTCGTATGCATAGATGGCTTTAAACTTTGTCCTAAAATTGAAAATGTAAATACCAGCTATTAACTATTCATTAAAACAATAGTGTATGAGAAAATATAATTCCTAATTTGTTGGGTATAATATTTATATTGAAAAAATTGTGAGAAAAAAAATTACCACTCCCCACCCCACCCCCACTATACCTCCAGACCCAATAAAGGTTAGCAAAACAATAGTAAACAACAGATTGATTTACCTTAAAGCACAAACAAGAGAGAGAACCTTATTTGCAATAGGGTACTTTTGTGAGGTTGAAGTGGCTAAACAAATAATAATAAATATACAATAAAGATAAATTTCTGGGATTACCTCAAGAGAAACTCCCCGATCCTGATGAGTAATTACCCGTACAGTGCCTGGAGGGGGGTATGTTAGGTTAGCGTTAGTCATTAGGTGGAATAAACTCGGGGTTAGGTTAGGTTAGCGTTAGTCATTAGGTGGAATAAACTCGGGGTTAGGTTAGGTTAGCGTTAGTCATTAGGTGAAATAAACTCGGGGTTAAGCACATGACACTTACACTGCTTGATACCAACGAGTCTTCCTCCACACTGCCTTGAACACTGAGTCTAGCTCCCTTGCCTACCTACATTATTTCCGGGAAAAATCACCACCACCAACCTTCTGGGAATTGCCTGCCGCCTAATGCTGTTTTAATGGCTTGTTTTGTTGGTGGGGGAGGAGGTGTTGGGTGGGCCTACTCTGGGGGTGTGGGGAGGGGCTACTCTGGAGATATGGGGAGGTGTGGGGTGAGGATACTCTGGGGGTGTGGGGAGACTTGAACTAGGGTCTTGTGTGGTAATTTTCTATATACAGATTCCCTCGTCCCTTACCGTAGTACTATATGCACGCTTAATCAATGTAAAATTTTAATTTGATTTTACTGAATATATATGTATGTATGTACTGTATGTATGTCTATCCACTTATGCCTCAATCTCGGAAATACACAGCACAGTATCTCGGTTCGCTTGAGGCCAGACTACACTGACAACTTTATGTTAATATTTTTTATTATAAGTTTATTACACAAGTTAACGCCTTTGTCACAAAACACAATATACAACTTAATCTTCAGTTAAAAAAAATTAAGCAAGAATTTCTTTAGAGGAAAAAAGTAATTTACTTTGTTGCCCTTTTATGATTGAAGATCTTGAAGTATTAATTACTATTATAATTTTATTTTAGAAATATAAATATTTCATTGCGATACTTCTCATGGCAAATGTCAAATCAGAAAGTTCCTAACGGATGACGTCATTTGGCTAGTTCCTAACGTCATAAATCCCTTGACATTTACAGTTGAAGTTAGTGCGGAAGAAAGTGTCTTTGATATACTCGTATTCAGTATAGAAAAACACTCACAAGGTAGCAACAAAAGTGGCGAAAACCTTTCCGATGCCAAACAAAAACTTACTCGAGACAATACCTTAACTAAAGACGTTTACTAGACACTGTACTTTGTCTCCTAAATCATATTATGTTTTCAACTTGTGGTAATAAGAATTACGGTCAACCAGTTATAGAATACTTGTAATCATAAGACTCAAATATTGTGAATGGAAAAGGATCACAAATTTATGGTAGTCAGGATTTTTCGTTTTATTTTACGTATGTTAATGTGTGATGCAAGGAATATAAATAGGCTGTACGTGAAGGTTAAGAGAAGCTACAAGTAAGACGTGTGTGTGTGTGTGTCAGTGTCAGGGACATACAGATTAGTTTCACCCTCGCCACCTTGTAAACCCCATTTCTACCTCAAAAACCCTACATTCTCAATGTCGTCCTAATGATAGAGGAATTTCCCCTCACGTGAACAGCACATGGCAGCTCACACCTTATGGAAAATTACAGTGGGGTGATTGGATTATATAAACTAAATGTATGAACCCAAATTTATATAATTGTTATTGCCATGAGACAGGCTAATACAGCCAGCCCCCGTTCTGAGTCGACCCTTGTCTGGGAGCTGGGACTCGCTAATGGCTGCTATGTCGATGTTATACCTAGCCATCTCTTTTGCCACCACAAGGGCGGTTCTTCTTTCAGGGTTCTGGCATTCCATGCAGCGACCATAAGAGGTTGTAGAGTTTGTTTTTGTTTTGATCTGTGCCTATGATTGTGTTTTCGACCGCATAAGGATGACCTTACTGAGTGCAGTTGCCCAGACAGGTTTGTTCTTTAGGCAGGCTATGTTAGGGCACCCTTTCTAGCCCCCTCCCCATGTGAGGCGAGCAGGGTGGCTCCTCGAAAGGACTGCTCAGTCGCACAGACAGGACCGGATTGCACTGCTGCCTAGATCCCAGTGCAGAAACGACCATCTTATTTATGCCGCCGTGTGCTGAGCTGTGACAAGAGGCTCCCGGCAGTCATCTCTGCATGTCCCCGTCGCCATAGGATTTTTAGGGGTATAGAGGTTTTGAAGATGATGAGTTGGATGATGGCTGTGCAGTTGATTTATGTGCTGAGCCAGGAGCGCAGGCTGCTACCACACATCTTGGCTCTCCCTTTACCTGGTGCAAATGTTGCAACGACTGGGGAGAGGGCGAGTTGCAATGGACTGCCGATAGCCCAGTTTGTTGGGTTTTGCCTTAGTTGCTTTTCCATCATGCATTGCCTTCGTCTGCCGGTGTAGTCGTTGGATTCCCATGGTGGTCACTTCTTCCGTCTATACCGCCGTTGGGGTCTTGTTGGAGCTCTGTAAGTAAGTCTACCGTATATTTTTCGTTCAGGGTTTACTTCCGTAGACTTATGCTTACCAAGGTTAATCTGCAGAGCAGCGGGGTAGTGGTTGGTAGGTGCCAGGATGTGTCCACATGCTAATGGGCCTATGTGCCGTCCCTCTGGAGTTTTGGTGGTGAAGGGGCTGTATACTGGCAGGGGAGGACTTATGCAAATTGCTTCCCTGTTCGCCAGGAGGGCTAGCCAGCGGCGGTAGCTGAAAGCGAGAGGAAGCATGCAGTGCTTGCACTTTAACACTAACATAATGCTGCTACGCTAGGCGCGTTACACCACCCTGTGCACACACACACACACACACATCCATCCACCACCATCACCACCACCATCAACAAATTCACAACGATCACCAGTACTACTACCATCACCATCAACAACACCACAACAACCACCACTACTAGCTAGCCACATGGTGTTATGATGGTCGTATGTGGTGTTGGTAGTTAGCATTGCATCTAAGCTGATGTCGCTGTTGTTGTTTTACGCCGTGTGGTTGTTGTTATTGTAATGGGGGATTCAATGGTGGGTGTAAAGCGAGGTATAGTCAGTATTATCCAGTACAGGGTTAGGTTAGGTTACCGTAAGCGTGTGACCACAATAAACACACGATGAGAAAGACCCCGTACTAGGTTACAAAAGCAACTGTGTCCGGCCGGATTCTACTGTACTCTGACTCCGGGCTAGTGAAGGTCACGTGACTGCCGCCAGCTGTTGACTCACACCTTGGTTATCATACGGTTCTGTGACGATACACACACACGTACGTATGTTAAACCTGACCTTGTAGAATGGATATTAGGTTGGGTGAGGTTTATAAAGTTGGGTTTTGAGAATATTCTGTGACAGTATCAGGTTGTAGGTGGTAGTATGTGGCTGTACGTGGTAGTGTGTGCCTGTACATGGTAGTGTATGGCTCTACGTGGTAGTGTGAGGCTGTACGTGGTAGTGTGTGGCTGTACGTGGTAGTGTGTGGCTGTACGTGGTAGTGTGAGGCTGGACGTGGTAGTGTGAGGCTGGACGTGGTAGTGTGTGGCTGGACGTGGTAGTGTGTGGCTGTACGTGGTAGTGTGTGGCTGTACGTGGTAGTGTGTGGCTGTACGTGGTAGTGTGAGGCTGTACGTGGTAGTGTGAGGCTGTACGTGGTAGTGTATAGTAGATCTGTAGTGGCAGTAGTGAGTGTTTGTGTCTGATTAATCTGTTGTTTTTAATTGTTTTCGAGTTAGTTGAAGGATATGACTGCCTTGTTTTCCATTTAAACTTTGACAGTGTCCCCTCGAAAGACTATTCCGTCAAGTGGAGCCACAAGATATTGAAGCGGAAATTCTAAAATGAATTAAAGCATTATTGACGGACAGGAAGCAGATGGTCAGAATTAATGACAAAAACCTGGCCGCGGACGTCATAAGTGGCATACCTCAAGGCTCAGTACTCGGACCTTTATTATTTATTATATACATTAACGACAGAGATACAGGCGATGACGTGTAATTTAATATGATGGGGACTCCATAACCTTACAGGAAGACCTAAACTAACTTTTAGTGCGGACTGACAAGCGGTAGAAGCATGTTAATGTAGAAAAATGTAAAGTTCTAAGACTAGGGAATGGACGCAGGGGAGCCAGGTATCAGAAAAAAACAGCATAAAGTAGAAAAATCCGATTGTGTGAAAGATTTAGGGGTAATGATAAGTAGGCTCTTGAAACCTCGACAGCAATACGTTTATGGACGAAAGAAACCTATCGTGTAGCGTTAGTAGAAGAACAAGCGAGGTTATCCTAAAACTATATCGCGTATGTGAGACTAGGTTTAGATAATGCGGTTCAGTTTTGGTCACCGTACGATGGAATGGATATTGATTCCCTAGAAGGCATTCACGAGTGGGATGACTAATTAATCCTGGGCATTAGGAACCTTATAACTAAGATACTTCAGCTATCAAATGAGGAACGAATGCATAGCAATGGTTTTAAAATTTTCAATACCTTTTCTTTAATGCAATGTTGTACTCAGGCGTTTTTATAGTAAAAAGTAATTAATATTGACATCAGAATATTTCCTAATATCAAGTGCACATGATCTTAAAAGGCCCATGATATTGGTCAGATTTTAAATTTTTTCGGGGGGGGGGGGGTAGAGGACCCCCTAAACCCCCAGCTGAGTGGGCTTGCTGTGCTCGCTATGTTCCCCACCCACAACTCCCTCCCCCCCTCCTTTTTTTTATTTAGGATCCGTCCCTGGATATGGGCTGGGTGTAAACAGGGCTGACTTGTATGGACACCTTCAGTTCTCGCCTGTTGACATTTGTCTTCACACAACCATCTTTTGAACATTTGACTTTACGCTCAATTCCATTTCACAAGCTGTTTTAAATCTTACATAATGCGCTGTGAAATATTTCCTCTGTACTGAACATAAGGAAAGGTCATAGGGTCACAGTTTTATGGTGACTAACTCTTGACCTTACGTTTTAGGTCAGGTCACAGCGAGGAGTCGCCGCTCCACCACTGTATCTCTGGGGCGTCCATTATTATTATCGTGTTTTTTAGTGATGTGTGTTTGATAGATAACAGTAATACAAACGTGACAGTCGTGTAAATGTTTATTGGTTTAGCGTTATTATGGTTAGGTGAAAGTTATCATGAACTTTGTGATTGTTATTACTGAACGAAATTCTCGAGTTACACTATTTTAAAGTTTTCTGTTGAAAGGTAATTAACCCCAGTTTATTTCAGCTTAAGATTGACCTCACTAACTTTAACCTATCGCCTCCAGGTAGCGTTAAGTTCTCATGGTTTTTTGTTAAGTGAACGGTGTTTAATAATCCTGGTAGCTAAAGCTTATAAATAATAAAATAACAACAACAGCTTATTACAGACATGTTAATACTATCTGAAGAGGGACGTAAAGGGGGGCGGACTCGTGACGTAAAGGGGGGCTGACTCAGAAATGTAGTTAAAGCGACAGGGAGGGACCTCTGCCTATCTGACTTGTTATTTTATTTATTATATTTATTGTTTTATCCTTTTGGTGTCTGACACTTCTCCAGACTTAAGAAGATTTTGTGTGAATTGAAAAAGTTGTGGGGGCGTGTTAGGTGGTCGTTGGGTGGGATAGGCGACCTCAGGTATTGGTTCCAGTCAACTGATTCACTTCCCTCGCATTTACGACGTCACGTTTGTTTCAATATTTATATTTTGAGTTTGGGCGTCAGTGAGTGTGAGATGTTACGCCTTGTCAAACACCTTTTGATGAGGTACCAAATTTAATGAACTTACGTAAATGTAACCTTCACCTCCTGTGGTATATATATATATATATATATATATATATATATATATATATATATATATATATATATATATATATATATATATATATATATATATATATATATATATATATATATGTGTGTGTGCGTGCGTGCGTGTATGTGTACATGCCATGTAGATCCCCAATAATGGAAACATGGACAAGATAAATCTCGATAAAACCACTGTTTCCTTTTTCCTGTGTGGTTTTTTCGATATCATTAACGGTTTAATGAAAAGTTCAGCAGCCCGAAGGCTGAAAATATGCAATGGACAGAAATACCTTATTACATATCGGTACATTGACATGGGGGGGAGCAAAAGCTTCAATTAGAGAAAGGAAAGGAACTTGTATACAGTAAAAATACAAATTATTGCTTGCAGTGGATGGCAGGGGCTGGTCTCTTGCCCTTCTGTGTGAGGTCACGTGTGCTGAGGTGCTTTACAGCAAATACGTAGTGCAGTAACTCCCTCACACATGGTGTTATGAAGGACTTCACATGGTGTATTAAATTCTTCACAGATTGTGTCATGAGGGACCTCATGTGGATTAGTGACTGCCTTACATATGGTGTCATAAGGGACCTCACTTGTTGTAGTAACTCATTCACTACCTGTCATGAGGACACCGAGCGGTCTGGTGTCACAGGACCTCACTTGGTGAGGTCTCCAGTCGTGGATGGATTAACACATTGTTGCTTGTTGTTGGGTCTCCTGGGCAGTTCTGGGTACCTGGGACCTCACTGTGTGAAGGTTAACTTGGCCACGACTTGCAGTTGTTCTTCTGACGAGAGCTTGCTAGTATTCCGGTGGGGAGGAGGGGTTGAGGAGAAGGAATTGATGTGTGTGTGTGACTCATCAGCTTAATTAAGATGCGATTGACTGTCTTGCACTAATTTTAGATTTTAACCAAGTCTTCTGTCACCTAACTTTGTGTAAGATAAATATTGGTTGAGGGCGATCACGCACATACACATTTACACATATACACGCAGAAAAACATACATATAATACACACACACATACCCTGTATATACACGCATGCACACACGTACACACACACACACACATACATACATATATATACACACGCACACACATACTCTCAGACATACTCACACATACACAGTGACCAGCTCCTCCTTGCCAGTCATAAGTGCCAGTAACGCCTTTACTGTGAATTAAATGATCACATAACGCCATCTTGCCCAAGTCTTCATGGCTGTGGGCGTGAGTAATGATGCTCTCTCTCTCTCTCTCTCTCTCTCTCTCTCTCTCTCTCTCTCTTTTACAGGTTGCAGTATCTGCCTCGCCTTACAGAAATAGCCATAAAACCCACCTGACTTTTGTTGGTTCATTACACTACAGAAAAACTTTGACTTTATTTTTACACGTCCCTCAAGTTATAAAATGTGTGCGGTGGCCGAGTGGATACAACGCCCGCCTGCTATTGATACTGAAACAGTTTATTTAGCCAGAAAAACAGATATAGAGTCGAAAAAATAATATTAACAAGACTGAGCCAGTGTGAGCCCGAGCTCTCTTGTAGGCACCTGATATATACTGTACATTTATCTCAAGGAAGTATTATGTAACATTTAGTATCATCTGGAATAATACACATTGCATGGTGGTAATAAGAGCATATCAGAATGTTACCACGGTTATCACTTCGATATTTATTTATTTATTTGTATTTTTTTACATTTATATTATAAGTATATACAGTACATACTTTACAGTGGAGTTAATATACATAAATATGATAAGGGAGGGAAGCATTATAACATGGGTTGTATTAAGGTGGAACAAGAGGACCGCTGTACTGTAAGTATCATGTCAAGTTGGCAAATACAGTATATTTATTGCAATGGTAATTTCTATCTATCTACTTTATGATCTCTGATACAACGGTTTTGGTGTTACAATAAAAACAGGAATTACAAGAAAATATTAAAATTTGGACAATAGATATTTTTTTAAGAGAGATGGGTGGGGATAAGTTGTTCCACACCTTCACACCGTGATATTTTATGGAGGTCAGGGACTGAGAGGAGCGCAAGTGACCCGGGTGGTCTTAGCAGCTCTGGGTGTCTTAAGTTGTATCTCTGATTATTCCGGAACTGGAAATAAGCTTTGTCAAGCAAGTGATTGGCAGATTTGTAAACAAATGGTGGGGCACAGCAGTAGGTATTAATATCCTCGAATTTTAACATTTTCAATTTAACAAATTGTTTGTTAGTGTAATCAGTTTTATCAAGTAGGTCATTGTCCGCACAACTCTCTCTTGTGCAGTAATCAGGGTTTGTGTTTTTGTGGAGCCAGAGGCCCCCCATAGTGTGTAGCAGTGTATCAGGTGTTGGTAAACAGGATCACAATAGATTTCGTTCATTGCTGCAAGAGTAAGTGACTATCGAGTGTGATACATGATGCAGCACTATTTATTGACTTTACTGTGAATGGCTTGTATGTGGTTTCTCCAGTTAAGTTTCCAATCAACAATAACTCCAAGGAATTTATTATCTGTCCTAAGGGTCTCTGGTACCCAGCTGTGAATGGGTACCTAACTTTACAATTGGGAAGTTCAGGCAATCGAGTGCAGTGTCGACCACGCCGACTCTTCGCGTACCTAACAAAGGCTGTTTTTAGTGTGCTGTATCCGGTTTCCCCAACGTCCCGTCAGGTTATGAGACTCACTTTCACAATACAAAAACTTTGAGAACATCATGACAAATATCTTGAAAACTCGACGACTTTTCCTCTTACTGCTTTACTGTTTTAGTCATTACTTGAGCTGTGGTCTTCCTGCTGGAACGAACAGAATCCTACAATGCGAGTCAGTTGAGACAAAGGTCAGTACAGAACAGTGTATGATGTGTTCCTCCAGATGATGTTTAAGATCGGATCACTTGAAGATTAACCCCTCCATGATCTAATCTAGTTTGATCATGAACCCCCAAGCTAACCTATAGACTGAGGTAGTGAGACTCAAGAGATGTCTCCTTATATTTTATACCTAACAATACATCTTCGTCAAGTTTTAATGGGTGTTGTCTGGTCTCTGGTGTATGAAGTAATGTTGTTTAAGCTATGTCGTTCTTCAGGTACACAAATACATACCAACATGGATGGATTTGTACACTTTTTTAAATTTGTTGTTGTTTTTGTGTTATAACTGATTTGTGGGCATAAGTACAGGAAATACCGTAGCTGTTGGCGTACATTGATGCAGGTATACAATATACTGTACGTAGTAGTCAACAAGAGCCACTCGGTATGTTTTACGGGTATAACATGAAATAAATCTTAATAACTTACTTAGTAATAGTTACACCTGTCACATCCAGCCTGAAATACTGTCCACCCGGACCTATTGACTGACGTACTAACAACACGGTGACTGTACTAACGACACGGTGGCTGTACTAACGACACGGTGGCTGTACTAACGACACGGTGGCTGTACTAACGACATGGAGGCTTCACTAACGACATGTTGGCTTCACTAACGACATGGCCGCTTCACTAACATGGTGGCTTCACTAACGTGGCCGCTTACGGACAACATGGTGGCTTCACTAACAACATGGTGGCTTCACTAACATGGTGGCTTCACTAACAGTATGGTGGCTTCACTAACATGATGGCTTCACTAACAACATGGTGGCTTTACCACCATCACGACGGCCTCACAAAGCTTCTCCCGGGTTAGCGTGGAGCCCAGTTTCCCCGGCTGGCGTGACCTACTTTCCAGGGTCCAGTGATTGCTGGCAGTGTTGGGGGTGTGCGGGGTGGGTGTGGGCGTGTGGGTAGGTGTGTGGACATGTGGGAAGTGTGTGTGCAGAGTGTAGGAAGGTGCGTGGGGAGGTGTAGGAACCGTGTGATGGTTTGGGGAGTGCATGGAGAAGTTAGAAACGTGTGGGGAGCTGCAGGGACCTTGTGAGGAGTGTGTGGAAGGGAAGGAAACGAGTAAAGGCTTTGGGATATGTGCAAGATGAGATGTGGAGAAGAAACGGTGCTACATTATAATACATTTTTCCTTCATCTTTTGTTCCTCATGTTAGATAATAGAAAATGTGGGAAGATTCTATTATTCGGTTACTGTTTGGGTGATTAGTCTTAAAATAACCTCTACTGTAGGCGGTTCTCGCTGTTGCTTACCATTATCAGTATTATAGCCGGCACGTGTGATTCTCGCTGCAGATGGTTTATTGAAATGGTTCTGAAATTTCTTGTATTATTTAAGCTAACAAATTTAGCTCAATAGTTTTTAGTGACGATTCTGTCATCAGTAATATAAGAGAACACAATTGTAATAATGCTCCCATGGGGATATTTAATACATTTACTGTTGTACCTTATACTGAACACTAACTAATGTATCTACACCTTATGAATCTGATTTTAAGAAGAATTCACGTCCGGGTTGTGTTCCGAGGTAAATGTGACACACAGTTGACCGTCAGTGTCAACAAACCCTCAACCAACCTCAGACTTCGATAGGCCTAATCTTTATTGTCTACTAATAATTATTTAAGGAGTTGCTGGTTGTTGGTTCTCGTCTCGGGCACACCGTGTTCACTGAGCTGTCAACTTAATTTTAACTTGGGGTGGTGTACTGTAGGTGGTCGAGTTCAGCCCCCGTTTTTACTGAAAGAAGGCTAAGACTACAGTGTTCTGTACCGTACCCTCACTGCACCCAACCTACGGGATCCACTCTCACAATACATTTTTCTGTTTTAGCCTGTCTGAATTACGATCAACCGTTCGAAAAGCCAGCTTTATATTTTGTAGTTCGTGTCGTTTCACACTAAAGTGGAGAGAGAGAGATTATATATGTCGTGCTGTACCCAGTCGAGACAAATATATGGTGGAGAATTACGACTTGATATCAGATGTGACACTCCATAACAACCAATCTGTATGTGTACCAACGCCACCACACCATGACCCAGTGTACAGTGTGTACCACCACACCATGACCCAGTGTACATGTGTGTACCACCACACCATGACCCAGTGTACAGTGTGTACCACCACACCATGACCCAGTGTACAGTGTGTGCCACCACACCATGACCCAGTGTACAGTGTGTGCCACCACACCATGACCCAGTGTACAGTGTGTACCACCACACCATGACCCAGTGTACAGTGTGCCACCACACCATGACCCAGTGTACAGTGTGTACCACCACACCATGACCCAGTGTACAACCACACCATGACCGAGTGTACAGTGTGTACCACCACCATGACCCAGTGTACCGTGGCTCACTAGAGTACCGTGTGTACCCAGCATTCAGTAAGTCAGTAATCCTCTTGAAATATTACCGGCAGCGTGAGGAGTGAGGTACTGTACTTGTTTGTGTCAGTCTGCTGTAAGGTCAACTTGTCGTGTTTCTTTGCGTCAAGCTGCCGTTGTTTCGTGTGTCGTGGTGTCACCTTGTGTCATCATTGTATCTGTGAATCATGGTATCAAACTCGTCGACGAGTCTTGTACTGTAGCCAAGTGTCAGGTTTGTCGTGGTGTCGTGTTACTGGCGACAGTGTGAGGGTGTTGTTTGTCGTGGTGTCGTTCACTGGTGTCATTGAAGAGTCGTGTAGTCTGGCCTTCCTCACTCACTTCTGGTAACAGTTCCCGAAATAAAATCTTGTTTGTCAGCGACTCTCAAATGTATTCATGGTCAAGTGGAGGAAGATCTGTGTGTGTTTAATGGTCAGCATTCTCGCCTCGCAAGCGAGTGGACTCGGGTTCGTTTCCCGGGCAGGATGAAACTATGAGCAAGTTTCTTTACGCCATTTGCCTCTGTCTACCCAGCAGTAATTTGGAACCTGGATGTTAATCGATTTGCGGATCGTATTCCGAGGTAATGGTTAGCCAGTGCAGTTGGCGAGTTGTCCGGTCTTCTCGAACTATCCCTTGACACTGGGTCATGCAACTCGTTAACTCAGGGTGTGGTTGTTGTGTTGGCGACAGCTTCTACACCCTAAACAAATTCACGCCTAGGTGGCCCTTGGGCCGGCCATCCTCGTTACACGAGGGGCAACGATTATTTGTGTGTCACTCATGAATATGGCCAAGCAGGAGACGCACTTGTTGCTTATTTGTGTGAACATTTGGATGAGGGTCTCAAACAGTGGTTGTCAAAACAAGTCATTATATAATATACTCAACTTATACCATATATTTCTCTTTCTCATATATTTCTCTTTCTCACACACACACACACACACACACACATATATATATATATATATATATATATATATATATATATATATATATATATATATATATATATATATATATATATATAATTATTGTGTGTTTGTGTGTATCTTTATTCCTGTCTTTTCACATGGAGGGTAATTATCAAATACTTCTAGCATAATGTGTTGTCTAATCATTGTCTAATGGTAGACTCTGCTGCCATATGGCATCACAAAAATTGTGACCAAGTCCCAGATTGCAATCTGACTTTCTGCCCCATTTACACACAAGTGTAGGGTCTCAATTGTTTATCTTACTTTGACAATACAATATATACTGTACATCGTTTCTCACTCTTGATTTGCTAATTTTTTTGTTAATTTGTTGCTCCCCCAGGCCCCGATGTGGGCTGGTGACCTGTGGCTGGGCGGGATAATCACCTTACAAAAAGAAAACGGAAAAAACTAAATGATAAGTGTCTTTCTCTCCATTACTGTTATGGTTGAGTCACCAGAGCAGCGTCATTGCTCACGTCATAGTTTCTACACCAGACAACTTATAAGGCCTCCGATAATATTTAATTTGTCTCGTAATTGGAATAATTTTTTAAATCACCAAAACTGATGCACAATATGGGGTGTCCAACAGAGGGTCATGATTGTGTCCAGTGTGTCCAGTGGTTAGTGTCAGTGTTCCATGTCCAGTGCCTAGTGTGCCCTGTGTCCAGTGTCCAATGTGATAATAAGTACACCACTAAGCAAGGGTCGGGTCATACACTTCCTCACTTGGATTACATATTTAATATTTTTTCATACTCTTTCATTTTATTAGCATCATTTTTTTTAGGGGAATATCCTAGTCTGTCCCGTGTTTGTGCTATCGTCTCTCACTGTCTGGCCCTAACGAGTAAAGTGCTGTCTTATTATTAGTAGTACTATTTTTATTATCATTATTATTATTATTATTATTATTATTATTATTATTAAATTTAAAACACTGTAATGGATTTTAGGTATTTGTATCTTTTCTGTTTTTCTGAAATTGTATTTATATTTTTTTTTATAATTATTGGGTTATAATTATTCTCGTATACTGATACAAGCTTTAATAATTTAATTTTATTGATTTTGGTTCTAATCATCATCGTCAGGTTTATTATAGACAAATAGCTAATTTTTTTTCAACATCCCCAAAAGTAATACAAATAATAATAATAATAAAATAATAATAATAAATAACCTTTGTGTAGAAATACTGTACATCCAATTATAACGGTCCAGATTTTTTTCTTTAATAATTGTAATAATGAACAACAGACTATGCCTTTGTCTTGGTCTTGTGTCCATTCTAACGTGTCACTAAGAGTGTAAATACTAAGACTTTGGATGACGCTGAAGCCTTAGGGACAATGGCACCACTGGTCATACTAAACTCGATATTGAGGGTCGAGGGATGAACTAAAACGTTTGTTGAAAGGGACATTATGGCGGCGTGTGGCAACTGTACTGGATCGATGATGCCGTCTCCCGAAGCTCCTGTCTAACCTCCCCTTCCCCCTCCCTTACACCCCACAATCTCATCCCCAAGCACAGGACCCCCCCCTCATACCCTCAGCCTCGCCCCCGCACCCTCACACCCGCACCAACGCCACCACACCCGCACCAACACGCTCACATCCGCCCCCGCACCCTCACACCCACCCCGCATCCCACCCCCCCCGCACCCCCACCCCGGCCCCACCCCACACCCCCCCCCCACCCTCCCCACCCACCCCCACCCTCACACCCACCCCCACACCTTCACACCCACCCACACCTAGCACCCTCACACCCCTCGCCTCTTGCCCTCACCACCCCCACCACCGCCCCCACACCCTCCTACCACACCCTCACATCAGCACTTCCCCGCCATGAACACCCTCACACTGTCACCCCACCCCATATAGTTGGTCGGTGCTTCACACACACACACACACATCCTCACTACACACCCACATACCCATACCTCATGCACCCCACACACCGCACATTCCCACCACAACCTCACACACCCCTCAACCTCACACACCCTCAAACCTCACCTCACCCTCAACCTCCCTCAAACACAACCTCACACCTCAACCTGCAACCTCACTCAACCTCCGCACACCTCTCCAACCTCCTTACACCCTCAACCTCCCACCACTCACCTCCCACCTCAACCCTGCCTCCACACCCCTCAACCTCAACCTCAACCTCAACACACCCCACACACCCCTCAACCTCACACACCCTCAACCCTGCACACCCCTCAACCTCCCACACCCTCAACCTCACACACCTCAACCCACACACCCTCCCACACACCCTCAACCTCCACACACCCTCAACCTCACACACCTCAACCTCACACACCTCAACCTCACACTCCAACCTCACACACCCTCAACCTCACACCCTCAACCCCACACACCCTCAACCCCACACACCCTCAACCCCACACACCCTCAACCCCACACACCCTCAACCTCACACACCCTCAACCTCACACACCCTCAACCTCACACACCCTTAACCTCACACACCCTTAACCTCACACACCCTTAATCCCCACACACACTTAAAGTTGACATCTCATTATTTCAAGAGTAAGTCTGTGATACATGAAAGTAATCTTAGTTTTCTTAAGGGGAAAGGCGGCGTGACTGAACTCGTGTACACAGTTTGTTTACTTAGAAATATAAGCTACAAGTATACATATATAAGTGTAAAGTATCTTTCACGTGATGACACTTTATTAATTTTATCAAGAAGTGTAAAAGTAAGGGATTTAAGTGTATAAAGTACATGTAGAATAACTATATCTAAAAACTACAGTGTGTAAGTGAGTTTATTTACGAGTTATCTGTTTGTAATTTATTGATGATAAATAACAGCGGCTTTTTCCCATTCATACATTTTGTTTTAAATGATCGTATTGTTCTCACTGTGTATCGTGTAGTGTTGTGTTGGGCGTGCTGGCCGTAACATGACTGACTCACAACTTGGTACAGGATGTTTATAAAGTCTGTGTGCATTTAGTTTTTTTTTGGGGGGGGGGGAGTTTGTATACACATCTATTAAAACAAAATCTGTAAATGGTATATAAAAGGCAAATTAATAAAGTATGTATATTGAACTATGATAAAGCGAGCAACATGCATACTAAAGATACATTTTGTACACTGCAAGGATATAAATAACTGGATGTATGTTTATGGTTACTGCCCTTTTCTCTAACTCTCTTGACTGGTGTTACTCAAGTCTTTCTTACTGCACCTTTCTGGAGGTTTCTGCACCACTTCACAATGAAAGATTGGAGAACATAACTCAAGGAATTTGTCGAGTCATATGGGAATGGAGATCCTTTTTTGGTATTATTATTATTATTATTATTATTATTATTATTATTATTATTATTATTATTATTATTGTTGTTGTTGTTGTTATTGATCATCACACATTGTGACTGGACGTGAAGCCGTAGGGTTAATGGATATTTTTTTGAATTTGGTATGAAATTAAAATAGCATTACTGTATGCGTGCTCTGGTGTTCCCTTTATAAAACTATCTTAATATAGGAAATGTGTGTGTGTGTCTCACTAGGATTGGGACCCTTTAAGACATAGGGCCAATAAAGTCTATCGGGCCCATTAGGATTGTGGGATATTAATACTGACTCCTAATGGTTAGGTTAGGTTAGGTTGGAGTCTATTTAAGGTTTGTGGCCCACTCGAGGTATAGCTCCAGTGCCGCGGTGAGACCCCACATCCTCCACAGTAACTCTCGAGAGGGACTTGGAAACGCCTCAAACTACCTCATCTGTCACGCGCCCGTCACACAGAGGTAGACAGGTTACCTCATCTGTCACGCGCCCGTCACACAGAGGTAGACAGGTTACCTCATCTGTCACGCGCCCGTCACACAGAGGTAGACAGGTTACCTCATCTGTCACGCGCCCGTCACACAGAGGTAGACAGGTTACCTCATCTGTCACCTCATCTGTCACGCGCCCGTCACACAGAGGTAGACAGGTTACCTCATCTGTCACGCGCCCGTCACACAGAGGTAGACAGGTTACCTCATCTGTCACGCGCCCGTCACACAGAGGTAGACAGGTTACCTCATCTGTCACGCGCCCGTCACACAGAGGTAGACAGGTTACCTCATCTGCATATAAACAAGCTGTATTAATTTCACTCTGCGTCAGGTGATCTTTTATTTAATTTGGCTCCCTGTAGACTGAGGTTACCGATACACATACTGTACTGGGCAGACGAAGGAATGGTTGTAGACAGACAGACAGCTAGACGAACGGCGAGATGGTTGTAGACAGACAGACAGCTAGACGGACGGCGAGATGGTTGTAGACAGACATACAGCTAGACGGACGGCGAGATGGTTGTAGACAGACAGACAGCTAGACGGACGGCGAGATGGTTGCAGACAGATAGACAGTCACTTGAGGAACATAGCAACTCTAAACATTAAGTTTCTCCTGGTTACTGTGACGTATTAGTCCAACAGGTACCAGTTAAGGCTCTCAACCATAAACAGAGCGCCAGTACAGACGAGAGACTGGCGAACGTTCGTTTAGCTTGCATAGATATTGTAATGTCAGCATAGGAAAAGATGGGTAGGGAGAGAAGAACGGGAGGAAGGGGATGAGTGAGTTTGGGGGATAGGTGAGAGGGGGATGGGAGGGGAGGGTAGAAGGGATAGTGGGTAAAGAGGGAAGGGGAGTAGCATAATGATGTCAGAGAGTTTCCCCGTAACTGTAGTTTCCGGAGGTGACTCATGCTTAACTTGTAGGGTGTGGGGGTGAGTGTGTGGATGGAGGGAGAGTGTGTGTGTGTGGAGGGTGAGTGTGTTTGGGTGGACAGGTGTGTGTTTGGGTGGAGGGGTGAGTGTGTGTGTGGAGGGTGAGTGTGTGGGTGGAGGTGTGTGTGTGTGGAGGGTGAGTGTGGGTGGAGGGTGGTGTGGGTGGACAGGTGTGTGTTTGGGTGGAGGTGAGGTGTGTGTGGAGGTGAGTGTGTGGGTGGGGGGTGTGTGGGTGGAGGGGTGGAGTGTGGGTGGGTGGTGGGGTGAGTGTGTGTGGAGGTGTGTGTGGGTGGACAGGTGTGTGTTTGGGTGGAGGGGTGAGTGTGGAGGGGTGAGTGTGTGTGTGGAGGGGTGAGTGTGTGTGGGGTGTGTGTTTGGGTGGAGGGGTGAGTGTGTGTGTGGAGGGTGGTGTGTGGGTGGAGGGTGGTGTGTGGGTGGAAGGTGTGTGTTTGGGTGGAGGGGGTGGTGTGTGGGTGGAGGGGTGAGTGTGTGGGTGGTGATGCTGTCTGAGGATATTACAAATGGTGTTAGTGGTGGTTTAGATGATGGTAGTAGTGGTTTAGATGATGGTAGTGGTTTAGATGGTGGTAGTTGTGGTAGTAGTGGTTGGTGGTAGTATTAGTTGTGGTTAGTAGTAGTTGTAGTGGTAGCAGTCTGAATGGTGTAGTAATAGTGGTGATTGCTTGAATGTTGGTAATGGTGTTAATGAGACATAGTTCCAGTGGTGATGTTAGTGAGAATGAGGGTGGGACAATATTACCCCCCCCCCTCCCCCCCTTGCTACCTGACAAAAGAACATTGTTGTCATGCTTCCGTGAGTGGCGTGGAAGGTGGGGGGTAGGGGGTGAGGACCAGGAGGGGGGTGTGAAGGGTGGAGTCGTGTGTCTGTCCTGTGACTCACGTTCACTGAGTCACGTGTGTTTGTGTGTGTGTGTGTGTGTAAGTGTGTTTGTGTTCAAATTTCTGTATGTATACCTTGTATGTAATAATAATATTAATACAAATGATAATAATTAAAAAAAATCTTGAAACAGCAGCCAAAGGGTGAATATATACACGAGCAGAGATGATACATTATAGAACACATATACATAACTATGGTTACACTGGGGAGTGAGTCCTTTAACAAAAACTTTCTCTGCCAAACGGAGAAGAAACGCGCGTGAACAACAGTACATGTTGCAGTAACCACAAGTCAGGTAATGTTTACAGTGACTCGTCTTGTAGCTTCGATGCCGCTGTGGTGTCTGTGTGTCATATGTCTATGGGTATGTCTTTAAAGATATTTCTTTGTGTGTGTTCACTCATAATCAGCCATTCAAGTACTCCCTCAAGGACACACACACACAGGAGGGGGAACTCTAACCCCGTAACATTTAATCTTTTAAAAGTTCAACCACGAACCAGTTTTCTCAAACCACGACCAAATTTCACCCAACTCACCTTTTCCACAACACTGTTAGACCCCCTATCCCTCTCTCTTACTTGGAGAGAGAGAGCAAGCAAGCAAGCACAAGTTTCTTTCCCTTACTTAAAGAGAAGGATAGTAGATTATATCTCCTTTATTGAGAGAGAGAGAGAGGTAACATGTGGCAGTGTCGGCAGAGCGCGCGTCCTCAACTAAACAAAACTTGTAATCTCTCACCATCAATACATCACTGACTTTGCTATATAAGTTTTAAACAGTCTGGGTTGTTATCTCTCCTTGTACTAATATTTCCTCCTCTTGTGCTTCATCTTACGAAAATTTTGTAACAAAAGAAAAAGAAGAGGAAAAAGTTAACATAAGAATGATAACAGGAAGAGGAACACTTGCAGCAAAGTTTTCCTGTTATTGGTAAGACGAGGTGCATCAACATCCCTCAGTAGCCCTTCTGGTCAAATTCACACTGACTTTATAACCTTTTCATCACCAAGGTTTTCCCTCGCTTCCTCCCTCCTTTGTACATCCATCACCCAGCATCCTCCCTTTCCCTCGTTTACCAATAGTATAACGATCAATACAGTGATACCATATCCATCAACCCACACCACTGTGAGTGCACCGACTCTGCTTGCTGCACCACTTGCTCCAACTTGCTACATCCAGTCACACGAGAACTGTACATCATTCCTTTACGCTAGTAAACTGAGCAAGTACTATCCCGAAGTCAGTTTACTCTAGTCCGAACATCATAATGTAGTTGAAATTTACGGTCACATGAAAATTAAGCACCCCAGCTTATTTCACTTAATGATTACAGTAGGTTAGGTTAGCTTCGTGTTAGTGTGGTTGTTGATCTAAAATTGAAATAAGCGGGGGTAGATGATCTTCAAGTAATCCAATTATTTATATCGTTAATACCTCACAGCGGCTTTATTTGTGGTAGCAACTGTTCTGTTCAGTTACTGTCGTCGCAGCTAATGGATGACAACTCCCCACACATACAGGAAGAGAAGTATAGCACGTACGATAAGCCAACGTCGAAAACAAGTGTTATTTTATCTCGAGAAATGTTTTAATTTACTTACGTTCGTTATTCTTTGTTTTTTCTCGTCCCTTTCATCACCGGGTTTATTGCATTTATTCCCCAAAGTATACAGATTGGCTGTACCTGGCAGAGCGCCCCCTATGGAACCATCACCTAATGTTATCACTGTCTTGACTCGTTGGGACGTGCACCGGAATTGTTGCCAACTGCCAGTTATTTCCTTCATTTGCTTATCTTATTTCAATTAACTTTAAAAAATCGGTCAGTGGTTTAATGTAAGATTCTACTCGTCTGCAGTCAGAGTGATCATTTTTATTTTCACTCATCCGAACCAAGGTTGTCTGGGACGAGTGAGCAGCGCCTGTGTAAATCTTACAATACTTTGTCTTCTCTCACACTTCGTCTCCAGCTGAACTCCCTCCTTACACACGTACACTCTTCCCTTGACACAGAGCTTAGAACATGTGACCTAAAGAGCATATACGAGTACACGTGTAACATGCATAAATCAATAGTTTTATCCCCTTTAATGAACAAAGGCAACTGTCATGGTCCTGGCACAGTGTCAGTGGCGGGCGTCACCGTGCGTGTCGCTCCCTCATGTGCATCTCCCTTGGGGGAAAAGGTGTGTGTACGCAATCTATTTCACACACACGCGTGTGTGTATATATATATATATATATATATATATATATATATATATATATATATATATATATATATATATATTTTGTATGTGTGTGTGTGTGTGTATCTGTCTGTGTGGTGATCGATTTTCTGATTGTATTTGTGTGTGACATGGTCAACCAACAGAAAATAGGTATAGTTAACGAACAGGAAACAAGCATAGTTAACCAAAAGGAATCACACATGGTTAACTAACAGGAAACAGTCAGCATAAATGACTGGGTGACGTCACAAGTGGCATACTCCAAGGTTTAGTACTCGGTCCGTTACTATTGATTATATATTATATATATTAACGACATTGATGCAGGCGATGACAACAACATACGGTAAGTGAATTTGCTGATGACACAAAAATAGGACGTACGGTACAATTCACTCTAACGAGGACTCCGAAAAACTACAGGACCTCAAAATTTTGTTAGTGTGGACTGAAAAATGGCAGATGAAAGTTATCGTGGAAAAATCTATATTTCTGAGGCAAGGGAATGAAAATAAATAAACAAACTTATCAGCTGAACCGCTTAGGCAATGAGAAATCCGATTGTGAAAAATATTTAGGGATGATGAAAAGTAGAGGCGGGACCGAGAACCTACAGAACAATGAGTTAACGTACGAAATAAGGTGAGCAAAGTACTGAACTAACGTTCATCTCTAGAAGCGATAGAAACAGAAGCGATGTTATCTTATATTTAAATATTCCCTGTGAGACCTCACTAGGATATTGATATCCTAGAAAGCATTCAGAAGAGGATGACGAAGTTAATCCCAGGCATTAGGAACTTTCCGTAACATTACCGATTAAGAATTTGAATTTTCATTCATTTGAGAGACGTGGAGCGAGGGACGATATTATGATCAAAGTGTATAAATGGAAGGCGAGCTTAAATAAAGTCATATAACTGAGGTACTTAAACTATCAAATCAGGAGCGAACACGTGGTAACGGTTTTGAATTAAACTAATTTTGATTTAGGTCGGAAATAAGTAAATAGTATCGGTTTGGAAATAGTGTTACGGATGAGTGGAACAAGTTACCAAATATCTTAAACTTGAAACAGTTGGGAAGTTTCAAGTAAATAGGTTGGACAAATATATGAGTGATACTGGTGTAGACAGGGCTGTTTAGTACTGGCCAATGTGCACGCTGCAGTTTCCTTCACTCTTATCTTCTTGTGTGTCTGTGTGCATAATTTATTTTCCCGGGACAGGAACGTACAGTATATGTCTGTGTGTATGTATATTCCTGCATATATTGAAGTGTGTCTGTTGGTGTACGAGTGTGTGCGTCGTCTGTTTTCTGTGTGTTGGTACAGGTATGGAAGGTAGGTGTATGTTTTTATGTATTTGGCAGGATATGTGTGATGTCCTCCTGCGTGCGTGTTGATGCTCCTGTTTACGCAATCTATTTTCTGTGTGTGTGTTCCTTTCCATGTGGGAGTATATATATGTGTGTGTGTTTTTAATCCTCTTCAGTCGCACTCTGACCTTTCACACTCAAGAATTGCCCTTTGGCGTAACCATGACTTCGACCCTTGACAGATCTCCATCAATAAAAAAAAAGATAAAATATATATACAGTAATTCTTTCCATCGGGAGGTTTAAAAGTTTGAAGCCAAGACCCCAAACATTAGACATAAACCAATGATGAATAGACTCAACAGTGATGAATAATCTCAACAGACATAACCCTATAATGAATAATCTCAACAGACATAGCCCTGTGATGAATAATCTCAACAGACA
Organism: Homarus americanus; assembly: GCF_018991925.1. Taxonomy (NCBI): domain Eukaryota; kingdom Metazoa; phylum Arthropoda; class Malacostraca; order Decapoda; family Nephropidae; genus Homarus; species Homarus americanus. Next base: position 9,211,557 of record NW_024738608.1, on the reverse strand, counting down.
TAGCCCTATGATGAATAATCTCAACAGACATAGCCCTGTGATGAATAATCTCAACAGACATAACCCTATAATGAATAATCTCAACAGACATAACCCTGTGATGAATAATCTCAACAGACATAGCCCTGTGATGAATAATCTCAACAGATGAATAATCTCAACAGACATAGCCCTGTGATGAATAATCTCAACAGACATAACCCTATGATGAATAATCTCAACAGACATAGCCCTGTGATGAATAATCTCAACAGACATAGCCCTGTGATGAATAATCTCAACAGACATAACCCTATGATGAATAATCTCAACAGACATAGCCCTGTGATGAATAATCTCAACAGACATAGCCCTATGATGAATAATCTCAACAGACATAGCCCTGTGATGAATAATCTCAACAGACATAGCCCTGTGATGAATAATCTCAACAGACATAGCCCTGTGATGAATAATCTCAACAGACATAACCCTATGATGAATAAACTCAAGAAACATGTCCCAATCATGAATAAATTTGTTCTGGTTTGCACAGGTAATTAAGAGAAGGTTTGTGGGGAGAGTCGTGGGATGAAACGGGCCCGACTCCCAATCCACACACGCCCCAAGCTAACCTCACCTAAACATAAGATTGGGTTACATTTTGATTAGGTGCCCGTGAAGATTAGAGGTTATTAGGAGCAGACCCCTCTAAGATTGGGGTCTATTCGGTCTTGGGCCCATTAACTAGGCCCTAATCAACAACAAAAATATATAATTTACACTCACCCCAGCTTGTTTTACCTGAAGATTAACCACCTTAACGTTACATGGGGGGTAGTTGAACATCTTCAGGTGAAATAAGCTGGGTGTGAATTTTCAGGTGATCTGTCTAATCATCTAATTACTTATTCCTCTCGGTCACTGAGACAAAAAAATAATAGATTACAAAATACTAACATCGGATTTTTATTTAACAATCTGAATTACCTGTTGACGAGTCATATTGCAATATGCATGTATCTCTTAAGTAAATGACACCCCAGCAATATTAATTAGTCATATAAAGTAATCGTGGTTGGATTAGACTAAGACAATAAGCCCTTTTTAACGCTGAGCATTTTCTCGTACTCTCAGTATCCGACAAATAATTTAGCCACTCGTTAAATATAATATAGGTAAACAATGCACAATAACCTGAGAGAACGAGAGAGGGGGAATAACATCAGCCACAGCTAAACTAGTTTCCTGTTGTATAGATACAACAGGTATTGATTGGCGGAACGGCGGCGTCTGATTGGCTTATTCGATAACCAGAGACGCAGAGAAAAATGTTGAGCTGGCGCCAAGCGTACTTTTCTCATTCAGTGCAAATTAGAATTTGCTATTAATTTCTTTAAACTAATTATTGATAATTTTAAACTTCCTAAATAATTCATTACATGTATCAGGGTAATAAATCATCCGCACAGACGTCAGCCAGCGAGACACTCGAGTCACTGACTGATGTGAAGGCAGTGAAGCCAGCAAGTTGTGTTTCATAAAAATAATTATTTGGTGCACTATACACCTTCGTGATTATTAAAAACTGTCTTATTAAATAATTAATTTTCTTGGGAACATAACATGTTTTCTTTTAATTCTGTGAGTAATCAGTTAATCAGTCTTTCTTCATTATCGCATACTGTACCTGTTGTCTGTATTATAACTGCAGTATTGCTTCTGCCAATACTCGGGTGTAGATGATCCGACAGAGCTTACAATCTTATCTTCTTTCGTTTTGTATTTTATTGAATGAGAGCTAAGCGAATCATCCGCCCACTATATTGTTGTCAAAGAGAGTTGCGAATATGTAAACCTTGTCCGAGGTTTCCTGTATATATGACTTGGCTCCGAGTATGTGACCGAGACTTCTTTGTTCACTGGAATTAATAATCACTGGCCGATGTTTGTTTGTTGATGGTTGTATGTGAATAGTGGCTGATGCTTCTTTATTTTGTTTCCAGAAATTATAAATTTTTAAGTCACCTTTTATAAATCTTAATATCTGTACAATAAGTTTGATCCATCATATTTTAGACGTAATTTAATTTTATTTGTAAAAAATAAACCATTCTACATGGTACAAAAGATTCATTTTAACGAATCCATTTTTAGCGTATTTATTGTTTCAATATTTAATATTGGTAATGATCGTTCTATCAGTCGCTTTAACGGACAGTATACCAATGTTTCTGATGTTGATCAAGATAGTCTCTCTCTCGCTCTCTCTTATATATATATATATATATATATATATATATATATATATATATATATATATATATATATATATATATATATCAGAGTACATAAATGCTTCGTTATCTCATGAAATCGACAAAAAAGTACATCCTAACAGTTTTTGCGTAATATGGATTTTACGATATTTTGTTTCCCGAACAATTTTGTATGGGCGCTTCCTTCGACCTTCGATGCGGCCACGACTCCCTCTCCAATTTACGGTACCTTTCTTTCATAGAAATATTTTTTCTTATATTAAAAATGACTATAGTACAGTATATTAGTTTAGGTCTTGTAGGGGTATCGAGATATTAATGTCGTCGTCCACTACAGTCTTGTAGGTTTGGTTACGTTGGTGGTTTAATTTATAAACGATATATTATACTGTACTGTAGCAGCAGCTGGTACCTCCTGATTGTATGAATGGTTCCTTTCATAGACGATTATTTTATAGGTGATACAAGCTAACGTTTCAGAAAATATTAGGTTAGGTTTGGTTAGAATGGTTATATTTTTTTACGTCAAATCATTTGTCTAGCAGTACTGTACCTGGTAAATCTTTCCTCTGAGTATGAATTGGCGCCAAAATTTTGTTTTGAAAATCATCCTTCAGGAATTATGTTGTGCTCTGGCTGTTCTATCAGTCTGTTTCATCTTAGCTTAATCTAAACTACATAGTTATCTTCTAAATATTTCTGTGAAAGGAACCGTCCAGTGGAGGGAGTCTGCTGTAAGGCTGCGTCGAAGGTCGTTGGAAGCGCCCGTAAAATTGTGTTCAGGAAACAAAAAATCGTAAAATTTATATTACGGAAAACATGTTGCTCGTGTGCTTTTCGTCGATTTCATGAGGAAAGAAAGCATTTATATACTTTGTTGAAATTTCTTACCTCAGACGCTAAGTAAAATGGACTTATCTGTATACTGTAATATGTTTACTACAAATTTGAAAATTAAATTTATTTGATATTATCGTCTTTTCAGGTAATGGTTGGTGTGCGGCCATGTAGCGAGTACTGGAGGCAGCAGGGCAAGATGGGTCTAGAGTTCATCTGCCTTGTTCAGGAATGCTTTTTCAAACCAAGTTATTCTGTACTGTAGTAGGAAAACAAAGATAAAATGAATTTTTTGTAACCTAACTAATTTGAACAACACTAATCTTAGTTCAACTTAACCACATTAAACCTCTTTTAAAACAAAACAAAACAACGAATGGTAAAAATAGATATAATGAAAGTAACCTTGGCATTTGAAGCACCCAAAACAACCTCATAACCTAACCTAACCTTACATGACTTAAATTAGTTTGATGTTTATGTTTTAATGTTAGCTACGTTAAGTTAGGTTTCGATAAAATACTGACAAATTTTTTCGTAAAGGAATTCAGATTAAGTTTGCCAGGGTTAGATAAGGCTAAGGTTAGAGTTAGATTAGGCCAGGGTTAAGGCAGGTTGAGGTTAGATTAGGACTGTTAGGGTTAGTTTAGGCTAGGGTTAAAGCAGGTTGTGGTAAGATTAAACCAGGGTTAGGGTTAGATTAAACCAGGGTTGGGGTTAGATTAAACCAGGGTTAGGGTTAGATTAGACTAAGATTAGGGTTAGATTTGGCTAGGGTTAGATTGGGTCAGGGTTTTTTTTACGGGGATTAGTCCACCCGGGCACAGGTCACTGACCCACATCGGGGCCTGGGGGGGCGAAAATGTAATAATAATAATTCATAGTAAATAAAATTTATAATAACAAATACAAAAATGAAAACAAAGATCAAAAGTGAGAAACAATATATGTATGCTGTGTTGTCAATAGTAAGAGAAACAATTGAAACCCTGCAATTGTGTGTAAATGAGGCAGAAAATCAGATCAGCAACCTGGAACTTGGTCACAATTTTCGTGATGCCATATGGCAGCAGAGTCTACCATTAGACAATACATTATGCTTCCAATATCTTCCCAGGCGGTAATACTTCCCTGCGTGGTAGCTGCCTACTACCTAACAGGTTTGGTTGTGATATGTTATTTTTATTTGTTAAGACAGAATTTCTGGTCAAGGAAGCAAGTTACCCACCGTACGCCACTTGTATGCATACAGTGGAGTGGGTCTCGCACATGCCCACTAGCTCCCTCTATTGCATTCCAGCCTTGTCAGTTGCCTTCCTGACTTTCAATGGACCCGCGATTGATGAAATGCCTTTCTGGACAGTGAGACGGAATAGCCTGCTAATGTCTTATATATTTTATTTTATAATTTGTTTCCCTAAAACCCGCAGGTAATAGCATGGTGGAAAAAGTCATTGTAAGCATCAGGGATCCCAGATGTGTAAACTAAAAATAAAGAGTTAATTTAAACCAGTAATGAAGGTAGCGCCCCTCAACCCATACTTTACCCTCAAAGATTAGAAAGACATTTTTTCCTCTTGAGAATGTTCAGTAGATAGTTGTGATGGGCTCTCCAATGTCTCTTCCGGCTTTCCTTCTGTGTTTACAGGAGTCCATTAAGGAAGTCTTTCATCCAAAATATTGTTATGCACTAACATATGGGATATATACTGAAATAAGGATAGGTACAACATTGTATTTTAGTTAGTTTAGGAACAATGTAGTCTGATATAGGGGGGGGGGGTTATGGTAGGGAACCGTTTTAACTTGGTTTTGTTAGGTAGACCTTTTTACTGGTTAAATTTAGTTATGAAACAAGTTAGGTTAAACGTCCTCGGGTAAGACCACGTAAGAATCCTCTTATTGATCCTCCGACTCTTAGCATGTGACGAATTACACTAAAAATTAATAATTGCTGTGTAAAAGAAAAGGTGAAACTGACAAAAAAATATGATTGCATGGGATATATCTGCCATAAACGCCTTACTTCTGCTCTTTTAACCACCTGTAAAATAAAACAAAGGCACACACCCCAAAGCCATACGTTTCGTTCTAGGGCGAGGCTTTTGTTGTGAGGTATATTTATGAAAACAAATCACATAGACTGGTTAAATTATAAGAAATGTACAACAGAAGCCTTGTTTTGGAATGAAGTCGGTGACTAAAAATTGCGATATGGTAGTAGTAGGGAGTTAGTAGTTACTTAGCTTCAGGTGTCCATGGTAATGCTACAGAGGGAGAGGGACTAATTTTGTACCTGCCTTACTCATAGTGATGGTTTACTTAGGTTTCACACTGTACAGCCACCACACTTTCCTTCAAATCTTGTATATTCCACTTTAGTCTCTCCCTAATCACCTTAACCTCCTCCCAGTGTTACTTGTACTTTTCTATCCAGTTCCCTAGTACAGTAGGTTCTATGACTATAAAGAGCCGGGTGTTCTTTAAGAGGTTATGGCTCTGCAGTACGCTTGGCTGATAACCCTACATTATAAGAAAGTATAGGAGGCCGTCAGTTCTCACTCAACACTATATTCTAGCAGCTAAGTGGACCGCAAAACTTCTTGCTTTCAAAATTCTTCTCTCCATTTTAGTCTCACGATGATTATATGTAATAATGTAAGTTACTTAACTGTAACTAACAATAATTATCCTTGGGCTACGCTGCAACTACCACCCTAAATCACATCCGTTACTAATGTTATGGGGCATCCATACCAGTCATCACGCTCTTTTCTTACTTTGCATAAACACAAGTTTCCCTGACTTAAATTCCGAACCATGCTCTTCTACAGTAGTTCTACCATCGTTCTCACTTCAATCGTCTCTAAAGTCGTGGATGATGAAATCTGTCATGAACAACTAATACCGTATTGTGATCTAACTTACAGTACACACTTAAAGATCTTAATTGTTTAAATGAAGTAATACGTTACAAGTACAACAACACCTTTACTAAGTGGCGAGATTGCCAATGACAAATAATTCCACGAATAGAAACTCTAAACCAGGGGTTCCCAAACATTTTCCAGTGCGAGTTCCTCCAGTACTGTCGCCTATGCATTAGATAATTATGAAGTCTAAAAGTAAACACTGGCAGAAACAGGCTACAACTGTCCTCTTTAATGTAACACGCTTATATGATCATTTAATGCTCTATACCCGGAATATAATTACATGGTTAAGCAACATACAGTAACCTACAGTTTTCTTAGTTATAACGTTGTCATACTTTACGCGTATTTCGTATGTGACATGTGTGCATCATCATATCATTAATTTTCAATACAAGTTACATCAGTCACATTTCATATGTAACGTGTGTGCTTTATCATTTTTTTTCTGTTAACTGGGGGTATAATTATGGGATTAAACAACATAGCACTCAATTTTCTAAGTTTAAGTTTGATATGCGGTTACGGTAATATTTTTTTATAAACACCAGTGACGAGAAAGCTGCCTCACAAACATAGGAGCTTTCAAATTGTATCAGAACTTTGATAGCTCTATTTTTAATTGCTGAATGTCAGTTTGATAAATAACCCAAAACATTGATATGTCATCACAGATAGCAAAATTCACCCTTGCCTCGTTGTCAGCCTGTGATTCCGCTATTTCGAGGAGAAAAGAGCCACATTGTTTTACATCTGTCTTGAACAGAAACTGAACAAAATCCAAAGAATCGGTAAGCAGCTCGGGAAGTCTATCATTGATATTTGCTGTCATTTTTTGTCTGCATCCATGGGAAGTACAGAGTGCATTGAGCTGAGAAGAGTTCAAATGTAGGAGTGTGTAGCTGAGAACAGTTCAAGGTAGGAGTGTGGGGCTGAGAACAGTTCAAGGTAGGAGTGTGGGGCTGAGAACAGTTCAAGGGTAGGGGTGTGAAACTTCTGTTGCGTACCGTGTCGTCAGTGTTCGCCTTCCATGGACTGACCTGACTTGACACAAGGAGAGTAATTGCATTATTCCTTTGACCATAATTTATAGTCCCGACTTAACGAGACAGCAGCTGGGCCACGTTCTTCAGTCCTTGACACCTGGGACCCCATGATCTCTATGCGACCCCTTATGATGCATCTTGCGACCCCATTTGGTAATTTTAGTTAAAATAGGATAGTGTGTGTTGGCTCGCATGACCTAAAAAATAAGTTAGCCCCTGGCCGTTGTATATTTTTAACAATGATCATTTATTTATATTAAAAGTGGCGTCACCATAGATGGATGGGGGGGCTATGTGAGATAGTCTACTAACCACTTGTGTAAAGGGTCTCCCTTTTTGCAAAACAAAATCGCCTGGCGTAAGCCAAATAAAATATTAAAAGTGGCGTCCCTGTAGTGAGGGGTTAACAATCGCTTGTTACTGTACTTGAAGACTGTTTGAAGTTTTTGTGTAAAGAAGACTTTCATGGCGGGTCTGTGGGCCAAGAATCAATGTTAGGAGCTGAACTTGGAAGATACACATATATTCATGTGTTGAGGTGATGTATAATCACCTAACACACCTAAATTGTTGTGTATGTTTAAGTTTAGAGGCTCAAAGTTGGCATGGTGCTGATATTTAGACCCATAGAACTATGGACGTCTTTACACACACACACACACACCCAAAAAAAAAAAATTACTGTACCGGAATACATTTGAACCACTTACAAAGACAATATTCTGCAAAATGTCGTAAGCTAAAATTTTACTTAAATTATTTTCTAATGTTCTAATTTGACCAGAAAATAATTTATGTAAAATTGTAGCTTACGACATTTTAAAAACATTGTTAAATATAATTATGCGGTTATATATAAAAAATATAAGGCTAAAAACGCTTCTTTATAGTTGCCTGGCCAACTCTTCGAATTTTTCGGGAAATAAATAAATAAACGAAGGGCCGGCGTTTCCGAGGTGTTTGATAAAGCACTGGAATATTTTTTCATGTGGCGAGAAAAAAATGCGACATATCTTCTTTAATTTTTAAAGCCAATACGAGATTTTCACTTATATATTACATTATTTTACAATATTTTTTAACGTTTAATGAAGTAGATGCATAAATACATGGGTGGTAGTGGCCGCCTTGTGTTATCGCTATCAGAGGTGGTCTGGTGGGGGGTGGGGGGAGGCGACTACTGTGAGTGCCAACACACCTTTATTATTTATTCACTCTGGTCTTGACTTTTTGTCTCCTGGCTTTACCACCTACAAGGAGGTATTTATAGAATTTAAGATATCATTATCATGGAACTGACAATTATAGATTTATAGGCATGCTAGTTATTATCGTTTTGTTAATAAGGATAATTGAATTGGCAACTCAGTTGCTGCAACTGTGTGCGCGGGAGCTTCGTGGGTAAACTGAACTTTGTAAAACAGTAGAGCGACTCCTCGCAGCTGCTGCGGATACCTACGTGTTGGCTTCTTGACAACTGTCTACAGTATACTGTGTTATGAAGTGCTTAGTAGCTCAGTAGTAATTCTATACTTACAGTGAGTTCAAGTAAGTAATGTAAGATATTATCCTGCTTCCAGTCGTGTGATTGTGTAACATTAGTGCTATCAGTCATCCGTCACCATGTATTTCTCAACTCGGCAAGTGTCAAGAACTGATAAGTGCATCGGGAGCCGTTTGGGGACGTGCTCACGGAACCACTCCCTTATCCGCTAATTAAATGGGACTATCTCACTACTGAAGAGGCAGTAGGAAGATAAACGACCCTTTACTGAGGATAAGTACTTACAACAAGAGTGCTGTGGGAGGTTGGTGATTAGTAGGGCTACTTATTACTGAATATTAGGGTAAATGTTTACGAAACTGTTATCGTTAGAAGTTGTTTGTTGATTTTCTTTACATTTGCTATACTTATTGTTTTGATGATTTTAAGTATATTAAAATAAACAACTTTCTAGTATAATTTAAAGCATTTTTTATTTATTTACTTTTTTTTTTATTGGGCACTCCCCTACATCCTTGTGTAAGGTGAAGCGCAGAAGCGTTTACAGCGCCCAACAGGGAAGCATGCTAAGTTCATGCTTGCCTTTATGTCTCATGAGTTAAGGGCGTAGAAGCCTGAAGAGTTAATGGTTTATGTCATCAAGTTATTGGAAGCTCCAACAACTCCCTGAATACGAATTCGCAACTTTCGACTTACAACAGGTACCTACTTTACAGTACTGCTAGGTGAACAGGGACTAATGGGGGCTAGGAAGTATGTCCAAACAACTTCCACCGGCCCGGGGATCGAACCCGTGACATCTCGCTTGCGAGGCAAGAACGGTACCGCCTCTACCACCGGTCCCCCGTTTACTGTAATCTTGCTTCACAATTCTCCTCCCGGCGCCATTTTGGCTGTTTACCTCGCTGAATCCCTCTTCAACAGACGTTTCCTGAATGATGGTGAACGCTTTCACGAATTATTCCTGGTGTATATTAACCTCAATATTAAGGTAAGTTGTTTAACACATAAATTAACACGGTAATGCATAGAACCTGATAAAACTTTACCTAACATACCCAACCTATGGGTCTGTTAGGTCAGGTTCTATTAGGTACTATGTGTTGTCGTTTCCATTTGTGTTTAATATCATGCTATTAGTATGTACAAAAAATTTAAACCAAATCGCACATTTCCTTCGGGTGATAAGTTTCGTAAACCTTTACCAAATTTGGTAAGCAGTTAGCGACGATACGAGTGTCAAAGGTCGCAAAGGAGGTTGGTGATTGGTCTTGTAGGGATTGTGCAGATTCATAGTTCACCTTTGAGTAAGCTGGTTGCACGGGTCAGCGAATAAGAAGGATATAAGGTCAAAGGGTGTTAGCCTGTTTTACTGCTGTCAATCTTTAAAGCCTTCAGGGTCCGGGTCCCCTCCGTTACCATACTCTTAGTCGTGGCTATAACAACCACCGCTCAAATGGTTACAGCGTGTCAGGAATGTCAGTAGGAAATTGATTTAGGGCGTTGAACAGTCTTTATATAATACTGCTTAAGATTAGGTTTTAAGAACTCGTAAACATTTGAGCGGAGCTGTGGTTGATATTTACAAATATTACGTTAGAAGTAGATTAAGATTACTTTAATTAGCCTTAGTCACTTAGCATCAGACTGATTAAATATAATTAGGTACCGCTGTGTAGATTTTCTTAATATTGTCTTCCAATTGTTGCTCAGTGAACGAGTTTCTTGAATGTTATTTTGGCACGATTTTTGTTATGTATTAGTTAAAGTAAATCGGCTGCATTCTTACATCTTCAGTTACGTGGGACATTTATCGTATGAATCTTTCTGTCAACATGTAGCATAATGTCACTTAACGTGTAGTAAGAGCCGAAGAGGAACAGTACTGTACAGTAAATCAACTCGGACGACAATAGCTAAGGTAGTCGCCACTGTGCCATGACGTCAGGCCACAGCACTGGCAGCCTTTTGCTAATAATTTTCTCGCTTATTGTAGTGATAATGTTATGTATAAATGGATTAGGTAAATAATGAGTTGGTGTAAAGACGTGGCGTTTGATAGGCCCATGGTTGTAGTTATTGTTTGGTGTAAAGACGTGGCGTTTGATAGGTCCATGGTTGTAGTTATTGTTTGCTGGATGTTGTGATTGGGTATACGCTTGGAGTGACAGTTACTTACTGTGGTTGGTATGATAAAGATAAGTAAGAAAGGGTGTGAGTCTACTGATAACGCCAGATAAATAAAACAAAGTGCGTGTTGTCTGGGATTGAGAGTTTGTGGCTGGTCAAATGGGCCCTAGTTTTAATAGTCCCCAACTAGTCATAATCAAACCAATAGGATTTGGGCTCTCTTGTTGGACCTCAATCCTCGTCGTGAATCAAGTTGGTTAGGTTCGGTTGAACCCTATTAGGACCAGGTTGAGTATTTGACCCTTATGTAGTAGACTTGGCTGCCACAGGACCTGATGATATGTACTACTTCGTATTGTGATTTGCTTGTGTTCTTGGTCTTATTTTCATGCCATTTTTATCACGGATTCTTTGCTGTTTTTGCCTGTATTAAAATGACTTAAGATTGATACACACATTTCGCTGCTCTTGAGATCCACTGAAGAGATTGTGACTCGCGGACATTTTTAATTGTGTTGTATTTGCTGTAGACGCTTCAGCTGTCAGGATGTTGCTGTTATAAACTCCGCCCGTTAATTACAAGATGTGTTTCTTGGTAGGTGATGGTTGGCCTTTATATAATTACTTGTTTCCGTTCAGGAGCTTAAATTTTCTTTGAGAGTATCATTTTATATAACCAAAGATTCGTCTCTCACAAACAATCCTTGGTATGGCCACAAAAAATCGATGCCAATTTTTATTTTGAAGTTGATAATTTGTTGTATAATAGGAGAGTTTTATCCCTTGCTTATGAGTTACGAGCGCGTAGCAGCGCAGTACAGTATTTACATTAATGTTAGTCGCCGTCAGTATGGTTCAGTACTGTCGATCTTCGTGTAAGTTGACGTACTGTTCCCACTATTTTTAAATGTGTTGTAATTGCATTTTAATGAAAATTCGTATTCGAAGGGTTGTCAATTAAATTAAAAAATTCTATTGCTATTTTTCTGCTTTCATTAAGTAATTCCCCTCCCCTCCTCCATCCCACACACACGTGTTCCGGGAATGAGAGGTGGATCCGCCACTGAAAGAAGACAGTGGTCAGTTGAGCATGCTGGGCATGAAGTGGCTTGTACCTGTTTACATGGGTGACGTCACACTGGCATATCTTGTGTCGGAAGCTCCGCCTTCCTTGAAGCTGATTCAGTAATGGTAACTGTAATCGCTCATAGGAGCGATTTTGGTTTGTGCAGGACAATAAGACCCTTGTCGTTGACGCGATGAGTATAATTCGGTCAAAACATGTTGAATACAATTCACATATAACAACTGCTGGTACATCAGGAGACAGTTTGAATAATACGACCAATATACAGTACATAATTACACTTATTAAAGTTATTTAGAATTCTCAGAGGATTCAACAGTTCACGATCACACTCACGTTTTGGGGTCTATGGTTAGACCAACGAGAACAAATCTAATATCCTGCGGGAAATGTTGTGGACAAGAATCAAGAAGTTACCTTTACAGTAGAAGGCGAGACTGTCCCTCAGGCAGTCACACAGCTGCTACCAGCTCCATCTCGCTTAGTAAGCTATTCTGAGTTGTAAACAGTTTCTTCACTTAACATGTGACCGGCGCACACAATTGCGCGTGGCGATAACAGTAACATTAACAATACTAATACATTTTTGATGGATTAGATGTTCTCATCATTATTGATAATAATCTTATCTTTGGTGTTGAATTGACTTATGAAGTGTTCAGCTATTATTCACTTTTGTCTGGAGGCGTCACGTGAGTGGGTATCATAATCACGTCTTCATGTAACTTAACCTATCTTTGATTAACTTTATCTTGCGTAATCTAATCTACCCAAAACCTGAACTAACCCAACTTAACCCTTGTACTCCCCACCCCCTTACTCCCCACCCCCTTGTACTCCCCACCCCTTGTACTCCCCACCCTGTGTACACCTCAGTCTTCCCCTTTCGTGGCTGCACTAACACTACAATTATTGGCGCCACTGTGTCACCCAGCCAGCCTTTCCACCCGTCGCACACCCCAGCTTACCCGGGATGGGAGCTGCCTGTATGGCTCCCCTTCAGCGAGGCGGGGGAAGGGGTGGTAGTGATAAGGGACGGATAAAAGGGCGTTGGATTGGTGGTGATGAGGGAGGTGTGGAGGGTGTGGTGATGAGGGAGGTGTGTAGGAGTGAGGGAGGGGCAGTAAGCACCAACATAACTCGTCTGGTGGTGGTTGTCGTCCCGGCTGTGTGCACCTGTTGGCTATCTCGCCGTCTACCCCGCCAGTGCCTCTCTTCCCTTCCTGTCCGCATACCTGTCTGTCTTCCGCTCACCGTTCTGTCTCTATCAACTCGCTTGCCATATTGCACGTGTGTGTGTGTGTGTGTGTGTGTAAGGGGCTGAGGCGTGTGGTGTAATGGTCAGCATGCTCACCTCGCAAGCGAGCGGACCCCGGCTCGATCCCCGGGCAGGGTGAAACTATGGGCAAGTTTCTTTACGCAATTTGCCTCTGTCTACCCAACAGTAATTGGGAACCTAAAAGATTTGCGGATCGTGTTCCGGGGTAATGGTTAGCCAGTGCAGTTGGCGAATTGTCCGGTCTTCTCGGACTATTCCTTGTCACTGGGTCATGCAGCTCGTTAACTCAGGGTATGGTTGTTGTTCTGGCGACAGCTTCTACACCTTAAACGAATTCACGCCTAGGTGGCCCTTGGGCCGGCTATTCTCGTTATACAAGGGGCAACCATTATTATTATTATTTTTATTGTAAGGGCGAGGCGTGTGTGCGAGGGTTGAGGTGTGTGTGGGGAGGGGTATGTAAGGGGGTGAGGCGTGTGTGTGTAAGGGGCGGGCGTGTGTGCGGGTTGAGGTGTGTGTGTGTGGGGGTGTGTGGGGTGGGGCTTGTGTGCGAGAGTTGTGTGTGTGTGGGGTGTGGGGTGAGGCTTGTGTGTGGGGGGTTGTGTGTGTGTGTGGGGGGGTGTGTGTGGGGTGAGGGTTGAGGTGTGTGTGGGGGTGTGTAAGGGGTGAGGCTTGTGTGGCGAGGGGTGCTTGTGTGTGGGGTTGAGGTGTCTGTGTGGGGTGTGTAAGGGGTGGGGCTTGTGTGTGGGGTTGGGGTGTGTGTGTGGGGGGTATGTGAGGGGGTGAGGCGTGTGTGTAAGGGGGCGGGCGTGTGTGCGAGGGTTGAGGTGTGTGTGGGGGTGTAGGGGGGTGAGGCGTGCGTGCGAGGTTGAGGGTGTGAGGCGTGTGGGGTTGTGTGTGGGGGGAATAAGGAGTCTGCAATAGGCCGGTTGGCCTGTGCATGGCAGCTCCTGTCGAGAGTTACTCCCACTCTCTATCATCCATGAATCCATCTAGCCTCCTTTTAAAACTCTCCAGGGTTCCAGCACTTACTATAGAGTTGCTAAGCTTGTTCCACTCGTCCACCACCCTATTTGTGAACCAGTTCCTTCCTATCTCCCTCCTAAACCTAAACTTATCCAACTTAAATCCATTGCTACGAGTCCTATCCTGCTCGGATATTATAAGAACTTTATCTATATCACCTTTATTGATTCCTTTCACCCACTTAAATACTTCTATCATATCTCCCCGCACTGTGCGTGTGGGGGGGAAGAGGTGTGAGGCGTGTGTGTGAGGTGAGGTGTGAGGCGTGTGTGTGAGGTGAGGTGTGTGTGAGGCGTGTGTGTGGGGTGAGGTGTGGTGGTGGAGGGTCGTGGGACACTCCGGAAGTGAGGACCTATGTGCACTTCCTTCGCGGCGCCGTCTGTTGGTGGTGTCTCACTTACCCAGCCACGTGCTGCCCACGCGCTCTGTCTCGCCCCACCCACACACTTCACCTCGTGGGCGTCGATCGCTATCAGAAAGTGGGTAAGGGCGGGGAATACTTGAGTGTATTACCGCGTGAAGGCATTTTAATTGCCTTTTTTTGCCTTCACATTTACAGTATACACCTGTCATCATTACCTGAGAAAGTATTTAACCCCATTATAGGTGAGAGTGTGGCTTCTCCGTGTTCTCGGTGCACCTGACTTCAGTGTCATTGTACTTTGAGGCCGTTTATTTATTTATTGGGTAAGTATGTGCGACTGCTGATTTTGTATCAGATTTGAGTTTCGAAGCTATGGGTCACGGGGTCTGGTCTCACCTCTCACTCAGTCACTGTTTAACACCTGTTATATTATTGTGCACCTTCTTATCACAACCAAAATACGCCCCACTTCACATAACTACAGTACTGTACATAACAGTGAAAATGCGGGGGGACATAAAACGTTGTTTCTCCCAGTTAAAAGTGTGTGGTGTGGAGGGGATGGTATGTCTCCTCTGTACTTACCACCAGTGACAGACTGACGTCCTTCCTCACACCATCTGCCTCCGTACCGCCCACCTGAATCGTCCACTAAGAATCTTTCTCCTCGCATACTACTCCACCCACCCCAGTCATCCTCTGATTGGTCCACTTCAAGTACCCTCTCATGGACCTAAGCCATGACTCATACACTTTCTCATGCTTCCCTGGACATTTGTGGCTTATAGATCTGATATTGGTAAGACTCATCATTCTGACAGTTATAATGTATCTAGCTTTACAACCTTTAAGGATATCAAGCCTCTCTACATCGTCTGCTGAGTTGTTTGTAGAGGTAATTGCATTATAACGCTTCCAACTCGAGGTACTTAGCCTTCCTATAACGAAGAGTATAATGAATTGCCGCGGAGCTGGATCGTTTGTGCCTGAAAAGTCGTCTGTTGGGGTTGTGGTTTCCTCGCCGGAGTTGGCAAGAGGAGACCAGTACCGATAGACTGGCCAATCTGGCCCTTGGTGGATTTTCTTAGACCACTGGCAAACTCATTGATTTTGAGGGATTGTGTGTGTGTGTGTGTGTGTGTGTGTGAGATATCTGGCACATCACTCAGTCGACGGGTTTATGTGTGACACTAGAGGCTGACACACTGGCGCCTCGCGTGGTTAAAACATTTACAAGATTAAATATGCCACCGAATGTCAGGTGTCGGCTGATGGCCTCTGTAGTGCCTCGAGTCTTCATAACCTCACTTTAAAGGTAAGAATAAACTCGTGCCCTCCACCCCTTCCCTCACGCTACCGGGTAGACGTGACTGAAGATGAACAGTACGAGCTGATGACTGTTTGGTTAAGATTATAGTGTGTGTAAGTGTGAGTTTGCTTTTGAGTGTGAGTGTGTGGCAGAGGGTAATTATGAATATCGAGCTGAGTGAGTGGGTGCGCGAGTGAGTGAGTGGGTGTTGGTTGCGGGACATCCTGAGGATAAGCTGTTGGAGGATGAGAGATAAGGGTAGCGAGGCGTCTAGTGGTGGATGAAGGGCGTACTTGTGCAGGCCAGAGTCTCCTACTCTCTTCAATGCTATCAACCATTCGGTAGCAAGTCATATGGGCTCCTATCCTAATAGACTTCAGATGCAATATGCCTCATTCCTAATAGACACCAATCCAGTTAGAGGCAATTCCTATTAGGTGCCTAGCCTAATTTAACCATTGAGATAAGATTCCAGGACCAATGGTATTTAATTTTGGGCCGAGCAAGACTGGGGCCTATTAATACTGGTACCCATGTAACCAGTCAACACTCACGCCTCTTGAGTCCACATATATTTGTGTACAGTAGAAGTAAAACGCTGAATGACAGCCTGCGGTTGAGTGTTTGTATCCTTATTTGCGAGTGAGAGACCCCGGGTTAAGACACAAGTGAAACCACTCGTTTGTTTTGGTTGTGGAGGTCCGGCTTAGTTATCAGAGCGTTTATTTAACAATAAACACGCCGGAGAGTGAGCGTGGTAGGGGGTGAGGAGCAGCAGTAGCAGATTACTAACCACTTGTGTACGCCCCCCCTCTCTCTGAAGTATAAAATCGCCTGGCGTTAGTCAAATAGTTTATTAAATGTGGCGTCCCTGTAGTGAAGGGGTTAGGGGAAGGGGGTCGGGTTGTGCCCCTCACACACACCAGGAGGGGTGAGTGAGTGTGAGGATGATCACCGTGGGGGGTAAGGTGCTCCCTTGCACCGGCACCTGTCTTATCACCCCACCATCATCAATATTCACTTGTTTATGTATTGAATATCTACTGATCAGTGGCTGCACGTTTATGTTGATGCACTGCTTGGTGGCGGGATGTTTAAGTGTGGTAGTAGAGCAATATATAGACGGCAGCGCCCTCAGTTGGTGGCTGGCGGGAGCACCGGAAGTCTTCTTAATTGATAGAGAATTCCTCTTCAAGACTGACGGATATCCTTCTACCGCCTCGTCTTCTGACGTTAAGGTTACTCAATCCTTTCATTAATTTAGCAGGTTTCAATATCTTTATTTCTATTTTTTATAGTACAGTTAAGGCCTTTGTGGCCTGCCACAATAACTGGGTTTAACATGTTAACTGGGCCAGGTTGTAATGTACACTACAGTATGTTATGATCTTGGGTCTTGGAAGGTGGAGCAGAGAGGATTAACTGGTGCACGAAATGGTACTGTAGTTCTAAAACCTGGGCCAGGCGGTCAACAACTTTCCTGTACCAGAAACTTGTAATGGAGCAAATAAATATTAAGTACGTAATTTGATATATGGTACCAATGAAAGAAAATTTGTTGAGGGGTCATGGTTTAACTTTTCGTTTTTTTTTTTTTGTAAAATGAACGAAATCGAACAACTGGTGTTAACCATCTCCAGTATTATTTTTATTATTTACAGTTTATGAATACTTCTCTTACATGTAAAATATTATTTATTATATCATAAGACTGCAAGACCTAACTTAGCCTCACCTAATGTATTTTGCAATTTAACTGAGGTTTTTTGTCCTTTTTTTTGTCCTGGAGGTTTTTGTCCTTGGGGGGTTTTGTCCGGGCCCCATGAGGACTGGGGTCTGTTTGATGATTCACCTGGTCACTACCCATCTGTTTCGCTGTCTTACTGAAGGATGTACTCTCAACAATGCACTGAGAAATAACTAGAAGCCTATTAAGAGAAGACCATACCTCTGGTGCCCACCCCCGAGTGATCCGTCCACCTACACACTGTCTCCGCCTGTCAGCGTTATGTTCAATACAGCCATCGTTATTTTAATAGTTATCATGTGTGTTGTAGTAAATGTTGGAGGTAATTAAGGACATTTTTTAATAATTATCTGTCATGTTCATACTTAAGATATATAATTTGTTCTCTCCACCAATAGATACTCCCTAAGGAGAGGCAAGAGGGGGGGGGGGTGAAGCTTGAATTTTTGTTGAGATGGTTAATAATTGTTGGTTTGGTATGACCTTGAGCCTGTATCCCCAACAGTACTAGAGTCTGGCGTTCAGTGCGTCTCACAAAGGAGCCTCAACCGACATAGATATCGGCATAGACAGCAACATAAGTAAATTTGCTGATGACACTAAAATAGGACGTGTTATCAAATCTGACGAGGACTCGGCAAAACTACAGGAAGATCTAAACAAATGTTTCGAATGGTCTGAAAAATGGCAGATGAAATTCAACGTCGACAAATGTAAAGTACTCAGTATAGGAGATGTAAACAGGGAAACCAGTTACCAGATGAACAACGATGCCATAGAGAAATCCGACTGCGAGAGAGATTTAGGAGTAATGATAAGTAGGAACCTTAAGCCAAGTAAACAATGTGTTTTTGCTCGTAACAAGGCTAATAAAGTACCTTGGGTTCATACAAAGGAGTGTTAGTTACAAGACTAGCGAGGTCATCCTAAAACTGTATCTTGCTCTTGTGAGACCACACCTGGATTACACAGTTCAGTTCTGGTCACCGTATTACAGAATGGATATAGAATCCTTGGAAAGAATTCAGAGGAGAATGACAAGACTAATCCCGGGCATTAGGAACCTTGAGTATAGAGACAGGTTAAAGCATCTTAATTTGCACTCCCTTGAGAGACGTAGAGCGAGGGGCGACCTGATAGAGGTGTATAAGTGGAAGGCAGGGCTAAACAAAGGGGACATTACAAAGGTACTCAAATTATCCAACCAGGAGCGAACTCGTAACAATGGTTTTAAATTAGACAAATTTAGATTTTGGCGTGAAATAGGTAAACACTGGTTTGGAAACAGAGTAGTGGATGAATGGAACAAGTTACCAAATACCATCATTAACTCGAATACGCTGAATTGCTTCAAACATAGGTTGGATGCTCATATGAGCAATAGGGGTTGGGTGTAAACGGGACTGCCCAGTATGGGCCAATAGGCCCGCTGCAGTTTCCTCCATTCTTATGTTCTTATGTTGTCCCCGCACTTAAGAACGCCTTTGTTCCTAGATAGAGGCGTAAGTGTTAGTGCTGAACGGAGAACGTATTGAACAAGGCGGTCCTGGGACTCAAACATTCAGCTAGTATGATTTTAGTATATATATTTATTAAGCAAATATAAGTCAGCCAAGGGTAGTCCAAAAAAATGTCTTAGCTAATTACTGTACTTGATCTATTTTTTTTATGAAAGCTTAAGCAAATCTTTTCAATTTCTCAAATTGTAACACAGTATAGTCAGTATACCAGCGAAGGGAAAGTACATAGAAAATCCAAATTAGCACAAGTTATGGGATTGTGTGTGAGTGTCAGAAGAGGAGAGGAATGGTAATACTGTACTCTAGAACAGGAGTTCGATGTATGTCAAGCTAAACATCTGAGCCTGAAATTTTTTTTGAGCATTGAGTAGTGCGCATGTGGACATCTTGGTGAAGCGTCAGAAATTTCGTAGGGGTGGGGGGGCAAAAATATAATAATAATTATAGTGGGGTGCCAGTGGGTAGAGCGGTACCGCTCTTGCCTCGCAAGCGAGATGTCACGGGTTCGATTCCCGGGCCGGTGGAAAGTTGTTCGGACATACTTCCTAGCCTCCCTTGGTCCCTGTTCACCTAGCAGCAAAGTAGGTACATGCTGTAAATCGAAAGTTACGAATTTGTATTCAGGAAAGTTGTTGGAGCTTCCAATAACTTGCTTAGACATAAACCACCGACTCTTCAGGCTTCTACGCCCTTGACTCTTCAGGCTTCTACGCCCTTAACTCATGAGATAAAGGCAAGCATGAACTTAGCATGCTTCCCTGTTGGGCGTTGTAAACGCTTCTGCGCTTCACCTAACACAAGGATGTAGGGGAGTGCCCCCCAAAAATAAATAAATAAATAATAATAATTATAATAGAGTAATAATAATAATAATAATTCATAGGTCTAGGTCGTGTTTCTCTCTCTTGATATTTTTTCATTCTTGTAATTCTTTATTAATATTTTATTATTACAGTATTATTGTTATTATTATTAATTTTATTATTATTATCATTATTATTATTATTATTTTTATTATAAATTTTATTTACTATGAATAATTATTATTATTATAATTATTATAATTATTATTATAACATTTTCGCCCACCAGGCCCCGATGTGGGTCAGTGACCTGTGTCCGGGTGGGCTCATCCCTGTTAAAAAAAAAAAAAAAAATTTGCTCCACAAAAAAAAATATGTTTTCAGAGGTTTTCGGAATTTCGGATAAGGGGTTGTCAACCTGAGTATTATATAAAACGTGACGACTCGTGCGTAGGATCGGAAATATTGCTTTACACTGCGTTAACCAGGAAGTAACTTCAGAAAATAAGAAACTTCTTTTTTTATATCGCGAATATCCCAAAACATTTAGTGGATTTGAAATTTTCGTAATTATATGTTTTCTTTTATTCTTGTTATAAATGAATACTCTTCGTTCACCCGAGGACGTCATATGTTGACAAACTCTTCCTAGCGACCATTCCACTCCAAACCTAACCTAAATAATGTGCCTCTTTCCTAGGAGAGGTAGGTTTGGTTGGTTTATCTTATCAATGATAATAATAATAATAATAATAATAATAATAATAATAATAATAATAATATAGCAGTTGCTGGAAATTAGTGTGTATAGAACAGTCACTGGGAAGCGCTTGAGTGCTCCTGGCAATGAAACATTCCACACGCATAAACATTCAATATGCCATAGTCCGATCGCTTAGTGTCAACTCTTTTAATTGACCTTACATGGTGGATAAATGTACAACAGTTGGTTTGAAGTTCCCTTAAGATACTGTATAAGGATCAATTTCAGCCTAGAAGCCACCTTGAGAATTAACAGGATTCAGTGAAAACACAACCCAAAATGGCCGTCATATGCGCATTACAATAGAATTGATTGTCACAAATGAAAGCTGCTGCTGGGTGTTGTCAGCAATTATTTTTTGATGTCCCCCCCCCAAAAAAAAACCCAAAACAAAACAAAACAAGTTTTTACCATGCGCTCACCGGCCATTACCATTTCACTAAGTCTTTGTTTGCGTCATATTCAGATAAACACTCGTGAAAATCTTAAATGTGACACTCAACTTCTACCACTTGAAAGAAGAAATACTAAATGGAGCTTCAAAAAACTAAAATTGATGTTGTGATGGATGCCTTATCACTCCAAAACACTGAATGTCTCCCTCTGTAATGACAGTTACAGATGTGCGAAATTCAGTTCTCCATTTAATCCTTCACGTTACACTTGCAGGTGTTGTGCATGTGTGCTGGTAGTCCAGAGACCTGCTCTGTACACTGCTTGACGAGCATGTTGAGGAAGGGCATTTTCTGTCGGTGACAGTCTTCCAATAAAACTTTCAAACAAAAGAGTTCCTTCTTAAATCTGTTAACAGAACTGGAGCACTTGTTCGGTCATAAAGAACAACTGTCAGTCTCTCGAGCTTCTTGAAGTGTTCAGAATCCACATCCAGATGCTCAAACAGGTGGAGACTAGGTAGTCAAATGTGTTTGCCAAGTCTGCCATGTTGACTGCTTTTCCTTTCCTTTCCAAGCAGGTGTAAAATCGCATCCACTGAACGCATGGAATATTAGTAATGCACGTGACTTGTTCATCAAGGGTGAAACAGATCTTATTGATGTGATAGTGTCTGTAATTCTTACCCTTTCCAAGCTACCCAGACCTCTGTCATTGGTCGAGTTACTGTAAGTTCATGGAATGTGTCCACGAGAATGGACACTACATCTGTCCACAGTTCTCACTTGTATTACCTGGCTTCACTGCTCCAGAGCAAGACCACGTGGACAACAATCTTTGCGTCAGTTTCCTGGTGGTTTCAGTTTGGCATTGGACTGTTGGAAGCTATAGACAGGCTCGCTCAGTGGGTTCATGCTAGGGAAACACTATTATCCTTATAAACGTCTACATCCCATGCTTGCTGCTTATATGCAGTCTCGGAAATGCAGATTTTTGCAACCTATTGGACAGGTTCCTGAGCCAGTGCTATGTAGCCTTAGGAATAAGCTGTCTCCAGAAGTCCTTCAGTCCCTTGAAAAAAACCAGATGATTATGTGCATCTCATGCCATGTTATGATGAGTACACAGAACACACACTGGAGGGAGTTCATGGCACCACTGCTTGGTACTGTACTGGATTCTCTATGCGAAACTGGAACGAATTTTCATGCCTTTCAACCGAACATGTAGAACGAATAATGTTGGCCTATTGATTATGTTTCCCAGATTATGATTCAGCGCGGTGGGAAGTCCTCACGAAATATTTGGATGTCCTGAAAATGTTTCCTACACTTTTGGCTTTGTTTCGTGTTCCCTACAACATGTTTATGGCTGGTGTGAATAATACATGAGTGATGGTGATTGTGGTCACCGACGAAGCTTGTCTACACAAACCAGAAAGCAATTGGAATTACTGCTGAAACTGGGAAACTGTATATTGTGGTTAGCAACACAAGAGTAGTACATAAAACATATTAAGTAAACCATGAGAGAACACTGAATCCTTTGATACCATTATTGTTTGCATAAATGAAGATTGGTGGCACTTAGTGGCTCAAGCACACGGATATAACATACGACACTAAGGCCGACAAGCTAAATTAGATAGTCGGTTACCTAACTCAGGTAATTTTGCGAGAAATCCTCCAAGCGAATTTGGGTAAGAAATGATTGTCAGATTCCTGGGGTGATTTTACCCCAGAGACAACCAACACCAATGTGCCCTGACTCTTGGACGAGTACTATAAATAGCGGGGCTATACGAAAAATATTGCCAAAATAATATTACTAAAATTGCAAGTGTTCCACATGTTTTGGGATATTGTTGAGTTAAGAAAGAAGACCTCTTCTATACGTATATTTTTCCCCCAAAGGTACAAGCACCGCTGTTCCAGAGTACGTACAGTATTACTAAAGACTGAAGGTACAGTGTTGGTACAACACAGGGTGGACCAGTGTTGAATCATCGGGGTTAATTATATATATATATATATATATATATATATATATATATATATATATATATATATATATATTTATTTCATGTAAATCCACAATGAAAACGTGGATAAGATAAATCTTGATAAAATCACACGGGAAAATGGAAACAACGGAGTACCTTAGCTTTCGTCTTTATTCAAGACATCTTCAGAGGTTTCCATTTTCCCGTGTGATTTTATCTATATATATATATATATATATATATATATATATATATATATATATATATATATATATATATATATATATATATATATATATATATATATATATATATATGGTGATAACCACAAGGAAAGAAGAAAACACGAAGTTCCCAAGCGCTTTCGTTTAATTCACATCTTCAGGGGTGAGTACAGCCTTAAAGAAGAAAAGTTGTTAAAGTCGTCGAATTTTGTACTAAAAAGTGGTGGTAGTGTTGTTGCTGTTATAGGTGGTGGTGGTGTTATAGGTGGTGATGGTGATAATGGTGTTACATGTGGTGGTGATATTGGTGTTAAAGGTGGTGTTGGTGTTATGGGTGATGATGGTGATATAGATGGTGGTGGTAGTGATGTTGGTGTTCAGTTAAGTGGTGAGAGGGTGCGAGGCCACAGTATAGTACCTTGAGAGGAAGATGTTAGGGAGAACAGGTGAGGAAGAGTGCTAACCTGTTGTGTGAGGGGGGTATACCGAGGGAGAGGGAGGGTATACCAAGGGGGAGGGAGGGTATACTGAGTGAGAGGGAGGGTGTGTAATTGATATATATCATTTAGCCACTTACTAGGTTACTGGCCGTTGGGGCGGTTGTCTGTATTTTGTTAATATGTTATGACATTTATTGTCTAGTGTTAGTACTGCAGTACCCGGAAGAATCCTGTTATGTTTGATAGTGAGGGTTACACTGGATAAGACCCTTCTCACGTGTGTCCCGGGCCAGGAATCCAACCCATGACATAATAGCGAAAGATAACGAGCCAGACTCATGACTCACCGTGTATCAGACCACATAGACGTCTGGTTTACAGTACTGGCACAGGTATATGACACACCACAAGGCTTGGGTCTCAGCGACATGTGGCACTCTGACCTCATTAACTAGTACTGTACTGTACATGTATAGGGTGAGTCAGAGGCTCTCACTGTTGTCTCAGGATGATGTTCAGACCCGTTGCAGATAACAGGACGGGGAGGGGTGGAGGTGGAGGTAACGGCGGAGGAAAATATGAGATAACGCAGATGGTCTGGTTGTTGTTGGTTTAGGGGGTGGTAGTAGTGGTGGTAGAGAGGATGCTGGTGACGGTGGTGGGGAGGATGTTGATGGTGATGGTAAGAGGAAGTTGGTGGTGGTGATAATGGAAAGGATGATGGTGGTAATGGTTATGCCATTTCTACATTTCCTGACACACACACACACACACAACACACACACACTAAACACAAAACACACACACTAAACACAAAACACACACACACACACAAAACACACACACACAAAACACACACACACACACACACATCAGCACCTGCTGGGCCTCCCTTTGTCATAGCAATCTATAGGGCAGTGGTTCTTAACCTTTTTTGAGTCAAGGACCCCTTTGAGAGTTTGGTGAAAGCTATGGACCCCCTCCCTAGAAAAATGCACATAAGCACATACATGTAAACACAACTTTGTATGCAATGAATATACTTTATTTTATTGAAAATTCATTGCCTCATACAGTGTATGACACACAAAGTATAGTGAATATAAATGTTAAATTTGTATCTGACCTTCACGGACCCCCTGAAGCCCATCCATGGACCCCAGGTTAAGAACCCCTGCTATATGGTGAGTTACTTACGGTGGGAAGTGTATCCATTTCATGCTTGTGTTCGAGAGTCATTGTCTCAATATAATGATCTATTAATGTGTCCATACTATTGAGTTCACTAAAAAATAGTTGTACTTGGAGTTGGTGTTTAGAGAAGATTCCCCCCACGAATATAATACCACGTCAAAGTAACTAACCGGCCACGCTACAAAACTTCCTCACTTTACATGCCATTACTCAATAAATTCTTTATATTATTTCTACTTCAGATTTCCCTCATTACAGTGATGTGTGGTGTGAGGAGTGATGAGTGTGGTGTGAAGGGGTGATGAGTGTGGTGTGAAGGGTGGTGAGGGATGATGAGTGTGGTGAGAGGTAAGGGGTGGTGATGTGTGATGTGAGGAGTGATGAGTGGGGGGTGAGGAGTGATGAGTGGGGGTGAAGGGTGATGAGTGTGGTGTGAGGTAAGGGGTGGTGATGTGTGGTGTGAGTGAAGGTGATGAGTGGTGAGAGGTAAGGGGTGGTGATGTGTGGTGTGATGGGTGATGAGTGGTGTGATGGGTGATGGTGTGGTGTGATGGGTGATGAAGGATGGTGAGTGTGGTGAGGAGGAGAGGTGGTGTGGGGGGTGATGGGTGATGAGTGTGGTGTGTGAGGGGTGATGAGCGTGGTGTGGGGGGTGATGAGTGTGGTGTGATGGGTGATAAAGGATGATGAGTGTGGTGAGAGGTAAGAGGTGGTGATGTGTGGTGTGAGGAGTGATGAGTGGGGGTGAAGGGTGATGAGTGTGGTGTGATGGGTGGTGAAGGGTGATGAGTGTGGTGAGAGGTAAGGGGTTGTGATGTGTGGTGTGAGGGGGTGATGAGTGTGGTGGGGGGTGATGAGTGTGGGGTGATGAGTGTGGGTGTGATGAGTGATGGGTGTGGGTGATGTGTGGGTGTGATGGTGTGATGAGTGTGGTGTGATGGGTGATGAGTGTGGTGTGATGGGTGGTGAAGGATGATGAGTGTGGGTGAGAGGTAAGGGGTGTGGGGTGATGAGTGTGGTGTGATGAGTGTGGTGTGAGGTGATGGTGTGGGTGATGGAGTGGGGGGTGGGGTGATGAGTGTGGTGTGATGGGTGGTGAAGGATGATGAGTGTGGTGAGAGGTAAAGGGTTGTGGATGTGTGGGTGTGAGGGGTGTGATGGTGTGAGGGGTGATGAGTGTGGTGTGATGGGTGGTGAAGGATGATGAGTGTGGTGAGAGGTAAGGGGTCAGTGTGTGGTATGAGGGGGTGATGGAGTGTGGTGTGATGGGGTGATGAGTGTGGTGTGAGGGGTTGATGGGTGTGGTGTGATGGGTGGTGAAGGATGATGAGTGTGGTGACAGGTAAGAGGTGGTGATGTGTGGGGGAGGGGTGGGGGTGTGAGTGGTGATGGAGTGTGGTGTGAGGGGTGATGAGTGTGGTGTGATGGGTGGTGAAGGATGATGATTGGGGAGAGGTAAGGGGGGATGATGAGTGATGTGTGGTGGTGATGAGTGGTGGTGAAGGATGATGAGTGTGGTGAGAGGTAAGGGTGGTCATGTGGTGTGAGGGTTGATGAGTGGGGGGTGAGGGTGATGAGTGTGGTGTGATGGGTGGTGAAGGATGATGAGGCTGGAGAGGTAAGGGGTGGTCATGTGTGGTGTGAGGGGTGATGAGGTGGTGGTGTGGGGGTGATGAGTGGGTGTGAGGGGTGATGAGTGTGGTGTGATGGGTGATGAGTGTGGTGTGATGGGTGATGGGTGTGGTGTGATGGGTGATGGTGTGGTGTGAGGGGGGCGATGAGGTGTGGTGTGGTGAGTGTGGTGTGGGGGCGATGAGTGTGTGGGATGTGGTGTGGGGTGAGGGTGTGGTGATGATGTGTGAGGAGTGTTGTGTGGGGGGTGATGAGTGTGGTGTGAGGGGGTGATGACTGTGGTGTGAGGGGTGATGAGTGTGGTGTGAGGGGGTGATGAGTGTGGTGTGGGGTGATGACTGTGGTGTGGGGGGTGTGTGGTGTGAGGGGGTGATGACTGTGGTGTGGGGTGTGATGATGTGGTGGTGAGGGGGTGATGAGTGTGGTGTGAGGGGTGGATGAGTGGTGTGTGTGAGGGGGTGGTGATGAGTGTGGTGTGAGGGGTGATGAGTGTGATGTGTGGAGGGTTGACTGTGGTGTGAGGGGGTGATGAGTGTGGTGTGAGGGGGTGATGAGTGTGGTGTGAGGGGGTGATGAGTGTGGTGTGGGATGATGAGTAGTGTAAGGGGTGACGAGTGAGAGGTAAAGGGTGGCGAGAGAGGTATGGGATGAACAGTACTCACTTGGCAGCTCTCCTCACACGTTATCACCACCTAACACAACAGCCATAGTAATAATCCATTAATCTTCATTATTGTTTTCTACATTTGTGTTATTTTTTCCTGCTGTGACTCAGGGTGGCCAGTCAAGACCTAACACAAGACAGACGCCCTTTATCCGCTATCACTAATTCACTGTTATGTGTCTTAAAGGTGTTCTCCGCAGGTTTTTTCCCTCCCACAATAAGGCTCCCAAAATAAGCATCTGTCATTTCGGCACCTATCCACTCATTTACACACCCACTGAGATGTCCGTACTCGTCCCGTCCTAACATGGGCCTCCCTCACCACACCATCTTTAACTTTACTCTTTTCATCAGTCTTGCATTTCACTTCTCTCAATATATCAGTATTACCAATGTATATACTAGTATGTTCTCAGTTCAGTTTTTCTTTCAATTAATTATATATTTCTCTTACTTCATGCGTGTTCATTCCTCATGTATCCTGCGGTGTCCATCCTTCACATCCGTAGCCATATCAACTATACTCCTGTTCATCCCCATCTTTGGCTCTTTTCCGTCTTTCTTCACACTATTTTTTCGTCACTTTGCTTTAATTTTCATTTACAGTTAACGTTCTCCAGCACACGCCCTTCCAAACTTATTCACTTGCCTAGGTAACTACTCACCTGAGTCGTCCACCAGATTTCTGTAACCCGCAACTAAACAGGTGACTCACCTGCAATTTGTACTGTACCTCACATTTCACTCAGTCACACTGCCCCCACCCTCCATCACCTCATCCATGTAAATATTGGACAGCCACGGTAACAATACACATCCTTGAGGTAATCATACACTCTCGCAACCAGTGAAACTTGACAACACATGCCATCCATGTATCTGTGTCCAGCCACCGCCTTGACAGAATCATTCAAAGCGCAGTGAAATGAAATTGTACAGTATTTATTATTTTATTGTTTATTAAATCGATGATTTTTTTCCAATCCTCATATCAGCGGAGGGAGTGACGGAGAGCAACCATCACGGAGGAAGGTTACTGGCGCCACTTGTGAGGGACGTGATGTTGGGGTTTCCGTAGTCTTGATTTCATCATGTGTGAAACATACTTGTTTCTGGGGAAGGATTCTCTATCAACTCGATTGGAGATGCCTTTTTTTGTTGTCTGTTATAACTGGCAATATTTCACCATGTGTAACATTTGAGTTCAGAAGCTGAAAGTTACCTATTTAATAGTCTTAACTCCCCGCCAGACACTCTTATCCTCAAGTGTTTGGATCTAACACTGTCCCAATAAATGGAGACCTGTAAACTCTCCCAGCATATCACAGAAGAAATACCTCGGTCGCCATGACATGACAACATCCATTCATCCTGTGTTTTTGGTCATACATTATTATAATCCTTGATAGCTTAATGAGGAAAATGTCTCATTAATTGCGGGTTGTTGTGGCTGACGGTAAAGAGGTCTTTATCAGGTGTCAATGTCGACACGGGAGATACTAGCTAGCCCCCGTGACGCTGCACCCGCTGTATACTGCAGTAGTTGTAACCACTAGTGTGCAGTTCCTACCTCAAAGTGATCTTGTCATCTAGGTGTTCAGTGTTCGGTTTATATTTAAACTGTGATTTGCCCCGTTAATTGGTAAAATTAGAACGTGTTTGGTTGTGATAGTCAGTGAAATCTCTTCACCATTTTGGCCGTTATATTTGTGATCTTGCTAAACTACACTAACAGTTTCGAGGAAGATTTAGCCGTCACATTTTTGGGAACTTCGGCACGAAACATTTGCCCAACGAGTGGTAGACGCGAGTGGTAGACAGTGTTTCTCGGATGGGCGTAGCTCGTAGGAACATTTTATTCTCGTGAGCTTCAGTCTTGTTCGTGTAACTCTTCTGTTTACTCCGGTAGCTCAGCACTGTGCTGTATATTCCCTAAATAACTGTATGATGGTAACTGTTAACTGTACAGGTGATGTAGGATGATAACTGTTAACTGTGTACTCTTACAGGTGATGTAGGATGGGTAACTTGTTGAGGCTGTTAGCACGGGATGATGCCGGGAACAGCTGTTGCTCTCACCAGAAATACGACGTCTTCCTCGACTTTGAGAGTGAGTACACCCTTGTATTGTACACGTCCATACTGCTGTACACCCTTGTATTGTACACGTCCATACTGCTGTATTAGATGTCAGCGCTGTTAGATGTCAGCTCTGTATTAGATGTCAGCGTTGTGTTAGATGTCAGCGCTGTATTAGATGTCAGCGCTGTATTAGATGTCAGCGTTGTGTTAGATGTCAGCGCTGTATTAGATGTCAGCGCTGTATTAGATGTCAGTGCTGTGTTAGATGTCAGCTCTGTATTAGATGTCAGCATTGTGTTAGATGTCAGCGCTGTATTAGATGTCAGTGCTGTGTTAGATGTCAGCGTTGTGTTTGATGTCAGCGCTGTATTAGATGTCAGTGCTGTGTTAGATGTCAGCGCTGTGTTAGATGTCAGTGCTGTGTTAGATGTCAGCGTTGTGTTAGATGTCAGCGCTGTGTTAGATGTCAGCGCTGTGTTAGATGTCAGCGCTGTGTTTAGATGTCGCTGTGTTAGATGTCAGCTGTGTTAGATGTCAGCGCTGTGTTAGATGTCAGTGCTGTGTTAGATGTCAGCGCTGTATTAGATGTCAGTGCTGTGTTAGATGTCAGTGCTGTGTTAGATGTCAGCGTTGTGTTTGATGTCAGCGCTGTATTAGATGTCAGCGCTGTGTTAGATGTCAGCTCTGTATTAGATGTCAGCGTTGTGTTAGATGTCAGCGCTGTATTAGATGTCAGCGCTGTATTAGATGTCAGTGCTGTGTTAGATGTCAGCTCTGTATTAGATGTCAGCATTGTGTTAGATGTCAGCGCTGTATTAGATGTCAGTGCTGTTAGATGTCAGCGTTGTGTTTGATGTCAGCGCTGTATTAGATGTCAGTGCTGTGTTAGATGTCAGCGCTGTGTTAGATGTCAGTGCTGTGTTAGATGTCAGCGTTGTGTTTGATGTCAGCGCTGTATTAGATGTCAGTGCTGTGTTAGATGTCAGCGCTGTGTTAGATGTCAGCGCTGTATTAGATGTCAGTGCTGTGTTAGATGTCAGCGCTGTGTTAGATGTCAGTGCTGTGTTAGATGTCAGTGCTGTGTTAGATGTCAGCGCTGTGTTAGATGTCAGTGCTGTGTTAGATGTCAGCGTTGTGTTTGATGTCAGCGCTGTAGATGTCAGTGCTGTGTTAGATGTCAGCGCTGTGTTAGATGTCAGTGCTGTGTTAGATGTCAGCGTTGTGTTTGATGTCGCGCTGTATTAGATGTCAGTGCTGTGTTAGATGTCAGCTGTGTTAGATGTCAGTGCTGTGTTAGATGTCAGCGCTGTGTTTGATGTCAGCGCTGTGTTTGATGTCAGCGCTGTGTTGGATGTCAGCGCTGTGTTAGATGTCAGTGCTGTGTTAGATGTCAGTGGTGTGTTAGATGTCAGCATTGTGTTTGATGTCGCGCTGTGTTAGATGTCAGCGCTGTGTTAGATGTCAGCGCTGTGTTTGATGTCAGCTGTGTTTGATGTCAGCGCTGTGTTAGATGTCGCGCTGTTAGATGTCAGCTGTGTTTGTTGTCAGCTGTATTAGATGTCAGCTGTGTTAAATGTCAGCTCTGTGTTAGATGTCGGGCTGTTAGATGTCAGCGCTGTGTTAGATGTCAGTGCTGTGTTAGATGTCAGTGCTGTGTTAGATGCCAGCGCTGTTAGATGTCAGCGCTGTGTTAGATGTCAGCGCTGTGTTAGATGTCAGCGCTGTGTTAGATGTCAGCGCTGTTTGATGCCAGTGCTGTGTTAGATGTCAGCGTTTGATGCCAGTGCTGTGTTAGATGTCAGCGCTGTGTTAGATGTCAGCGCTGTTAGATGCCGCGCTGTGTTATATGTCAGCGCTGTTTGATGCCAGTGCTGTGTTGGATATCGCTGTTTGATGCCAGTGCTGTGTTAGATGTCAGCTGTTTGATGCCAGTGCTGTGTTATATCTCAGCGCTGTTTGATGCCAGTGCTGTGTTATATGTCAGCGCTGTTTGATGCCAGTGCTGTGTTAGATGTCCGCTGTTTGATGCAGTGCTGTGTTAGATCAGCGCTGTTTGATGCCAGTGCTATGTTATGTATCGCTGTTTGATGCCAGTGCTGTGTTAGATCAGCGCTGTTTGATGCCAGTGCTGTGTTTGATGCCAGCGCTGTTTGATGCCAGTGCTGTTTTTCAGATGCTGTACCGAGTGCGGAGGAACGGCTACTGTACGAGGACGTGGCGGAGGTGTTGAGAGGGTCCCAGGCGGTGATCCACGACCTGCAGCAGTATAAAGGCGCCGCCAAGGAGATCAGGGAGGTGAGTCACTCATTCTCACCCCCTCACCCTCCTCACCCCCCCTCACCCTCTCACCCCCTCACCCTCCCCTCACTCACCCCCCTCACCCTCCCCCCCCTCACCTCCCTCTCACCCTCCCCCTCACCCTCCCCCCCCTCACCCTCCCCCCCTCACCCTCCCCCTCACCCTCCCCCCCTCCTCACCCCTCCCCCCTCTCACCATCACCTCCTCACCCCTCCTCACTATATCCTTCACCTGAAACACTCCCTCACTATCTCCTCCTCACCCCCCTCACCCTCCCCTCTCACCCTCCTCCACCCCTCACCCTCCCCCCTCCTCACCCCCCCTCACCCTCCCCTCCTCACCCCCTCACCCTCCCCCCTCACTCACCCCCTCACCCTCCCTCCTCACCCCCTCACCCTCCCCTCACCTCACTCCATCCTCACCCTTACTCACTATATCTTCACCCTGGAACACCCCTCACTATCTCCCTCCTCACCCCCTCACCTCCCCTCTCCACCATCACTCACCTCCTCACCCTTACTCACTATATCCTTCACCCTGGAACACCCCTCACTATTTCCTCACTCACCCCTCCCCCTCACCCTCACTCACCCCTCACCCTCCCCCCCTCCCTTCACTCACCTCCTCACCCTTGCTCACTATATCCTTCACCCTGGAACACCCCCCACTATCTCCTCACTCGCATCCCTCACCTCCTCCCCTCCCCCCTCTCACCCCCTCACCCTCCCCTCACCCTCACTCACCCTCCACCTCCCCCCTCCCCTCACTCACCTCCTCACCCTTGCTCACTATCCTTCACCCTGGAACACCCCTCACTATTTCCCTCACTCACCCCCTCACCCTCCCCCCCTCCCCTCCTCACCCCTCACCTCCCCCCCTCACCCTCACTCACCCCTCACCCCTCCCCCTCTCACCCTCACTCACCTCCTCACCCCTCACTATATCCTTCACCTGGAAACACCCCCACTATTTCCCTCACTCACCCCCTCACCCTCCCTCTCACCCTCCTCACCTCCTCACCCTTACTCACTATATCCTTCACCTGGAACACCCCTCACCCTCCCCCCCTCACTCACCCCCTCACCCCTCCCCCTCCTCACCCCTCCCTCCCCTCACCCACCTCCTCACCCTTGCTCACTATATCCTTCACCCTGGAACACCCCTCACTCACCCCCTCCCCTCCCTTCACCCTCACTCACCCCTCCTCACCCTTACTCACTAATCCTTCACCCTGGAACACCCCTTCACTATTTCCTCACTCACCCCTCACCCTCCCCCTCACCCCTCACTCACCTCCTCACCCTTCCTCCACTATATCCTTCACCCTGGACACCCCCTCACTATTTCCCTCACTCACCCCCCCCTCACCCACCTCCTCACCCTTGCTATATCCTTCACCCTGGAACACCCCTCACTATCTCCCTCACTCGCATCCCTCACCCTCCCCTCACCCTCCTCACCCCTCCTCCCCCCTCTCCCCTCCCTCCCACCCCCTCCCTCCCTCTCACCCTCCTCACCTCCTCACCCTTACTCACTATATCCTTCACCCTGGAACACCCCTCACTATTTCCCTCACTCACCCCCTCACCCTCCCTCTCACCCCTCACTCACCTCCTCCCCCCTTACTCACTATATCCTTCCCTGGAACACCCCTCACTATCTCCCTCACTCGCATCCCTCACCCTCATACACCTGCACTCACTCCCTTACCTTCATTCGTACCTCCACCTTCCCTCGCCCTTACTTCACTGATGAATACAATTTATGGAAATGCGTTAATAATAAACAAATGGTTTAAAGGGTAAATGAATTGGCAAATTAAAATATAAACATGAAAAAAATAAATATATAACTGAATGGGTAAAAGGTAATGAATAGAAATTGACAAGGTGTGTCTAGCTCACACTGAACACTCAAAGGGGTTCACATGAAAATTAGTACCCCCACCTGCTTTAGGGGAAAATGTTAAACCGATGTCAAGTTGTGGGGAAGAATGATTCAACATAACGCGAGTTTCACCCATTACAATGCCGGGTTCGATCCCGTCCGGGTCTGATGCGAGAAGGGTGTTATTCGGTGTGACTCAACCAGACATCACAGGTTTACTCCGGGTACTCTAGGAGGTAGTATGAATGATAGTACGTACGTTACCGAGTCAGTGTGAACGTTTGGTCTGATGTAATGTAAAGGAGTGTTTACATGCTGGAGGATTACAGGGACCCTCTGTGTAAAGTAAGACGTTAGCCATCTCTCCTCAGTACGAGTATCTATTTACTCTTTTAGGTTTGTATGAGCGTGTATGTATGTGTGTGTGTGTGTGGAGGCGATTAAAGGGACTATGGTTGACTGGCTGTGCGGGGCATGTTGTGGACCTTTATTGATTTATTATGTTCATATTCACCTGTTTTCGATATTATTTTTTTTTAGGTGACTGGGCATCGGGATTAATGTTTGGATACAATCTTCTTCATTTTGATTTGTGGTTAATTCGCTGAAATGTTTGATCGTCGTCTTCTGGGTTTTAAGGGTGTATTATTATAGCAGGCCAGACTTGAACTTCGACAAAAACTAAAGACTTAATTACTAAACCTTTCTTTTATTTTTAAATTTGATTGTTGATTCATAATTAAATGAAATTTAAAAACAAAACTACAAGTATAATTTGTACAGGTTTATTTTAGGTAAACGCTCTTGTTGCTGTGACGTTTGGCAACCTAAGGGGCGTGTTGCAGTTCGCCCGCTGATTGGTCGATGGCGATGATGATCGTGTTGGGGGCTGGCTGATTGGTCCGGAACCAGTACGACATTTCATATATGGGCACAAAATGCACGTGCGGGGATATACAAATGTCTGCAAATTTTTCGCTAGTTCGGCTCTTTTTTTTTCTATTCGTTTTCCAACAGTAAAGTCGTATGTCAGCGTGTAATTGATATTATGTTTGAAAGTTATGTTCTTAGAAAACTGGTATTGTAATATTAAATCTAAAACTACAAGGTTCAGCTTGGTATTTGTTTTGAGGGATAACACCCAACTTAGCACTCAAACATTCGTTTTATTACACACGAGTTCTGTAAGTCTGGAGACCGCAACCACTTCCAGCATGGGTCACATTATGTGATAAAAAGGTTTATAGCTGCATGTTATTAATATTCTGTACTATAATTACGTGGAAGAAAAGGGATACGTGATCTCTACTGTATATGGAGAAGGAAAGATGCCAGGTTCACGACTATCCCATCGTCATTCTTGCATGAAGACCAAAATTGGCGGGAAGACTCCTGGCTGGACCGGGGCTGGTCGGTCGTCAGGCGCAGGTTATGGGGCCGTGTTTTATCCTGCAGCAGTCTACCCGTTACTTAGTGTGACGGTGATGGAGTAGGCCTCCCTCCACCACACCCCATCTACCACGCTCCCTCCACCACCCATCTACCGCTCCCTCCACCACACCCCATCTACCACGCTCCCTCCACCACCCCATCTACCACGCTCCTCCACCACACCCCCATCTACCACGCTCCCTCCACCACACCCCATCTCACGCTCCCTCCACCACACCCATCTACCACGCTCCCTCCACCACACCCCATCACCACGCTCCCTCCACCACCCCATCTACCACGCTCCCTCCACCACACCCCAT
The DNA here is from genome assembly GCF_018991925.1 of Homarus americanus. NCBI lineage: Eukaryota > Metazoa > Arthropoda > Malacostraca > Decapoda > Nephropidae > Homarus > Homarus americanus. The sequence continues at coordinate 9,176,381 of NW_024738608.1, read as the reverse complement.
CTACACGCTCCCTCCACCACACCCCATCTACCACGCTCCCTCCACCACACCCCATCTACCACGCTCCCTCCACCACCCCATCTACCACCTCCTCCACCACACCCCATCTACCACGCTCCCTCCACCACGCTCCTCCACCACGCCCCCATCTACCACGCTCCTCCACCACGCCCATCTACCACGCTCCTACCACGCCCCATCACCACGCTCCTCCACCCACCCATCACCCACCTCCTCCACCACCCCATCACCACGCCTCCCTCCACCACACCCCATCTACCGCTCCCTCCCACCACCCCATCTACCACGCTCCTCCACCACACCCATCTACCACGCTCCCTCCACCACCCCATCTACCACGCTCCCTCCACCACACCCCATCTACCACGCTCCCTCCACCACACCCATCTACCACGCTCCCTCCACCACACCCCATCTACCACGCTCCCTCCACCACACCCATCTACCACGCTCCCTCCCACCCCATCTACGCTCCTCACCACACCCCATCTACGCTCCCTCCACCACACCCCATCTACCACGCTCCCTCCACCACACCCATCTACCACGCTCCCTCCACCACACCCCATCTACCACGCTCCCTCCACCACCCATCTACCACGCTCCCTCCACCGCTCCCTCCACCCGCCCCATCTACCACGCTCCCTCCACCACCCCATCTACCACGCTCCTCCCACGCCCCATCTACACGCTCCCTCCACCACGCCCCATCTACCACCTCCTCCACCACGCCCCATCTACCGCTCCCTCCACCACGCCCCATCTACCGCTCCCTCCACCACCCCATCTACCACGCTCCCTCCACCACACCCCCATCTACCACGCTCCCTCCACCACCCCATCTACCACGCTCCCTCCACCACCCCATCTACCACGCTCCCTCCACCACACCCCATCTACCACGCTCCCTCCACCACCCCATCTACCGCTCCCTCCCACCCATCTACCACGCTCCCTCCACCACCCCCATCACCACGCCCTCCACCACCCCATCTACCACGCTCCCTCCACCACCCCCCATCTACCACGCTCCCTCCACCACACCCCATCTACCACCTCCCTCCACCACACCCCATCTACCACGCTCCCTCCACCACACCCCATCTACCCTCCCTCCACCACACCCCTCTACCACTCCCTCCACCACGCCCCATCTACCACGCTCCTCCACGCCCCATCTCCAGCTCCTCCACCACGCCCCATCTACATCCCTCCACCACGCCCCATCTACCGCTCCTCCACCACGCCCCATCTACCGCTCCTCCACCGCCCCATCTACCACGCTCCCTCCACCACGCCCCATCTACCACGCTCCCTCCACCACGCCCCATCTACCACGCTCCCTCCACCCGCCCATCTACCACGCCTCCTCCACCACGCCCCATCTGCGCTCCTCCACCACGCCCCATCTACCACGCTCCCTCCACCACGCCCCATCTACCACGCTCCTCACCACGCCCCATCTACCACGCTCCTCCACCGCCCCATCTACCATCCCTCCACCACGCCCCATCTACCACGCTCCCTCCACCGCCCCATCCACCACGCTCCCTCACCGCCCCATCCCACCGCTCCCTCCACCACGCCCCTCCACCACGCCCCCTCCACCACGCCCCCTCCACCACGCCCCTCCACCACGCCCCCCCTCCACCACGCCCCCTCACCACGCCCCCTCACCGCCCTCCTCCCACGCCCCCTCCACCACGCCCCTCCACCACGCCCCTCCACCACGCCCTCCACGCCCCATCCACCACGCTCCCTCCACCGCCCCATCCACCACGCTCCCTCCACCGCCCCATCCACCGCTCCCTCCACCACGCCCCATCCACCGCTCCTCCACCACGCCCCATCCACCACGCTCCTCACCACGCCCCATCCACCACGCTCCCTCCACCACGCCCCATCCACCACGCTCCCTCCACCACGCCCCATCCACCACTCCCTCCACCACGCCCATCCACCACGCTCCCTCCACCACGCCCCATCCACCACGCTCCCTCCACCACGCCCATCCACCACGCTCCCTCCACCACGCCCCATCCACCACGCTCCCCTCCACCACGCCCATCCACCACGCTCCCTCCACCACGCCCCATCCACCAGCTCCCTCCACCACGCCCCATCCACCACGCTCCCTCCACCGCCCCATCCACCACGCTCCCTCCACCACGCCCCATCACCACCCCTCCACCACGCCCCATCCACCACGCTCCCTCCACCACGCCCCATCCACCGCTCCCTCCACCGCCCCATCCACCACGCTCCCTCCACCACGCTCCCTCCACCACCCATCCACCACGCTCCCTCCACCACGCCCCATCCACCACGCTCCCCTCCACCACGCCCCATCACCACGCTCCCTCCACCACGCCCATCCACCACGCTCCTCCACCACGCCCCATCCACCAGCTCCTCCACCGCCCCATCCACCAGCTCCCTCCACCACGCCCCATCCACCACTCCCTCCACCACGCCCCATCCACCGCTCCCTCCACCACGCCCCATCCACCACGCTCCCTCCACCACGCCCCATCCACCACGCTCCCTCCACCACGCCCCATCCACCACGCTCCCTCCACCACGCCCCATCTACCACGCTCCCTCCACCACATACTGACGTATATGTCCTTTCACCTCCAACACCCCTCCTACGCACCCCCTCCACAACTTGACAGAATCAGTTTCTTCACACCTGCAGGAGTGTATCAAAAGAAAAGGGAGGCCTATAGACTGCCGGAAGTTTGTTAACTTCTCAGATAAATTTTGCATTGATATTTCTTTTTGTTGTTTATGTCCATCATGACTCTGCTCATAATGCAATAGCGAGGAGTGTATGTATACGTGTTTCTTAATTTCTTATCATAGAGTTTGATAACTTCACACTGGATACTTACAGGAGATTATGGTGTATATACATAGAAATTCACTCGACCACCCGACATTCCATGTGACTTATACTTTATAAATGATGATTATTTAAATGAATTCCATTAATTTCCAACATCAATCGAAGCTATTGGTTATACTTTGTCTGAACCAATAAGTCATTACGGGCAGATAATTGCACTTACATTTATTTGGCAAGCTTCCATATCATGATTTACAATTTGCATGGATATATGAGTCGCTCACATTCACGCCATTGTGGGATTTCGCAATATTGGTTCACACAGGATGGGATGGAGAAAGGAAACTCACAATGTGCTCTCTGTTTACATATTGTATTGGATGTACAATGCAGCTTGGTGCTGGGAAGGCAGCATGGTTACAAGCGTTGAGTAGAGAGAGCTGGTTGGTGAGGGTGCTCAGAGGAGGACCAGCTTATGGGTCGCCATGGTTGCCGGCTGGAGCGGGAGCCGCCAGGCAGGAGCGGAGGAGGAGGTGTTGCTTGCTGGTGGCTGTGGGTAGAAGGAGGGAGGTCACCACGAGGCGAGGTCTTAAATAGTGGAGGTAGGCGTGGCTTAATAGTTGACCTCCGTGATGTAGGGCGGCGCTGGTTGCTGACCTAGACCACGAGGGCAGGCTGGTGAAATCGTGGGGTCGGCTAGGCATTGCCAAACGGCGTTTGTAGGGGAGGAGTCCACTACACCATAATAAAATTAATCTTGTAAAGAGGGAATTTTCAACCTGGGACGCAAATTTAATTACTCTACTATGGTTATAACTTAACAGAGCCTTAATTCCTCAAGTGATACATTCACTACCAGCCTGGATCGCTCTTGTTGCAACCAGACTTTCACACGCGATCTTCTTTCCACGGGGGAATAACAAACCTTGGGTTAGCACACATAGTCTCGTGTCACTGACAGCTGTTGTAGACGGTGTCATGGAAAACTCGTAAGGTGACTTGGGTTGACACTCGCGCAGTCTCTCTTCACTGACAGTCCACAGGACGGTGTCGTGGTAAAGGACTCTGTGTAGCGTTCCATTCCCTTCAGGAAGGGGAGAATGAGGACATCTTAACTAACCCATGGTCTAGGGGTTACTGGCTAAAATGTGGTTTGGGGGCATGCAACACGATGGACAACAATACGGACACTCTCAACCTCCCCCACACACACACACACACACACACACACACACACACACACACACACACATAGGCTCACATACCCACTAATGAAATAGTGATGGCGAGTCACGGCCTAGTGTCTTATATCCCAAAACAAACATTGTAGTTGATTAGTGGGTAGGCCCAACGCAACCTACAGTATGACAGTTGGTCAGATTTTAAAAATTTTCTGTGGGCTACAGCACCCCCCCAAATCCCCCCCCGCATCTGGGTGAGATCACTATGCTCGCCATGTTTCCCCCACCCACAAATTCTTGGACCATCCCTTTTGATATTTCTGGATCTGCCCCTGCCACCACCAGTACTACAACCACCACCACTACAACTATCACCACCAGTACCACAACCACAACCTCCAGTGCCACCACCAACACCAGTACCACCACCAACACCAGTACCACCACCAACACCAGTACCACCACCACCACCACCAATATGACCATCATCACTGCCAGTACTACAACCACCACCACCACTCAATCCATACATACAGTATTTAATTCAGTCTTATTTCAGAGTAAAAATATTCTAGAATTGTAATTTTCTGTGGAACATTGCAACACCTAAATACCTTATCAGTTTTACCAATGAGAGAGAGAGAGAGTACATTTGTGTTTGTTATTACTCCTACAGGCCATCAGTGACCCTGGGGATGACTATCAGAGGCGGGCGTGGGAGATGGTTACACCCCTCGTCCAGAAGCTGAAGCAGTTCTACCTCTTCTCCAATGATATAGGTGATATACTGTACATATTTATAGAGATAGAAATATGCAGTAGAGAGTGGTAGATTTATCGGTAATAATATTATCGGGTAACAAATGATATAAGTGATCAGCTATACTGTAAGAGTGTAGGACAAAAAAATTGGACAAACACCAGAGGACAAAAGCCCCCTAGGACACATAATAATAAGAATTTTTGTAATCATTATTTTTATTCTTCATTATTTGCAGTTAATGAACACTGTAAAACTGTAAAATTAAGTATTATATTTATTATATAAGACTGCAATACCTAACCTACCCTAACCTAACTTATTTTGCACTTTAACTGGGGGACATTTGTCCTAGGAGACTTTTGTTTAGACCCCATACTGTACTGGTGACCAGTAGGATGAGTGGCTGTGTGTTGCACCTTTTGTAGGGATATTAGATTTTTCCTGAAGAAAGGATTTCCGTGCCTGAACAATATACAGTAGGCTACAGTAATCCAGACCGGGACTTAAAGTACTTGAGAGTACTGTACTGTATACGGTTGAAGGAACATTTTCCTGTACAGGCATCCGTCGGGTTACAGAAGGATTCTGTTCCTGAAAGTCTTTCTGTAACGCGAAACCAGTTTTCCCATATTCTGTACTTCCATTATAAAATTTGAGATGCACTTCTATGGAAAAATTTGGGGGGGCCAAAAACATGACACAAGCTGAGGCACTCTCTTTTTCCCTACTTAATGATTTGGAACAAATAATCAAACACCCTACATGCATTCCTGATCGACACGATCAACTTGCTAACATTCTTGATCTTTGTTTTACCTCTAACCCTTCTCACTATTCATACACAATTTTTGCCCCCTTAGGGTCTTCTGATCACAACCTTATTTCTATTAAATCAAACTGGGCACGACCACCTCCCCCACCCCCCTCTAAACGTCAATTATGGCACTATCGGAGGGCAAGCTGGCAATCCTTGCGAGAATTCTTCACCTACTTACCTTGGGATGAATGTTGCTTTTCCACTCGGGATGCCTCGGTATGTGCTGACAACATTGCTGGGGTTATACAGGGCGGTATGAGTGCATTTATCCCATCTTCTACCAAAACTTTCACATTACAATCATGGTTTGATCGCTCCTGCTCTCTTGCTTGCAGGGTGAGAGATAGGGCATATCGAGCTATGAAACTATCTCCTTCTCCCATTACCCACACCTCTTTCATTACTTCTAGGAATCGTTGTAAGGCTATTCTTCGTAGGGCCAAGCGGAATTTTATTAAAAGAAAGACCGTTGTCCTGACTAATTCTTCCTCTAGTAAATCCTTTTGGTCCTTAACTAAAAACATCTAACAACTTCTGCACTCCCTCTTTTCCTCCTCTCTTTCTCCTTTCTTCCGACCCGATAACTCTATAGCCAACTCTCCCCCTGACAAAGCCAACCTTTTTGGCACCTTATTCTCCTCTAATTCTACCTTAGACGATTCCCACTCTATCCCTCCTACCCCTGCACCTCCTACTGAACCTGTGCACTTTCCTATAATCTCCACTCGCAGGGTTGCCGGTGTGTTATCCAGGTTGGATGTGAGTAAGGCGCATGGACCGGACGGAATACCCCCTCGTGTTCTGAGGGAGTGTGCTGAAGCCCTGGCCCCTGTGCTTGCTTGCCTCTTTCGCCTCTGCCTCAAAACCCAAACTTTGCCTTCTTCTTGGAAGCATGCCTTGGTTCAGCCCATCCCAAAGAAGGGTGACCATTCTAATCCCTCTAACTATCGCCCCATTACCCTAACTCATCCCTCTCTAAGATTTTCGAAACTATCTTAAACTCCCATTTTCTCCTTCACCTTGAACGCCTTTCTCTTTTGTCGGATAAACCAGTATGGCTTTCGCCAGGAGAGATCTACTGGTGATCTGTTCTCCTATTGCACCCATCTTTGGTCATCCTCTCTTAGGGATTATGGGGAAACTTTTGTCGTGGCCCTCGACATCTCCAAAGCATTTGACAGGGTATGGCACAAGTCTTTGCTATCTAAATTTCCCTCTTTTGGTTTCTCTCCCCCACTGTTTTCTCATCTCTAGCTTCCTTGAGAACCGATCCATGGCAGTTGTTGTCAAGGGTTCGATCTTTCCTTCTTTCTCTACCAGTAGTGGTGTCCCACAGGGATCTGTTCTTTCACCTGCTCTCTTCCTTCTTTTTATCAATGATTTACTTCACACTCCAACTAATTCTATCCATTCTTACGCTGATGATTCTACTCTTCACTCTTCTTCTCATTTATCCTTCCTCCTAACTCTCAAACTAGATCTGTTTCTAGAACTGTTATCATTACTTCTATCAATGCAGATCTGTGCAGCATCTCTGAATGGGGAAGTACAAACTTGGTTAACTTCAATAGTGTTAAAACTCAATACTTACCAATTACACTTTGTAAATTAGACGATATCCCACCAATTACATTTCAGGATGCTATTATCCTGCCAAATTCTGAAATAAATATGTTAGGCCTCACCATTTCCTCCAATATGTCCTGGAAATCACACATCCTTAGTATAGCTAAAGCTGCCTCCCGAAAGTTGGGAATGCTGTACAGATGCCGTAGCTACTTCACTTCTGAGCTGTTGCTCCAAGTATATAAAGGATTCATTCGTCCTAACTTGGAATACTGCTCTCATATCTGGGGTTTCTCTTCAACTGTTAGATAGGGTGGAATCAAAGGCATTTCTTCTTATTAACTCCTCCTTTAGTCGACAATCTCTCTTCCCTTTCTCTTCACCGCAATGTTACTTCACTTTCTCTCTTTTACAGGTACTTTAACGGGCAATGTTTGGTGGATTTGGCACCCCGGTACTGCCAGCAAGGCCGTGGGCTCGTAACACACGTCTTGCCCGCTGTGCCCACCGTTTCTCTGTGGATGTCGGTCACACGAGAATAACCCGTTATAGTACCTCCTTCTTTCCTCACACAGCCAAACTGTGGAATGCTCTGCCTTCTTCTGTTTCCATACTTATACAATCTGTCTCACTTTAAAAGCTGGTTTCCGGCATCTTCATGGTATAGATTAACACAATATAACCTTTTTGTTCTTTATTTTTAATTTCTTTCTGTTCTTTTTTTTTTCGCCCCCTAGGCCCCTTTGTGGGTCGTTTGGCGTGTGCTCGGGTGGGCTAATTCCCGTTAAAAAAAATAAAAAAAAAATAAAAAAAATATATGTATGAAATCAAATGGTTTTAACCTCATACAATGAGTCATTCGTGATGTAACATGATAATCAGAGTTGTAAGTAACAGAATAAATTTACCTGATTACTGTATGGGTACTCAAGTAACATTTTTGGGTATCTAATTTTTAAAAAGTACTAAAAATTTTAGTACTCTTACTTAAGTATGATTTTCTAATACTTTTACTCCAATGCAATTGAAAAAAACAAAATTTGTTACTCGTTACATGCCCCAAACAAGCAAAGAGTTTTAATGTCTGTGGCAGACTAGTAATATATTTTTAATTAATTAATTAAATATTTATTAACCATAGTAAAAAAAGTTGTGTGGGTGAAAGGTATGGTATGGGTGGAGCCGTGAAGGTTACAATGTGGGTGTGGGGAGACAACACGCGGTCACATACCTAGAGGTCTCATTCGGTAAGGTGAATTCAGGTCAGGTCAAGTGGCAGTGGCCATGACAGCAGACTTTCCCTTTGATCTTCTTGTGTCTATTAGCCCTTGACGACCCACCTCACCTAGCCTATCCTCGTATCCCCGCTCCCTCATAGAATCCCCCCCTCTCTTCTCCCCACCTTTGCTTCAGGTATTTGGTCTTCTGGTTAGACGTCAGTTGCTCTTTGCATGTACCTGTACCTAAAATGAATTTCAAAGAGGCTGTGATTCTGAAATGCTTTACATAATCCCATCTTAGATATAAAGCCTGTGTGAGACTGAGTGTTCTGTATTTAAAATTATGATTAAATAATTAAGTACCACTGCCCTCCCCCCCAGCACCCGCCAGATGTTACGTGGTGCGAAAAATTCAGCCAATCTTCAATGAGAATCGAAAAGTGATGTCACCACAACCACACCCCCAATTAGAGGGACAATTCATGGCTAGTCTTCTTAGTCAGATTCAGTCACTATGGAGGCAACAATCATCCACAAACTCTTCAATTGAAAGAGCTTGATAGCTACTTGGAATGCCCAGAGGATGGAATGGAGTTACTGAGGTCTGTCCCGACATTATGTGACTTATCTCTCAAGCTTAACACCCCCACAACCTGCATCTGCTGCTTGTGAGCGTCTGTTTAGTCATGCTGGGCTTATTATTTAATTGATTTATTACACCCCAGGGGCGACAACCCTCGTCACAAGACCTTTGTGGTGACGGGTCAAACACTAATACATTTGTACTCGTGTCTCGCAGGACATGCTATGACTTGTGATATGAAGACAATATTGATATGATTTAAGGACAATGGGAGTTAACACCCACTAAAGCATGGGTTGCATACAAGAATTAAATCTAAATTATTACGAATAAGTAGGTGGTGACCTATAGTGGTTAGAGTGACTCGTCCTGTGGAAGGAGGTCTCTTGACAGTGGGACAGTCACCGCAATAGTGTTGATGGGTGTTAGCATTGGGACAGTTACAGAGTTTACAGGAAGAGAAGTGCGGGTCATCCCCCACCTCGGATACATGCCAGATAGGTCTGTATCCTAACCTAATGCGAGCAGAGACAACAACATTATATCTGTGGACCATAAGTCCACACCGACAATACTTGTGTGGATAAGGAAAAAATTTATCATTGTGTTGCATGGATATATTTTCAGTCCTTTCACCATCCCTGTGATGGATTGTAGGGAGAAGAGCGGCTGAACGTATTCTCTTTCGGTAGGTCAAGCTGGGCTTATATTTAGGTCTTAAAGGTCCTGATTGGACAGCCATAATTTCGAGAATTGGTTATTAATTAATCTCAATAGAAAGATTTGTAAATAAACATGTGTAATGCTGTGTATCTTTTATTTTTATCTTTAGTTAACTATTGTTTTAAATTTACTGTAGACTTATTTTAATATTTGAGACATAATAATTTTGTTGTTACTTTTTACTTTCAGTGCTTGAGTACTTTATGAATGAGATAATTTTTTACTTCTACTTCATTACATTGACATTTGGATACTTTTACTTATACTTGAGTAACATTTGGCCAATGTAACAATACCTTTACTTTAGTCCAGTACTTTTTACAACTGTGAGAGTAAATGAACAAAACACGTGAATTTTACTTGCCAGAAACGATGTTGAGTGCTGCAGGAGGTGGTGAGGTGAGATTGTGGAATCAAAGTTACTGGGAATTACTTCCTTAAAACATTAAGTTTAATGTCCAGTGTAATTCCTTTATGGAATATTTTACCACCACTGATTTCTCTTGAACTTGATGGTCTTTTTTCACTCATACTGATTAAGAATGCACAGTACAATACCTGTAATAAAGTCCAAAAACCTGAGGGAAAGCAGAACATTGGCTGAAGATTCAAGCAGACTGAAAACATTGCTGCTGTTGTGGGACCGCTGGCACCTTTTTGCTACCACAGATGCATCCACATGAAAAATAAAAATAAATTTTGATTTTTTTTTTTTTAATTCAGTAAGGGCGATTTTTCTCTCTCTCTCTCTCTCTCTCTTTCTCTCCGTAACCCAAAATTATGGTCATAATTTCAAAATTCCACAACCCTGGGGATACCTATGCTTTACAGTGATATCTCCATTAGCCAGAACAATTGGTACAGAGCACTTCCGGGTAACTCGACAACTCTCTCAAAGCCGGAAAAAATCCCTCATCCCCGGAATTTTCTGGGTAACAGAAAAATGTTCTCGAAAGTTCCAGAAATTGGCCATTACATTATCTCTCGAACCGGAAAAATATCCCACATCCTCGGAATTTTCCAGGTACCATAAAAATTTTTCTCGGAATTTCCGGAAAAGGTACCTGATTTTCATATCTCAAACCCATAAAAAAAAAATCTCCCATCCCTGTAATTTTCTGGGTTTCAGGAAAATGTTTTCAGAATTTTCCGGAAAATGTGCCCCTTGGAAAATCATTCCCAAAGCCAGAATTTTCCGGAAAATTGTGGCTTTAGGAACGATTTTCCGAGAAATTTCCAATTCCGGCTATCAGAGATACATGTACCCGGTAATTACTATTCAAAGGTATGCTTTATAATTCCCAAATCTCGATTTGCTTTCCTCACTTGTTGCGCCATCTTCAGTAAATGATCTATCACAATGCCAACATCTTTCTCCTTATCGACAGTATCCAGGAAAGTATTATTAACAGAATAGTTGTGCTTAGGATTGTTGTATCCTCCGTGTAAGGTTTTGCATTTTGTAATGTTAAGGAGCATTTGCCAATCTTGAGACCATTTGAACAGTTCATTCAGGTCTTCCTGCAATGTTGCAGACTTGCTACCTTCCCAAATATCATTGTATTTTGTGACTTAGCAACATAATGAAATTGCTCAGTCTGATTTACTGTATTTTACTTTAGTAAATTCCTTGACACAATGTGACTCACAAGCTGAAGTAGCTGAACCTCAATAAGAGCTGTTGACCTAATGATGTTTTTTATGGTACAGGTTTTCATAATTATTTAGTTGTCCTTGGTAGCAAATGCAGTACTGTAATGCATTAGGCAGGGTTTTTTTTTATAATTGGTGTACAATTGTGAATACCGGTATATTAATTTGCAAACCCATAGTGATAATGTGTATAAGGAGTGTAAGTTGAACAGTACAGTATATGAGTTTTACTTAGTAAGAAACCAAAAACTATTGCCTTTCTGTTAACATTGATTCTTTTCTAGAGATGATTGTTCCACGGATCCTCGCAGAATTATGTGGGCCAGAGATATCTCCTACACAACATTTGGAAAACCAGCAAGCACTCGTCAAACAGTTTGCAGAAATTCTTGAATTTACTCTGAAATTTGATGAACTTAAGGTAATTTAGCTCTTTTCTTAACCAAGGCAACAGTCTTGTATGTCTCGATCTTCATCCAGTTGTAATTCTGTATATTAATATTGAGTCTGGCAGACTAGTGGTGCCACAATATATACTGTACCCAGTGCTTGTCCAGTTGTCTCCTAGGTCAACCTTTTCCAAGACCTGACATTCATGCAGTCAATTTATATTCATAGTTTTTTTTTTTTTTTTTTCATAAACTCTGGGAAGAGAGAGGCAATTTGAATCAGTTTTCTCCCTAGATGACGACTCCAGCCATCCAGAATGATTTTAGCTACTACCGTCGCACAGTCACTCGCCTTAAGATTGAACACAATAGTGTGGAGGCTGTTGATGAGACCATAGACCATCAACTGGCCAACAAGATGAGTCTTTTTTATGCCAATTCCACACCAATGCTCAAAATCCTCAGTGAAGCCACCTCTAAATTTGTTACTGAGGTAAGATAAAATTCTATAGGTTTTGATTTCTATACAGTACTGTATTACTGCCATGTAAAGTTTAATATTGTATAGTATTAGTCCTTCCGGGCACAGATCGCTGACCCACATTATTATTATTATTATTATTATTATTATAATAATAATAATAATAATAATAATAATAATAAATAACCATAAATAAATACAAAAATAAAGAAAAAAAGGTCAAGAGTGAGAAATGATATACTACAGTATAGTATAGTCTGCATTTACGCGGTCAATTGAACCCGTGGAGTCCCTCGTAAAACGAGAAATGCGTAAATGAAATAACAGAACATATGGGATTAATTGAAATAGAGACTGGGCCGAACCCCAAACTCCACTTTTTCCGACACAATACGTACGTTGTAGTAAAAATAACATCTTAGTTTTATGATGGTATGCACACACAATTAATAATTAAGAGAAATATCAATAATATTAGGTTTTTTAACACTTACGTTAGTAGAAAAGTTGGGTCGGTACACGTGGATGGCGGCTGGTTCCGAGGCAGAGGGCAGATTAGTTGCCCTCCGGTGAATCACTTTCAGTTTCACTACTCGCAGAGGTTTGCAGGGCCTCCAAGACAAACCTCTCAAAGTCCATATCCTCCCTGTCACTATCACTATCACTGACTTGGGCTGGCTGTGGTTGTGGTGGGTTGCGGGCGAGGAAGTCCTTAATACTACGTTGACGACTAGCATTGATGTTGTCTTGATAGATCTGGATATATGGCTCCATAACTTTCGTCAGATGGTTATTAGACACTTCATACCGATGCTTGTCTGGGTCGTTGTCAAGGATGAGCTTAATTTTCTCCCCCAACTCGATGATTTCCTTCACATTATAATGGCTTGGTCCAGGTAATTCAAGGTTTTTCTCGGGTGGTGGGGGTCCCGCGGAAGCCATTGTGTGGGGAATAGCGCGCAAAAGAGAGGACTGTATACGCGGACTGAGAACAATGAGACTAGCCCGGCTAGGTCAGCAACTTTTACCCTCTGGTGGCAGGGCACGTCATGTTACATTAGACCAATCACAGCTAGCGGCGGAGGGAATGTGTGGGTGGTAAGGACGCGTGGCCCAATCACAGCCTGATACGTCATATGACGTCAGCGATAACGTAAGAGCGGCCTAATGCGCACCACTCACCGCGCTGCTTCCCGCGTATAGTCAAGAATGGAACGCGCGAGTAAAAAATGGCGCAGCGGTCTGGACCTCTCCAGCCGCTCGCCGTGTAAATGACCAAATTTACCGCATAATTTAAACATTTCATTCTGGCAAGGCACCGCGTAAATGACCAAACACACAAACAAAAACCGCGTAAATCCAGACCATACTGTATGTATGTTGTTATGTCAAACTAAGAGAAACAATTACGACCCTGCAATTGTGTGTAAATGAAGCAGAAAGTCAGATCAACAACCTAGGACTTGGTCAAAATTTTTGTGATGCCATATGGCAGCAGGGTCTACCATTAGACAATACATTATGCTTCCACTATCTTCTCAGGCGATTGGAGCATCAATTGGCCAGACTTGTTGAGAAATAAGAGTGTGGATACTACCCTAAAAATCATGCAGAGTAAGCTACTTGATTTGTAATACTGTACATAACAAAGACCAAGCTTGGTAGTTCTAGGACAACTAAGAGACTGAAGTGGACAAAGTGAAGAAGAAATCTCAATTTTAGATAAATTGCTCTTATTTCAGATCAGTCTCTTTTCCAGCCAATTATGGTAGGTACAGTACAGTACCTAGATAATCTTAGTAAAAAAAAATAATGTTCCAGTGTGATGGAAGAAAAAATATTAACTGAAACCAAATGTGAACGGGATATTCATGTTTATGACAAATTGAAGCTCTTGAATAATTGTTAGAGGTCTGTTCCTCATATAAGGCTCTTCAATTAGTGGAAAAAGGTGAAAAATATGGTTTAAGAGTTAATGATGTAAAGACTAAAGTAATGGTTGTTTCCAAATTGGAAATAAATCCTAAATTAAAATTATAATAGGCAACAGGAAACTTAACAAGAGGAAAATTTTGTGTATTTGGGAAGTAAAATTAGCTGTGGTGGTAGATGCAAGGAAGAACTCAAAACAAGAATAGCGCAAGGAAAAACAACATTTAATGACCTGAAAGACCTAACGAAAAGGAACATTAACTTTAATTGGAGAAAAAGGCTGTTGAAATGCTTTATATGGCGAGAACTGATGTATGAGTAAGAAGTGTGGACACTTGCAGCAGACACCAGAAAGAGGTTGAAGGAGTTTGATTAGTGTGGTGTTATAGTATAGACAAATGCAAAGAATAAGCTACACTGACCGGAAAACAAATCAAGAAATACTAGGATTACCAAAGACGTCAAGAGAAATACTTAAAATGTACAGAAAAATACGAATGAGATGCAGTACTTATGTCATATAATTAGGGATTAATTGATTGATTGATTGTGGTAATTACATCCCTGGTGACGATTAGGGATGAGGGAATAATAAAAAATATTTATCGACAAAGTTGGAGGTAGGAGGGCCAGGGGAAGGCGGGGACTGGGATGGATAAATGAAATTAAAAATTGAGTCAACAGAGAGGATTGGTAAAAACAGCCCAAGAACATATACTACAGTAGAGTGGGGGGGGCTTTGGTCGACAACCCTCAGATATAAGCACAGTGCTCTGATGGATTGAGCCTTAAACTGTGACCCCTAGAAGGGCAGGCACCCTCCTGTTCTAAGTATAGTATGAACACTAGAGCGAGTAATGTCATCTGAGGTCTTTATAGACTTTTATTTAGTAACCCCTTGTCCACCTGCAGTATAGTATACGCTAGGCAACTGCAGGCATTCTAATCTCTCTGGGTACCTGAGGTGCCCTCGTTTGGACATTTTCAATCAACTGACAATCTATAGCATATCTCAGGAACCAGGCGGGGTTAAAGTACTCCAAACGGGTAAGCACCTCACTTTTGAAGAGGGATGGACCATTTAGGTATGTGGATCCCCTTATAAGGCAACTAGCTTATTTGCTTGATTCACTTTCTCACAATGGTCCGAGAACTTCAGTTTGTTGTCATTATACACGCCCAGATCCTTTTCGCAATATTATGTCTCGGTTAATGATGTTTACTGTTGGTACAACCTATGTGTAACCTTTTGCATTTCATAACATTGGATCTTAACAGAGCTGACAGAGATCTTCCTGTAGTTCTCCACAGTCTGTTTGATTCCTAATTTCCCAAAGTAACTTAGCATAATAAGCAAACATTTGTATGGAGGCGTGTTAGCTTCTGGCATATTATTTATGAAACGAACAAACAAACAATGATGGTCCCATTCCATTGTCCTGTGATAACCCGGTTCTCATGGGTATACAAAATAATTTTGTGCCATTAATCACCACAGACTACAGAAGAGTTGCGATAATTCTCAAAATAGAAATTCACAGGTATTACTATTACTACCTCTTTAAATTTTGCAGTCAAATACAGTATTCTTAATTTGCGCCCGATTGCTGGCTGGTGCTGTGTTTACTTACAAAAGAAACCATAAAAGTTTTATAATTTCAATGCTTTTAATGTGACTTAAAAATAAAGAGAATATAATATAATAAACTATAAAATAAGAAAAATGAAATGTGGGAAGTAAATAGTGTGAGGGAGAGGTAGGACAGTTGGCTGGAGGACTGAGCATTCCCTCCCTCCCCCTCCCCCCATTTCTGATTGCACGGCACTCCTCCACCCTTCTTACTAAAACATTATGTCATTTTACCATAATTCCGTTATTATTTAGGTTCATGTGATACTGGGTTAATAAAACATTATCATAAAATAATGCCTCCCCCCCCTCCCTCACTTAACTCCATACGAGTTACTGTGTGGTATTAAATTCCCAATGCTTTGTTGACATAGCATAATCACAGCCAGCCCAGTGCCTGCCTGTTTCAGTGGTGTATTGGAGTAACCCACACAAAATTATGAGAAGAAAATGTGCTGTTTATGTAATAGAACTACTTTTAGTATAATATCTTTGTGTTACTGTATTTTTCATGTACTGTATTATGTAAGATGTTTAGTATTTATTAACCCAATTGCCCCGGGGGACATAAGACCCATCTGACCCCCCATGTGGGCATATTTCAGCAAAAAAAAAAAAAATAAAAAATAAATAAAAAATAAATAAAAAATCCACTGTCAAAAACTGGTATTTCAAGCATAAACTTAGTGCAGTCATTCCAATTATACTGTTGTGGCTGGCGTGCATGTGATCCCCTACATCCACGGCTACCACGGACCCACAACCGTGACCTTGCTGATGGGGTGGGGAGGAGGTGTGTGCACCATTGTCTGTATCACTATCCTCACCCTTGGCTGCTTCAACAAACTACATCATCTGGGTCTGTTTCCTCCCCATCACTGTCTTTGTCACCTGATACTACAGTACTGTATATCAATGCCACTCAAATCCAGCAACTCTTGATGAAAAGCACTACTATTGAGGGTGTGGAGGAGCACGGTGGTTCACAAGACGTCGAAGAACGTGCATCCAAGATGAGCTGTTGGGTTGATTGATTGACTGTGGTAATTACATCCCCGGCGACGCAACAGCTTAGGTCATATGTCACCAAATGTAAAAAAAAAACATTTAAACATTAATAGATAAAACCCAAAGCTTTTGTAGAAGGCTGGCTTCCTCTACAAAGGAAAGGACGTTCCCTCCCACACAACCCACTCCACCGCCCCAGCACTAAAGAGAGATGAAAAGACCCATCCCCCCTGCATTGGGAGAGGTGCTTACTACGAAGATCTCGGAGACTGGGGCACTCCATTAGGAGGTGTCGAACAGTCAATATGACCAGTAGGAGGGGGTGCCCTCTCCATTAAAATACAGAGGTGGGCCAAAGCAGTCTCCTGGTGGCATGACAATCCCTGATATCCCCAGGCACCCAATGCAGGGTGGATGTTGTGGAGCTTGTTAGCTCTGACGGCATACCACCTGCGTTGCCCAATCAAGCGGATTGCAGCTCTTGTTACTGGCTTCATATGAGAGGTAGGTAGAGGGTAATGGTGTGCCACAGGGCAAGAAGCAGCTGCTTTTGCCACAGCATCAATACGCTCATTCACCTTCTCCCTCTCATGGGTCAGAACCCAGCAAAAACTGACTTTCCAGCCCTGACATTGGATGAGAAACAGTCACTGTAAAATATCAATCACTAAGATGAGATACTAGCTAAGGCCTGGAGAGCACTATAAGAATCACTTAAGATTGTAAAATCACTATGAGGTTGGGTAAAACTAATCTTAAACAAATAAAATACCCAACAGCCCTGCTGTAAAAATAGATGTCGTAGTGGAGAGACTACCATCCCAATAGAATTCGGGAAAGACTACCCCCAAAACCCACCCCTGCATCCGATTTAGAGCCATCGTTGTAAACCGAGAAAGTCCTTCTGTGAGAGGAGGCATACTCTAAAAAAAGAGATTGAAACACACAGGGAGGGAGTAAGTCCTTCCTTTTGTTAAAATACTGACAAACTTGAACTTCAGGAAGAATTCACAGAGCAGCACTAGGGAACTACATGGGGCATATCAGAACAGGAGCAAGACAAAGAATGTTCACAAACTCCCTTACCCTGAGGCCAAAAAGTCATGGGGACATAGTCTCGTCAACTACAGAAGTGTTGGTTACAGACTGCGGAGGCGGCAAAACCAACTGTAAACGCCTTGGTTAAGGACGTTCAGGTGACGGGCAAGTCAAAGGGAATGATTGAAATCCGCCTTTAGACGCATTCAATATTTATTGATGTGGTCAAAACCTGCAGTGAACAAGGCATTCATTAGTATTACATGGTGATCTCTCTGATAAATAATTAGTTTAGTCACACAATTTCATCTTTATTACAATTGATTATTAAGCAAAGTGACATGATACAAAGTTCATAACTATTAATCTTAGTTACACTTCATTCCGCGTTGTCTTGTTGCTCCATATAAGGCAGAAACGAGTACAGGTAGTTCTGCTATAACGCGATAATTGTGTTCTTGTAAAATATCGTGTTATAGAAAATCGCGTAATAGAAATAACAGGGCTTATGGAGAAAATAGGGTTAGGTGCAGATTACTCGAAATCGAAAAAATTTAGTAGTTAGCCTAACACAAAGGATAGCACGGTCTAAATAAATGTTACATTCATATCTAATAATGAAATCATACAGTAAATGTAACACTTTACTTGATGGGGGAGAAGGGTGATTTTGAGGTTGATAAAATCGAGCTTCTCTTCTAGTGTTATATCCTTTCTTTTACGATCATCACCAGGAATTTTATCACCGGAACGCTTCTTGTTGATATTCTTCTTTACTATATTCACAAAATTGGAGAAATAGTAAGCAAAAATCGCGTTATAGCAAACAAGCGTTCGCGTTATACAAATATCGTTCCTAATTCATAAATCGCGTTAGAGCAAATTCGCGTTATCAAAACACGCGTTATAGCAGAAATCACTGTAGGCATAATTATTAGTCCACAATATTTCAGTACTGAGGGGTATGTCATCACTTTGGCTGTACTTACAAGTGCGGGTCAATGCGAACCAGTATGGTGTTCCAAGGAACAATAGTACTGTCTAAATTGTTCCAGCACAAACTTGGCCAGGATTGGGAGTCGGTGTTCACCACTGCTAGCAGAGGGCTGGTCCTCACAGCATCACTCGAGAGGGCGATCTGTATCATGGAAGCCAGGCGGCCACGCCACCCTCTAAACCATAACTCGGCAGAATCAGGACATCTTGTCTGAAACCCCAGCAGCCACATCTGGCGAGGTCACAGGTCGCGTGAGGGGGGGGGCGGGGGGGCACACGTGGTTGCAGGCTGAGAGATTTAATGTTTGTTCGGGTAAGGCAACGCCAGCACTGTAGTTGAAGCCAGCGGCTATAACACCAACACTAGACCTAGAAATACAAATATTTAAGATCAAGGGGTGGCTCATCATCATCAACTAATAGACTTGGGATAGGTGAAGACCTGAAGGTACCAGTTGCCAGGTACACCCCAGCATGATGAATAGAGTTCGGTGTATTGAGTCTAGCCTCAGTGGCTGAGGAATATACCTCACACCCGTAACTGGACCACTAGACTTGAGACAAAGGCTACGTGCTAGTTGAGTTGCCAAGTAAATACATATCTTATACAAAATACTTCATACTGCCTGGAGATTCAAACTATGCTGCAAAAATTAAGGACATAGAGGAACATCACCCAGGGTCACTTTAGTGGACGTAAAGGAATGTCACTCGGGCTTTAAGAGTTATAGCAGTTTAGGAACAGATTATGAGATTTTTTGGGCCTCTGGAACCAAAGTAATTATTTCAATTTACATCATTTTAGCTGTAATTCATGATTTGATGATTCATGAATTCTTGGTACCTAACCCGCAAATTATCACAACTAGACTGTACTTGCAGTTATGATGAAAGTCTCTGATCCATGGTAGGACGTTCCATGAATTCGGTACTCCTCCAGTTTAATTTTCATTCTTTCATGAGGTATGCTGTTGAAAGCCTTGGCAAAGTCGAGATATATATTATTGATATTGCCACCTTGCTCCAGGATTTGTGTCCACACATCCAGCACCTTTAGTAATTGTGGTAAGCAGGAACGTCCTGGCATAAATCTGTGTTGGCATTCCTTTACAAGGTTGCTTCATAGTAGATGAACATCTACTATGAAACAAACTTGTAAAGGAATGCCAATACAATTGGCATCTCGTATAATACTGTCAAGTACTTTCCACACTGTGGTGATAAAGCTCACCCGCTCAAAAGTGTCCTTAGAAGAAATCAGTTTGGACATCTTTTCATTGTGCAGTGAATACTTATTCCTAGCCTTTTCATGAAAAAAAGACAACTTTATTAGGGAAGTGTGCCATGAAAATTAGTTTTTTAACATATCAAAAAATGAGTAACTCCAGAAAATTAATTTTAAGAATACTGTAATTAATTTTACTAAAATAATTGTTTATTTTTCTAAATGCATAAGCTTTCTTGAGCTTATTTTCCAAAATATAATATTATCACCCCTCACTTTTTTGTGTGTATTAGAGTATGATTGTATTCTTTTTCCACTCACCAGCACAAGGAGATCCCTCTGGAAAATACAACAGAAACTCTGGCCACCATGGCTAAAGTGTGCCAAAGAATGTTGGAAAATCCGTGAGTATTTCTCATTTCAAATTACTCTTATCTTTTACAGGTATCAGTATAAAAAGTGGTGAATTTATAACTTTACACCAGACTTTCTTTCGCTATTATTAATATATGTGTTTCATAATGTTTAGACACTTCTAAGACATTGTTTTTCTATGATATTTCCACTGGAAATTAAGGATAACCGAGATATTAATTTTTCAAGATCATTACTTTCGCTCATTCACAAGTGTCGCCATATCTTGTTTACATCTGGTGGAGGAGGTCTGACACCCGCTCACCTCAGTGTTTGCTTCTTAAGCGTCTACAGCGTATGTGGGGGGTGGTGAAGTGAGAGTTTCTTATTGGCTTTAGCGATAGGAGTATTTTTATTGGGCAAGATTTTTTTGTTTTTGTTTTAGCCAATGAACATTGAGTGGGTGGGTCAGGAGCTGAGGTTTGAGTTGGAAGAGCTGTGCCGACGTTGTGAGAATTATTATTTTGCGCCATTTGCAGAGTTACACCAGAAAAATAGTGAGGCAATTTCTTTTTTTTAGAAAATGCGGTGTATTACCTAATATAGTTCTTTGTCCAAAGTGTAGTAACCAGTGTACACTGCGTTAAGAACAGCATATTTGGTGGTGTCACAATAGTTTTACAGATTAAGGTAAGATGTGGGGGCATGACGAATGGAGGGCTAGGTTAAGTTAGGTTTTGTTTGTTGGTTAGTATTTTATTTATTTTATTTATTCGAAAAAGAAAGAAAATCCAACTTTTTCCACTATTATTGTTGGGTGGGGATGGGATGGGAGGGGGTGTGTGTACCGTATCTGAAAAAAAAGTGATATCCGGAGGAAATGGATATCAAATTCATTCGAAACTCCTCAAAAACCAAAGGAAAAACTATTTTTAATATAAAAATAAAGTCCGGTGTGATACTATCAATTGACCTAAAAAATTGTCGTCTCTAATAAAATACTTACTCTAAGGATAAGAATATCTGTGGAAAAATAAATGAAATCGAATAGCTCTTTCTGGTGGTAGTGGTGTTCTCAGAAAAAAAGAAAAAAAGAAAGCCTGACCTAACTTTTACCAACCCAGAGAATTCCAAATAGTAATTACAAAAAAAAAATTATTTAGCTGTTTTGCCAGTGCGTCATTTATTTCTAAAGCATTTAGGTCACAAGGGAGGCCTAAATACATCTAGAAAAAATGTTTGTACATGTGTAAATCTCCCGATAAATGTGTTACCACATTAAAAGTCCGCCAGTAATAATGTATATTGGTCCTATGTTGGTCACATCCAAGAAATGTAAACACAATTGGTTGTGTATGAAACCAGGTTTACCGATTCATTTTTTGTGTGTCCAACACAAAAGGTTAGGTAGGTTTTTAATAGTTTGATTATTTTTGTTTAACTTCTCATGTTGAAAGACCTGGCCACTTTGGGAGATTCATTGTTGTTACTACAGTAGTGTTATAGGAAATAAAGGTCATATTTATTTACTGTATTAGAAAAAGTGGTAGATTTATCATATTTTCCGAAGGTCAGAATCGTTGAAAAAACATAAAAAACAGAATTTAAACCTAACGTAATCTAACCTAAACTAAACCAAAATTTGCTGCATGGCCGAAAAAATAATAATACCGAAAAACCTATTTGAGAAATCAATTTCTCCATATGGTATTAAATGATTAGTTACCCACTATAATATACAGTATGCTCCCCAAGTTCGCAGATTTTTACTTCGCTGTTCTCAGTTATTTGCGGATGACACCTTGGATGTACCCAAGAATGTCTGTGGGTAGTTTTAAAGTTGCCTGCATTTTTGCAGGTGGGACAGGGAGCCATTTGTTCTAGAGACAGTAATTTCCTTTACAGTACCTGTATTGTAAATAAGTGTGTGTGTATTAGAAAGATCGTAAGTTCGAATTCTGAAAAGACCGTAAGTTATTTTTCTATCTTAAGTTCGAACATAAGGTAAAAAATAACTTATCTTTTGAGAATTCGAACTTATAATTTTTTGAAAATTAGAAAGATCGTAAGTTCGAACTTATGAGAAAAAATAACTTATAAGTAGATACGTACGATCTTTTGAGATTTAGAAAGATCGTAAGTTTTTTCTCTTAAGTTCGAACTTAGAATCTTCTAATTCTCAAAAGATCGTAAGTTATTTTTTTATCTTAAGTTCGAACTTACGATCTTTCTAATTCTCAAAAGATCGTAAGTATCTACTTATAAGTTTTGTTCTCTTAACTTCGAACTTATGATCTTTCTAATTCTTGAGATTGTAAGTAGATATTCTACTTTTTGGATAAGTAGAAAGATTGGCTCTATCATTTTTGCCTTTGGAACCCTTTTGTTTTAAACTTTCTTCGGATTAATATAAACAACGAAAAATTAATTTTTTTATTTATATGATACATTAAGTTACTATTGTAATGTTTGACACTAGAGGGTGTTACTGCTAGGTTAGGTTGCCCTTATGGTACTACTACCTGTGTACACAGGGTCCCATAAGGGTAACCCAACTTGGATCATGCAAGGGTACCAGTGTACCTTGATCGACGTGTCTCGCCTATAGTAGGGGGCTCAGACAAGCTTCAGCACTGAGCCCTTGGCAACCTCACAGTCCCTAGCAGTGACAGATAGCCTTTGGTGTCATCACATAGACCTTATGGGAGCATCAATCAGCCTCCTCAGAGACAAATAGCTCTTAAGAGCCTCACACATCCCCAAGTTGCTACAAACATCACATATCCCCTTGAAGTTACTCTGCCTTGAAAATAATTTTTAACATGTACAACATTTGAAAACAAAGAATACAATTACAAAAGTTTATCCAGAAGAAAAATTCATTGGTTACAAAGCAAGTTGTGAACACGTAAAATATAAATTACTGATAATTAAGGTAAATTGTTGAACTATTGCTATACAGTTCTCAAATTATAGCTACAGTAAATTAACGGGACTGACGTTGCGGGTTGGGTCGTGTTGCATCTCTGTAACAAAGCGTGTTCGGGATTCGAGCCTTCGTTGTTGAGCGGCAGAGTTTTTAATGCTAGACGCGATTGTATTTTTGAAAACTCAATCTCCACCGAGTTGGAGATACAGCCCAGGTCAGGAGGACTACAACCACAAAGTCATTGCCATTTGACAAAACTTTTATTTAATTTTTTTACGGAATTGTGGTCACGGCTGTGCTTAAGGCCAACCGGGGAGTGTAGTACTGTGCCTTTAGTTAAATCAGTTCATAGTGTCATCATTGACCGCAGAAGAGGTTGTAAATAACTTAAAGTGAATGCAAACTGGCAAGCAAGCTGGTAAGGCACCACTGCCAGCAGAGACCAAATTGTGTTACAGGTGCCACAGAGACTTAAAATTTTATTTTGGTTGTGTGCTTTCTCATGGACTGAAACTGTGTCTACATTACACCATTCACAGGGAGATACAGCGTACACAGTGATAGCACAAAGAGACATAGTTGTTGATGAGAACAAGATGAGTCATAAGATTTATTGGTGTTAACTCTGCTAATGCTGTCATTTTCATTCTTGGGATGAAGATTTGATCTTAAATTGTATTTTTTTTTTTTTTTGTAATGTTATATATTTCAGTGTTTGTAATATAGGAAGAGGAAGTTCATTTAAAGTAAGTTTATGTACATAACTTAATGACTTAATGATGGAAAATTAGTATGTGCCTAAAGTTCCTTTTTTTTACTTTTATTTCAGAGAGTTAATAGCGAGGTTCAAACGTGAGGAGACACAGCTCTTCATCTTGCGAGTGATGGTTGCGCTCATTATCCTCTACGACCATGTTCATCCTGTGGGTGCTTTTGTCAAAGCTTCAAATGTGGATGTAAGTTTTGTTGTTACAATGATTTTGATTTTTTACAGGAATAAAATTTTATATACAGTGGTCCCTCGGTTAACGAACACAATTCGTTCTAGAAGTTCATTCGTTAACCGAAAATTTCGGTAACCGAATCCATTGTTTCAATGGGATATTGGGTAATTGGTTCCAGCTCACCGAAAAGTACATACAAAGTAAAAAAAAAAATGCAGTAAAGTACACTTACTTTGAGGTGTGTATGTAGAAGGCTCCTGGTTGATGATGATGATGGGAATTAGAAGTTGGGGTGGAGGAGAAGGAAGTGGGGATGGAAGAGAAATCACCCCATGCTTGATGCCGTCATTTCACAATAAAATTTTTAAGTTCACTAGGTGTAATTCAAGATTATTTTCTTTAAATCAACAATGCACTGCACTATATATTGTCAATACGTTAAATAAATTTCAGAATTAACAATACAGTAATTGTACTGTAAAAATGTAAAAATACTCTGTGTTCAAGAGACCCACACGCAAGATGTTTCCTCCACTGAATAGTACAACCTTCTTGATATTTACTCCAATTTAACAAATTTAAGCCCTAGAACCAATTTCTGTATTGGCAGACTAATCTTCCAGCTGGTGAGCAAGCCAAAACATGTCGAAACGTTTTCATAAGAATTTTGTTAACCAATTGTTCGTTAACCGAAATGAAGATTCTTATGGAAGGTAAATCGTTAACTGAAATTTCGTTAACCGAGGGGCCACTGTACTGTACAGGTAATTGTTTTGGCTTAGTTGTAAAATACTTTTTCTTTGTTTTTCTTGCTTCGGAAAACACTGATGACTTGTTATGTAGAATGTGTATTCACACCGGAATTCAGTATCCATTCCCACTGTCGCTGCCACCTTTATGAACCGGCTGGTTAATTCCAATGTTAACCAGGTTGGTTCATGTATATATTATATTGGGCTTTAGTAACGAAACCCAATTGAAGTTTTTTCTTTTATTAAAAATTATTATTTGTATAATTCCTGAGTGTAGATTAACCGTAAGTTCCACTATTTATGAGTGTGATGAGAAAGGACGGCGTCTATGTAAATTGACGTGAATCAACGTCCGTTCGATGTACATTTGTGAGTGAGACTTTGAGTAGTGACCCATCGAGGGAGAACGGAATAGACCCGTCGTCCTCCCTCGAGGGAAGACAGAGCCATCCACTGCGGCTCTCAAATAACGTCTTCCTCTAGTCAAGGATATCAAGCTACTGCCTGCTTTAGGTGGCCAGGAGCCGGCTACTTTATGCCTTTACTCAGCATAGTATGACGCAGCTTCCCGTGGGCACACCTTATCACGTGCATTGAACATGTCAGCTCATAGCCAGTGGAAAGTTACAGGGGATGAATCAGTATATAAATCAAATGTAATTAACCCATTTATATAATTCTTATGTTTATGAAACATGGGCCATTACAACCGAAATTTCGTTAACCGAGGGACCACTGTACTGTACAGGTAATTGTTTTGGCTTAGTTGTAAAATACCTGTAGTAAAGTAAAGTAACTTATTATAATAACAAAGTGAATGATAGTGATTAGAATTTACAGTACAGTACAGCAGACCCGATATAACACGAGTGGGACCGAGAACTGTCATGCAAAATTTAAAAATATAAAATTGGTCAATATACTTGAGTAGATAATACCTGTACCATCTAAGGAACAGTACTGCACCCCCAAAACATACACCCAAATATACCTATGATAATACTTTTTCTCACCAACATTAATTTCACTACTGTACAGGTATCCTTCGTTTCATGAATGGGATGCTTTCTTGAAAAATACATTGCTAAGTGAACAAAAACAAGAAATATCGTAAATAAGGGATGACGAGAAATAAAGTCCATGTAGATGGCATGTAATAGTATAGCCGACTCGCCACCCAGTAGCATTCGGAGCAGGCGAGGCTGAGCTATGTTGTTTTTCCACTCATAATTTCTGGTAGATATATGTAATTTTCTTTGTTTTTGTTTACTCTGTTACATGCACACACAGTTGTTAATACAGAATGTGCAAACCAAAAGTTTTAACCCTTCAGCATATGTTTTCATCAAATTTCACGACACTACTTTTGTCTTTCATTGTACATCACAGAGTGGGGCTTGGCTCTGCAATGGATCGACACGATCAACTTGCTGACATTCTTGATATTTGTTATACCTCTAACCCAGTGGTCCCAACCTGTAGTTCAGGCGGCCGCGGAACCATATTATGGAACCTGCAAGGGTTTATTAGAAAATTGTGAATTATTTGGGATTCTTTGTAAGAGTGAAATTAATGAAAATACTGGATGTAATAACTTGATACAATGTTTGGGGGGGACTTCACGTTTGTCCTGAGTTTGTTGTATACAGGACGTGTGTACAGTATTTACCCCAGGCCGGGCCCAGAGAGAGCCAGCCTTCTCATTGGAGTAAATACACACGTCCTGTCCAAGAGTAATTGTAAAACTGGTAACAGTTAGATGTGTAAAACTGCAAATAACTGTACAGTATACAGTGAACCCTCACTTTATGTGGTTATTTCAACCCACAGGGTACCGCGGAAAGTGAGAAACGCGTAAAGTGAACAACATAACATATGGGATTAATTGAAATAGAGACCGGGCCGACCCCCAAACTCCACTTTTTCAGACACAATACCTACGTTGTAGTGAAAATAACTTCTTAATTTTATGATGGTATGTACACACAATTAATAATTAAAAGAAATATCAATAATATTAGGTTTTTTAACACTTACATTAGTAGAAAAGATGGCTGGGCACAAGGGGATGGGGGGTTGGTTCCAAGGCAGAGGGCAAATTATTGGCCTTCACCTGTATCAATTGTATCACTATCCACCACAGAGGCTTGCAGGGCCTCTTTGTCAAACCCCTCAAAGTCCATATAAGTCCATATCCTCACTATAATTATCACTATCACTGACTTGGGCCGGCTGTGGCGGGTGAAGAACTCGGTACCGTATATCTCGGCCTACAAGACGGAATTTGAACAAAAAAAAAATCAGCCCAAAGTTAGGGGGTCGTCTTAAGCACCAGAGATAAAATTCTTACCTCTTAAATTTTGCTGTTTAGCGTGTCAAGAGTGGTGATGGAAACATGGTAAACCACTCACAAGGTCCTACCACTAATTATTTTATACTGAAACTTACATTTGGGAAGCTGGATTAAAATGAAGATTACCGGTATATTAAAATAAAAAAAATGTATTATAAACCAGTCTAACATACCGTAAAAGAACAATATACCCCGGTAATAAACACAGCTGCTATCATCACCCCCCCCCCCCATTTGCCAGTGACGAGAAAGGGAAAGCGACCTTGACAGTGACCGCCTGTGGCTATTTTTAGCCGTCCTTGTGTTCGGAGGTGGTCAGTAATGCATATCTGTATATTTACTGATCATAATACTTATCTCCTATAAATAATTAATTTAAAATTAATTTTTTTACAAAGAATATTCAGTAAATGACTGCGTTAATTCTTGAAACTACCGACAGTGGTAAATTTAGGATGAGAATGATTAACAGAAGACACGTCATGGATTCGGAGTTTGGTCCTTAATGATCATAAATGTCTGGTCAACTTCACCTACCAGGTATAATGGTAGCCTCCCTTTTTCGCGAAACAAGTATATAATTAAAGAAAATACTTGCAGTGTGTTTAATGTATTACAATATATTATAGCTAAATAAATAAACAAATAAATCGGCAAATCTATTTCAAGTAAATGGAAATATTTTACTCACACCAACATTAGTTCCAGTTAAATAACTGACGCTTAAGTGAGTCACTAGTGTACACCAGCGGGTAAAATTTGATGCCAATACTTGAAGTGAATTGGCATTATTTTAAATAACCAACCATAAATAAATGGAAAAAAGATCAAAGGTGAAACATTATATTGTATGTATGTTGTGTTGTCAAAGGAAGAGAAACAATTGAAACTCAGCAATTGTGTGTAAATGAGGCAGTAAGATAAATCAGCAACCTAAGACTTGGTCACAATTTTCGTGATGCCATATGGAAGTAGGGTCTACCATTAGACAATACTGTACATTATGCTTCCAATATCTTCCCAGGCAGTAGAATCTCCCTGTTTGGTAGCTGCCTAAAACTTTTAGTAATATTACTTTGATACAACATGATAAATTTGACAAACAATGAAAATAAACAAACAAAAGTTATTTACCAAGACCTTCTCTCTCAGAACAGAGGGGAGATAAGACGGCTATTTATAGCCCGTCTTTGTGTAGGAAGTCGACCACACTAGAAATAATTCATTTAAAATTTATATTTTTTACATAGAATATTCAGTACATGACTGCAATTATAAAATATTGTGAATATATATATATATATATATATATATATATATATATATATATATATATATATATATATATATATATATATATATATATATATATATATATATATATATATATATATATATATATATATATATATATATATTTGTGTAATAAATGTATGTAGTAAGTATGTACAGTAATCTTTTTCACTCAAATCCTAATGAAACACTATTGAATTAGAATACTGTAGCTCGCTGAAGCAAGCTTATAAATTAAAGAAAATACTTCCAGTGTGTTTAATATATTACAGTATGATATAAATAAATAAATAAATCGGTAAATCCATTTTAAGTAAATGAAACAATTGTATTCGACACCGACATTAGTTCAAGTTAAATAACAAACTTTTAAGTGAGTCACTAGTGTTTACACTACACCAACCGGTAAAATTTGATGCCATTACTTGAAGTGAATTGGCTTTATTTTAAAAAACCAAGGATGTGTAAACAGCACTGGTCAATGGGATGGTTGGTAAAGGACTACTGGGTCAGTAAGCTCCCAATGGTAAGTGTCACATTTGGGGTACCGGTCTTATACAGCGAATAGGGCTCAAAAGCTACTTTTTAAATGGAAATTTTGGGGGCCGTCTTATACACCCCGTCGCCTTGTAGGCCGAGATATACGGTAATGTTTTGATGACTGGGCGACCTTGTGCGCACCCTGATCGCGCCGCTTACACAATATGGCGGGAGGTTTGGATCCAAAAATGGCGGGGCTCGCCAGCTGCTCTCAAGGTAAAGGGGTACACGCACCGCGGAATGTGAGCATTCCGGTTTCACCAGGGTACTGCGTAAACGTGGAAACGCGGAATGTGGGACAGTGTAAAGCGAGGGTTGACTGTGATTTATTATTTTATTTTCTTGAATGCAGATCCACACTTTTTTTTTTTTTTTTCTTTTTTTTTTTTACTATGGGGATTAGCCCACCCGGGCACAGGTCACTGACCCACATTGGGGCCTGGGGGGCGAAAATGTAGTACAGTAATAATAATAATTCATAGTAAATAAAATTTATAATAAAAATACTAAATTAAAAAATAAAATAATAATGATAACAATAATAATAATAATAACAACACTGTAATAATAATAATAATAATAATAATAATAATGAACAATAAGGAAATACAAAACTGAAAACAAAATCAATAGTGAGAAACGATATACGTATGTATGCTGTGTTGTCAAAGTAAGAGAAACAATTGAGACCCTGCAATTGTGTGTAAATGAGGCAGAAAGACAGATCAGCAACCTGGGACTTGGTCACAATTTTCGTGATGCCATATGGCAGCAGAGTCTACCATTAGACAATACATTATGCTTCCAATATCTTCCCAGGCCCTCCACTACATTTACAATGATAAATGTGGCCCAGAGCCTGCAAAAGGTTGTGGACCGCTGCTCTAACTCCTCACGCTATTCATACTCAATTTCTGCCCCCTTAGGGTCTTCTGATCACAATCTTATTTTATTAAATCAATTCAAACTGGGAGTGATCACTTCCCACAGTCAAGCAAAATTAAAAAAAAAAAAAAAAAAGACCGCTGACCTGACCAACTCCTCTTCTAGTAAATCCTTCTGATCCTCAACCAAAAACATCTGTAATAACTTCTGCACTCCCTCTTTCCCTTCTCTTTTTTTGACCTGATAGCTCTATAGCCAACACTCCCTTTGGTAAAGCCAATCTCTTTGGCAACTCTACCCCTCCTGCTACTCCTTCTGAACCTATGCACTTGATTATTATCTCCAATCTTAGGGTTGCTGGTGTGTTATCCAATCTGGATGTGATTAAGGCGCCTGGCCTGTACGGAATGCCCCCTCGTGTTCTGAGGGAGTGTGCTGAAGCTCTGGCCCCTGTGCCTGCTCGCCTCTTTTGCCTTTGCCTCAAACCCCAAATTTTTCCTTCTTTTTGGAAGCATGCCTTGGTTCAGCCCATCCTGAAGAAGGGTGGCCATTCTAATCCCTGTACTGCCCCATTGCCCAAACTTCATCACTCTCTAAGGTATTTGAAACTGTTAAACTCTCAATTTCTCCGTCACCTTTAATGCCTTTTTATTTTGTCGGGTCACCAGTATGGTTCCCGCCAGGCGAGATCTACTGGTTATCTGCTCTCCTAATGTACCCATCTTTGGTCATCCTCTCTTAAGGATTAGGGGGAAACCTCTGTCATGGCCCTCGACACCTCCAAAGCATTTGACAGGGTATGGCATGTCTTTGCTTTCTAAACTTCCTTCTTATGGTTTCTCTCCTCCACTTTGTTCTCTAATTTCTAGCTTCCTTGAAAACCGATCCATGGCAGTTGTTGTCGAGGGATCGATCTTTCGCTCATTCTCTACCAATGGTGGTGTTCTACAGGGTTCGGTTCTTTCACTTACTCTCTTCCTTCTTTTTATCAATGATTTACTTCACACTAATACTAATTCTATCCATTCTTGCACTGGTGATTCTACTCACTCCTCTCATTTTTCCCTTTCCCCTATCTCTCAAACTAGATCTGTTTCTAGAGCTGATATCATTTCATCTATCAATGTGGATCTGTGCAGCATCTCCAAATGGGGAGGTAGAAATTTAGTCAAATTCAATACTGTAGTAAGAAAACACAATATTTACCAATTACATTTTTCAAAATAGAAGATCTCCAACCTATCACATTTTAGGATGCAACCATTTTGCCAAATTCCAAAATAGATATGCTAGGCCTCACCATTTCCTCCAATATGTCATGGATGTCACACATCCACAACATTGCTAAAGCTGTCTCCCAAAAGCTGGGAATGCTGTACAGATGCCAGAGCTACTTCAATCTTGAGCAGTTGCTGCATGTTTATGAGAGATTCATTTGTCCTAACTTGGAGTACTGCTCTCATATCTGGGGTGGCTCTTCTTCTGTTCAACTGTTACATAGGGTGGCATCAAAGGCATTTCGTCAGATAAACTCTCTTCCTTTAGTCAATAATCTCTCTTCCCTTTCTCTTTGCCACATTGTTACTTTACTCTCTCTTTAATGGCAATGTTCGGTGGATTTGGCATCCTGTGTACCACCTGCAAGGAAGTAGGCTCGTAACACACGTCTTGCCCATGGTGCCCACCGTTTCTGTGTGGAGGTCGGTTACTCTAGAATAACCCGTTATAGTACAGTAGATGTCGATTTAACGCAAGATACGTTCCAAGAAAGGTCGCTTTTAACCGAATTTGCACTAAATCCGTAACACACGTCTTGCCCATGGTGCCCACCGTTTCTGTGTGGAGGTCGGTTACTCTAGAATAACCCGTTATAGTACAGTAGATGTCGATTTAACGCAAGATACGTTCCAAGAAAGGTCGCTTTTAACCGAATTTGCACTAAATCGAAGTGTTGTTTCAATGGAATAATTTAGTTTGGTACTTGAGAGAAACACAAAATACTAAAAAGATTGAAAGTTTACCCAGATGCACCTCAGTCCTTCTAGAATAAACAAAACATTGTTTTTTGTAGTATGTTAAAACAAACACTCATAAATCAACACAGCTAAAATTAAGGGATGCGAAATGGTCTGTTTACTGGCTGGGAAGATTGGGGGGGGAGGGAGGGAGGCGAGGTGATATGTTTGACAGTTGATGCTTATTTATTTATCTGTCCTTAAGAGTCACTTTAAGTTTTTCTTATAAAATGTCACTGAACTGACATAGGGAGAATATAATTAACATTGCTGGAATTCTTTTAAGATAGTGATTAATTTGAATATAAACATGCTATAGCTTGCATTAGACATGCAAAGAGCAAAAATTTTTATCTCTTGTGCAAAATATATGACGTTTATATTCAAATTATTCGCTGTCTTGCAAGGATTCTAGCAATACAAATTATATTCTAACTTTAGTCTGTGACATTATCTAAGATAAAAACTGAAAGCCTAAAACACCAAACCCTGGCTGGGAGAGGAAGGGGGGGTGGAGGGAAGGTGACAGTGATATGTTTGACAGTTGTGCCAAAGGTCTAGTGAAGTATTTACATGTATTGTATTTGTTTATTTATGTCCTTTAGATTGAGTTTTGCTTTTTGCTTATAAAATGTCACAGAAGTGACTGGGGAAAATATAATTTACATTGCTGGAATTCTTATAAGATTGTGATTAATTTCAATATAAACATGCTATAGTTTGCACTAGACAAAAATTTTAGTTATCATTTAGTACATTATTTTGAGTACATGTACAGTACAGCTTTGCCCTTAGGACAGTGTAGCGTGCCCAGAGAAACATTAGGCGTAAAATTTTAAATATGATGCGCCAGATTGACTTGCGCCAGATTGACTTGCGCAAAATAGGAAAGATTCGCTTTAAATTGGAACAATGTCCTTAATTGTGGGTGTCGCTTTAATTCAATAATCTTAAGTTGATTCGCGTTAAATCGTCGTTCTACTGTATACTGTATCCTTCTTTCCTCACACAGCCAAACTGTGGAATGCTCTGCCTTCCGTGTTTTTATCCCTTTTTACGATATGTTTAAGTGTAAAAGCATAAAGAAAGCAGGTTACCCACTTGCAGGTTACCAGAACTGATTGGTGCTGACAAGCGTCATGAATGTGACCATGCTTTCAAGTAGAAGCATGTTGAAACCTGTCGGCGCTGGTTGCCTGCGCTGACAAATTTACCGGAATGAACAAAACCTTTTCTCGCTAGACCACGCAGTTGGATGTGTTGTTGAGGCAGTTCTAGCTGTGTGAGGTGTGCCAGTTACACCATGTTTTCATCAAACAATGTTTACCCTTCAAAATGTAGTGGAAAGTTTCCCCAAGTCATTCTCATATGTTGAAAAAAAATGTACTTGGGTCCCTGCATTAATGTTCTGTATTTGTTACAGGTGAAAGGATGTGTGAAAGTGTTGAGAGATCAACCTGCATCAAGTTCAGAAAACCTTCTTAATGCTCTCAGGTGAGTGCCTCATTCTTCTCTAAATTTAGTTAAAATAAAACATTTCCTTATTAAAAATATAAAATATATTAAAAGGGGTTATATAAGTTTCAAAACAATTGTAAAGCAACACATTTCTGGCAGTGTGTTTAACTGTATTAGAAGATTAATTTAAAGCGAGTGGAAAAGTACTGTAATGGTATCCAAAGGTAGCAGGAAGAATAAATGCCTGAATTATATCTCTGACCCTAGATCCTTAACCAGAGAGCTTAGAAGTACTGTACCGTTGTAAAAGTTGAAAGGAAATACAAATTTTAAACACTATTTGCCAAAATACCATGGTTACAGATTTGTTCAAATAATGTACTTAAACTGATTTATTAGGAAGGTGATAAACAACAAGAGAGTGAACATGTGTAAGCTCAGTGGTGAGATTCTACATGTGTTTAGGACTACAAAATGCTCAGGTTATTAAACCACAAACATTGCTGTATAGATTGGTAATGAAATATATTAATATCCTTTCTAATGGGTTTGAACTTTAATTTTTTTTAATTCACACCTTAATATTTTTTTAGATTAAAATTCTGGTATTCACATCTTAGTGTCTTAAAGTAATGTTTCTTTGATGTGCGTTGGGTTCCTGCTGGTCATTTCATCACCTGTCACCGATTATAATATTATATACTGGGCTCTCCAAAGGTTTCCAAGTGTGCATGTCCAACTAGATCAGCCTGTAATACCAGTCAGTCTTTTGTGATGGAGTCTTCCATACAGTTGCAGATGGTCATGACTAACCCAGAAGAGTTCAGTAATGTACATGGTGATTTTGTTTATTCTAGAACCCCAAACTCTTCCCATACAGTGAAAACTATGTTGGTTAGGAACCCAATATTTTGTTTAAATGTAGCCTAATGTTACAACAAGACAGGACTTGATCCTGAGAGTTATCAGGTATCGTGTGACCCATCAATGGTGTTTAATGGTTTTCACCCAGCCACTCCATGGCACTCACTGTGGAAAAATCCGTGTTTCTCTTCGAACATTACATCACACAGCCTTTTTCTCTGAACTGCTTCACCAGTTTCCATATCATTGATTTTGAAGGCTTTGTATGACTACCAAAGTGACTTTTAAATGCAATTTAACATTACCTAAGGGATACGTTTTTGATGTAATTTGATGAGAAACACTCGTTCTTCAACAGCGAGTGCCATGGTGTGACTGAGAGAAGACTGTTAAATGCCACTGACGGGTCATACGATACATGTACGGGACGACCAGCTATGGGTTAATTAGAACTGCTTTTACAGACTCCGGTATCAACATTTCTTACGTTTTTTCAAAAAAAATTGCGTCATCATATAATCATGTCAAAATATTTTGTTTAAGTATCTTTTATTGCAACCGTCTTGTAGAGAATTTGTTCAGAATCTTTATGGTATCAAATTCACCCCTCTTAACAATATTAGAACAGATGCTGTGAATAAAAGTTTATACACTTTTTCGCTAGCCGTAAATATTTTCACTCGTACCCACAGTCTAAATGTAATGGGAGAGTGTTTGTCTGTGCAAGATGAGATGCGTAGTTTAGACTCTTGGGAAAACTTTCCCCAGCACCCAGAAACATTCCAGGATGTGGTATAGTGTCTGTCTGTGCAAGTTGCTTAGTTTAGACTTGGAAACTTTTCCCAATATAGTACCCGGAAAAATTCCTGGATGTGGGATTATTCCGTGTTTCAGAGAGTTGTCTCATTATCCGGAAATCTCTCATCACCGGAAGAGCTTTGCACCAATTGTTCCGGCTAACGGGATATCACTGTACATTGTGTATTTCAACGACTTGTCAGTATCACCATGTGCCTGGTGGTATCTGATCATGTGGGCCATTTGAAGTTGCATGTGAACAAGGTTGTCTCTCTCATAGTGATATTCAAAATTTGATTGTGTTAATTACCTCCGATATGGTTCCTTGTATCTTGAGTGTAAGTATTAAAGTTCTGGAAAAGGAAAGTTCCTACCTCTACCAATGATTTATTCAGTGCCAGTTTGTGTTCATTAACAGGAAGGTACAGTAGCTTCAGTGCTTTTGCTCCTGACATGAAATTTGAACAGACCATTCATATGTTATTGAGAAGTGCAGGGGGTATTATTGGCCAAACACAGAAGACTGAACATGTTGCCGAGTGGCAGTTTGTCTATAGCGAAATACTTGCCATCACCAATGTATTTATGAGCTGACAAGTGTGCAATCGATGGATCGTGTAGAAACTTTAGTATCTCATCATAACCCAAGCCCATCATTGCTGGGCGGGAGGGGGGGGAATCAAGCAACCCCTCTCTTAATCTCTTTACAACATAAAATAAACACCAATCAAGAGAAGTACCAGTCAGTCATAATGTTCTGGTGAAATTGTCCTCCTCCAGGGAGTTGTAAACTATCCTGGGAAAACTATTGCCAAAAACTCCTGTACAAAACATTTCATAACTCCTGAACACTATTGGTAATTGTCCTTGTTCTCTGGATCTTAAACAGTCTCCACTGCTAGTTCACACAAGTCTTATCCAGAACATTTTTAACTTGCTGTGTAAATAGACTGTCATATAAAATACAGTATACAAAGCAGAATAAAGTTCACTACTTAATAAAATTGATATTTTTGTTCAACTAATATGAGCTGGCAGAGCTATTATGCCTTCTAACAGAGATGTTATACAGTGAATGTCAAATTTTTTTAGGTATCAGTGATATACTGTACAGTACACTTTTTTGCTAACAGCCTCGGGCCTCAAAAATACCTTGGCTTTCAACTTTATTCAAGACATCTTCAGGTCATAAGGCCCACTAATCCACACCCAACAATGGGTGACCTGACATTGCTTCAGGTCAGGTTAGTAACCTAACCCAATTATCTCCCATCCAACCTCCATCACAAGTGTTAAAGATAAAACAAAGTTGATAATGAATTAC
This sequence comes from Homarus americanus, assembly GCF_018991925.1. Taxonomy (NCBI): domain Eukaryota; kingdom Metazoa; phylum Arthropoda; class Malacostraca; order Decapoda; family Nephropidae; genus Homarus; species Homarus americanus. The sequence goes on along the minus strand of NW_024738608.1, from coordinate 9,139,798 downwards.
AATCATGCGCCGGTTAACGTCCTAGATACGTTCTTGGAAACATGATGTTAACTGAAATGGACGTTATCCGAAATTACATAAACCTATCGGATTTATTCCAATGGGGGTTCCAGGTACCCAACCCCAAGTTTCCCATTTTACAACCATTTAGACCCACTAAATATATATATATACTGCATAATGTTATGGTAAATATCATAAACACACATAGGCATGGCTAGGTTTATTACAAAGTGATGAAAAGGATAATGTAAAGTGGGTAGTCCACAAAACATGTATAGCTATATCTCTCTTTATTTGAGTGCCCCGTCAAAGAAGTCCGTTTTCTCTCACTTCAGGACGCCTGGGTCGTACGTTTTCTCTTAATCTTAGAGTGCAGTACACCAGACACTTATTTATTTCTTAGTAATGACACAGAATTTGAAATTGCAACTGGGGTTGCAATTGTTGAGGCAACTTAGGTATGTCTGATTACAATTGGAATATTCAAGATCCATTGTGAGTGATGTTTAAAGCTTCAACTGTCTTTATGGTTGGTAAACTTGTCAAGTCTGTCAGTCTGAGTGGCATGTGTGAGGCCTTGTGTTTGTACAACCGCTAAATATATAAATATATAATGTTATGGTAATTATCAGAAACGCACATAGGCATGACTAGGTTTATTACAAAGTGATGAAAAATATACCATCAATACTGTACAGTGGGTAGTCCATAAAACATGTAGCCATGTCCCTTTATTTGAGTGCCCCGTCATAGGAATTCGTTTTCTCTCACTTCAGGACTCCTGAGTCGTCCGTTTTCTCTTAATCTTAGAGTGCAGTACACCAGATACTTCTTTATTTCGTAGTAATGACACAGAATTTGAAATTGCAACCCCAATTGCAACTGGAGTTGCAATTGTTGAGGCAACTAGATATGTCTGATTACAACAAATGTGTTATTGTCAATTTGTGGGTGAAAGATTTTATCCTCAATAAGTGTAGGTTAACATTACACTTGGAGGCAAATGTTTAAAAAAAGTCTAATCAAGGAAGCATATTCCTTTAACACATAATATCTGACCAGTATGGGGAGGATCATCATGTCTCCGTCAGGGGGTCGTGGAGTGGTGGTCCAGCAGGCGTCACGTTTTTTTTTTTTGGTGGTGGTGGTGCGGGGGGGGGGCACAGACGTATGTGCGATTGGACGTTGTTCCGTCGGACGTTAACCGGCGCATGACTGTATAGTTCCTGGAGCACTTCAAAATAATGCCTGTTGACACAGGCATGAATAGTGCAGGTGAAAAGGATGAACTTTAAAAGAATGGGAGGCGGGCAGGGATTTCAATCGCTCAAACACTTGTGCTCCCAAAGATTGACGGATTTGAGCCTTAGAGTCCTCTTACCTGTAGGGACTTTTTACGTGAAGGCTCACAATTATTTGACCAATTAACTGCGAAACCACTTATAATGCGGGGTCCATTTTACCTAACCCTCATGAGCTTTAGAGGAATACTATATATCCCACCTTTAATGTCAGTTGTATATATTATTATAATCTTATTCTATAATACTGTATACTACAGTACTTTAAAAGTATTTGACACTCACCATCCTTCACTTGTTTTCAGATACACAACGAAGCACTTGAATGATGACAACACTCCTAAAACAATTAAGACGTTGCTGTCAGTATAACATAGTTACCTTTATATTGTAACTAGAACTAAAGAAAATTTATATAAACTTTTCTTATATGATCATTTTCTCTTCCATAGTCATTTAAACTTCTGGACTGTTTGAAGTATTTCTGTGAAGCTTGCATATTGAGTTACAGTACAGTATTTGAAAGATACTGTGTTTCATTTAAACCATTATTCCATTTCATTTGACCCAGCCCTGTGCATCATTGTAAGCATTTTTTTTTATTCATTTGACACATTCAGTTTTGTGGTGGTAAATGAGATGCATTTTTTATGAATGTAAACTTCAGTATTCAGAGTGCACACCAGTCAAGGTTATGCCGTAATGATGGAAAAACATTACTGAAATTCATGTATTGAGCAATTTTCCCGCATTCACAGCAGTGTGGCATATGTATTATTCTCGTCAGACAGAGAAAGAACATTTACCATTACAGTACTATATACTGTACTCGTGTATAAATCGATCTCGTATATAGTTCGACCCCTGGTTGGGAAAGGGCTAGGGAGATGTGGCTACTAATGAGTCTAACTTGACAGCAATGCCACCAACAATGTAAATATGGCATAATTAAATTTTTTGCCATGTGTTTGAATGTTTGGTGTGCATATGTGGGTTATATATGTGTATATTGTGTATGTGTGTGTGTGCTAAGGTATCTGAAGAACTTTACTGTCCCTAGTAGATAGAGCAGAGCAGAGGAACTATAACTGATGTTCAACAAAACTTAGGTGTGCCAGGAATTAGAAAATACAGTAATACAGTAGAAGTCCAAAAATCAGGACTGCTTGGGGATTGGGTCGGTCCGGATTTTCGGATTTTCCGGATTCTCAGGCAGTACTTTTAAAATTAAAATTTAAGGAGGAATAAAGAAGAGATGAACAGGTACATTTTGATAGTTTATTCATTATCAAATAAAGCATGCTTCATTCATCAAAATGAGCAGTTTTAAAGAAAAATAAAGTCAACACTAGACAAAAATGTAAACAAACTGTCTAATACCATGACGAGTCTTGAAATTCCTAAGCCATCCATCACTAAATGCGCACTCTGATTCAATGTTCATTTGCTCCTTAAAAGACTTTGGTTTGGCAATAAGCATCGGCCCAGAAATTGCCATACCTTCTGATCGTTTTAACAAAAACCATTCTTGCAACACTTTATCAAGATTTTCTAATTTGGGCCAATATAAACTTTTTCTTTCAGCAATTTTAATGTAAGGCTCAGAAGAAGCTGTGAATTCTAGAATTTTATTCTTTGCCTTTTTTATATCATAAATTGTAGACTTTCCAATGTTGTATGTTTCCATTAGAACAGCATTGCTCACATTACATTCTAGTTTCTTAATTATTTCAAGTTTGTCACTCAATTCCAATGTGTTCTTCTTTTTCTTCACACAACGAAGTTTATCTACTTTAGGGGCCATTATTATGGGCTTGTACTCTGTACATGGAAAGAGTAGGACTCAAAATTACATACGTTGTCACAGTTTGATTGCTTGTTTTAAAGTGGCGATCGTTTGTTGTCGCTGTGCAGCTGTGGCATGCACACATACACACAAAAGATTTATAGTGCCTCAAATTTTACATTTCAGTTCAAGCTAATTACAAAACTAACAAAATTAGCTACCTATAATTTACAATTACTTTTATTATTAGAATTATGTAAATAAATTTTTTAAAGCAACTCCATTCATTCACATAACCCACAAAAGCCCGCTAAATTTAAAAAGTTTGAGTTTTCGAAAAGTCCGGATTCTCGGGTGGTCCGGATTCCTGGCATCCGGATTTTTGGACTTTTACTGTACCTTGAATGGTGTGCCCATTACCATGACCTGAATGTCCTCTAATATGTGAATAATATTTTGACATGTTTACATATTTTTTCTTGCATGTGTTTGGTGTAACCAAAAATTCCAAGTGGAATATTTGTTAAGCTTGGTTTTGTATTAATTTACTTACAGCATCTACTTGAATGTATTCAGAAAAATTCTGGTATTCTGTAGAAAAATCTTTTTTAAAATGCAAATGTCTAATTATATTTACTTACAAAAAGTGAGGATAAATCCAATCAGACTTCCTAAGAATTGTTCACATATTTTTAACTGCATATCACGTGGAACACAAAAAACATTAAATTTTCTTTTGTGATTCATCTGAATTCATGCCACAATTTGTTTTCTCAAAATACATAATGAGTCATTTTGACTGCTAATCTAAATTCTAATACTATTCAATGATTCAGTTGATCTGACCTGTTCCTCTATTTCATGTGCATTTATCATATTTTCATAAGTGTGCATTCAATGTACAAACAGAATAAAAAATAAATATGAGTTTAACACTTCAGTACAGTAGGCTCTCATATTTGGACACCTGTTTAGACTGTAAAAACCTCGCGAAATTCAAATCGTCCGAATTTAAATACAACTTCCTATGGAGAAAATTAATTTGAGTCTGGTACTTTCGATGTTTGGCTAAATTTTGCCTTATTTACCCTACTTTTTTTGGCAAATTACTACCTGTAATAAAGCAAAATCCTAATAAACCAATGAAAATAACACAGATAAAGTTTAAAAAACTAAATACAAGACAAAAAAAAAATTTGCCTTGTCAGTCAAACTGTATTTTGCATGTTTCTTGCCAACTCTGTACTCCCTTTTTGCCTTTGGCGGTTCTGGGCGCTTGGGAGAGTTCCCATTCACACCAGGTTGACCCCCACCACCTACTAGTTCAACACTTTCCATATCAAGGGCGCAAAATGAGCGTCTGAACACAAGATCACCAAGAGATAAAGTTCTGGCTGTCTCAGTGCGTGGGCGGGAAGGAACTGATGCCGCTGCTAGCGCCACAAACAACTAAGAACTATAACTGGCGGGCTGCTCAAACCCGTCAAAATTCGAGTTTCCGCAAACGAAATTTGAAATTGTGTAGTTTTTTGTGTCCAAATAAAAAACGTTGAATTAAAAACTCGCGAAATTTGAGAACCTACTGTACTTCAATTTAAGATGAATTGTTATTGTCCATTATGATTTACACAAAAAAGTTTTATGATGTAGTTTGTGGGTTTTTACAAAAATAATTTTTTAAGCACATGTATCTTGTGGAATAGATCAGCTCACATCCCAGTGCACTACTGTTGGGTCATTATCTGCTCAGTTGTTAGATTAAGATTAAAAGTTAGCTACCTAAGGTAGCCCTGTACTGTATATAGTAAAGCACATTTGTGTTTACAAGTTTCCCTGAAAAGTTCTCATACATAATTACATATAAATTCTGTTTAATTGATCTTGAAGACTAGAGGTAGAAATATTCTCTCTTAAGAAAATTTAACATGGCTTACATTTTAATTGGGCATGTATAATTCAAGTTAATAATAAGAGAGGTTCTGTGGTGGTGCATTATACCACAATTCCTGAGTAATCAACAGCATATCCGTGTGACATGTTTTTATTTAATAATGGCTTACCAATCAAAGCCCAACAGACCAATATAGATGTCACACAAAGGTCACAAATTGCCCACTCTAGTACAAACACTGTCATCATAGTCTAAAAGTTATGTTTTTGGGCTGAAACATTTGAAATTATGTGGGAGATCAAGGAACAGATTAATAATATGCTATAGAAGAAATAACTCCATTATTCTGTTAACTTATTGGGACTACATGTATCAAAAGGTACTTTAATATTTTATGTACTTTCAGTAAGTATTTCTCTTCAGACACAATGTTAAATTGCTTTATTGTAGTTAGTTTGAAGTCTTGTATTTGAATGGAGGAGTTTAAAACACCAGACATTAATACAGTACAGGTACACAATAAAAGTAGGATTACCTAAATGACAAGTTTAATTATGTTGGCTGGTTATAACATATCCCTTGCCATCATTTCTTATCTCCAGGGCTTATCATAAATTTGTTATAAGCTGTAAAGTATCATAACTCTTTTGTGAACTTAAACACTTTAGATTGTATATACAGTGATCCCTCGGTTAACGAGATTTCGGTTAACTAATTACCTTCCATAAGATTCTTAACTTCGGTTAACGAGCAATCCCTCGATTAACGAGTTTTTAACGAGTGCCCTGCACATGTTTTCTCTTGCATTTGGTGGTCCACCAGCTGTAGTATTAGTCCGCCAATACAGTAATCGGTTCTGGGGCTTAAATTCCTTACTATTTTAGTAAATATCAAGAAGTTTGTACTTTTCAATAATTTTAGTCATTTTAACAATTATTGAACATAATTGAAGGAGGAAGCTAGTTTTTTGCGCGCCAAACAGCCTGTCAACACACCATACAGGCGTCAGTCTCTCTGTCTTTTCAGTGTAGGTAACAACTTGCTTGAGACTCTTCAACTAAATGCTTTTTTCTGTGTTTCCAAGCAAATTATTGGTCAATGTGACATTTATTTTACATATTGACAATATATAATGCAGTGCAGTGTCAGTGTTGATTTAAAGAAAATAATCTTGAATTACACCAAGAAAACTAAAATTTTATGGGTGATATGGTGCCATGGGGTGACTTCTCTTCCACCCCAATGCCTTCTCTTCTCCCTTCTCCTCCACCCCCATTCTAATTCCCATCATCATCCAGGAGCCTTCTACATACACACCTCAAAGTAAGTGCACTTTACTACCTTTTTTTGTTGATTTTAAGCAATTTTCGTTGAGCTGGAACCAATTACCCAAAAACCCATTGAAACAATGGTTTCGGTTAACGAGCAACCTTCTGGAACGAATTATGCTCGTTAACCGGACCGACTATACGTAATGAATTTGTCCCGTTAGTTCGGTCCCTCAAGCTTCTAAATATTAATGTTGTTTTCAAGTATGACTCAACCATTACCAATATGTTAATAAGGAATAGCCCAAGTTTGAATGTAAATGGAAGTGTTTATTGTATTCCATGTAGTAAATGTAATTGTAATTATGTAGGACAGACAGGAAAAACACTGCAGCTCAGAATCAAACAACATAAGTATAATATCAGAACAGCATCTGAAAGCAGTGCCTTGTTCGTTCATATTAGGAATAATAATCACCCCATTGCTTGGGAAAAAAGCTTAGAAGTATTTAAATCATCTTGTGTCACAGAAAGACTTCTGGTTGAAGCTAGTTTGATTAAGGAATTAAAATCAATAAACCTTAGTGATGGTCAGTTCAAAACTGATATGTTACATAAATGTATTTGTCAGTGGCCCAAGGTTAAAAATGCTTTGAAAACCTTTGATCTAGATGCATGATAGTTATTTTGTGGGTTCCTTATTTTTGACCTGACTTGACTAGTCACGTCACCCCCTTCTCTTAAGCTCCTCTACGTGTGTGTTGGTGTGGGGATTATTGGATAACATCATTATGACCTGACCTCATGTTTTTAAGGTCACCCTGTATATTTAAGCCTCTCTCTGTCCATGTAATCCAGTTGCCTCTGAAGATGTCTTGAATAAAGACGAAAGCTAAGGTGCTCCGTTGTTTCCCCTTTTCCCCAGAAGGTCATTCATTAACCGGAAATTTTGTTAACGGAATCCATTGTTTCGATGGGATATTGGGTAATTGGTTCCAGCTCACCGAAAAGTACATACAAATTTAAAAAAAATGCAGTTAAGTACACTTACTTTGAGGGGTGTATGTAGAAGGTTCCTGGTTGATGATGATGACGGGAATTAGAAGTGGGGTGGAGGAGAAATCACCTTTCAGGGAACCATACTTGATGCCGTCATTTCACCAATAAAATTTTAAGTTCACTAGGTGTAATTCAAGATTATTTTCTTTAACTTTAAATCAACACTACACTGTGCTATATATTATCAACATGTTAAATAAATTTCAGAATGACCAATAATTGTACTGTAAAAATGTAAAAATACTGTGTGTTCAAGAGACACACAAGCAAGATGTTTCCTCCACTGAACAGAGACTCAAACAGACGCCTTGGTGGGTGAGTCGAGTGGCTGATGGGCGCACCAAAAAGTAGTTCCCTGTACTGCAATTATGTTAAATAAGTGTTAAAATGACTAATAATTTTTTATATAAAACTTGGAAAAATATTGAATAGCACAACCTTCTTGATATTTACTCCAATGGAAACGAAGGTTGGGTCAGTTTTTCCCTCTGACCTGACTACCGACCGCTGCGGTGCTTTTGTGAAGATTAGTAGGGTCATTACCTAATACCTGACCATTGTGGACCTGGTCTCACCCTCCTCTGTATATATACACCTTGGTTTGTATTTCTCTTTAGTCTGTACTCACCCCTGAAGATGTGAATTACACGAAAGCGCTTGGGAACTTCGTGTTTTCGATTAACGAACACAATTAGTTCCACAGTCATTTGCTAACTGAAAATTTTGTTAACTGAATCTATTACCTCAATGGGATATTGGGTAATTGGTTCCAACTCACAGAAAAAGTACATACTGTACAAAGTAAAGCCAAAAAATGCAGAAAGTCAGAAACACTCCTACAAATACCCGAAATTGTCCTTAAATCACTAAATATTTATATACGTACATATACACTCTTACTCTTAAATCACTACTGTAATGTGATACAGGTGATTAATTTTTATCTCTTGTGCAAAATGTATGACGTTTATATTCAAATTTTTCCGCTGTCTTGCAAGGATTCCAGCAATGCAACTTATATTCTAACTTTAGTCTGTGACATTATATAAGATAAAAACTGTAAGCCTAAAACCCTGGCTGGGCAGATGAGGGAGGGGGAGGTGAGGTGATATGTTTGGCAGTTGGCGCCGAAGGTCTAATGTGTGTTTATTAGTCCTTAAGAGTGACTAAGCTTTTCTCTTATAAAATGCCACTGAAATGACCTGGGAGAATATAATTTATGTTGCTGGGATTCTTGTAAGATAGTGATTAATTTGAACATAAACAAGCTATAATTTGCACTAGACATAAAAATTTTAGTACCGTAATCATTTAGTACATGTACAGTACAGGTTTGCAATTAGGTCATTTATTTCTCTTACGTTTCTTTTAGTATGGTGTGTGCATGTAAATGAATGAAAATAAATGAAGAAATTTATGTAAATCTACCCAAAAAATACAGTTGAAAAACTTGTACATTATTAAAATGAACTAAAATTTTTATCTCGTGCAAAATATATGATGTTTATATTCAAATTATTCACGGTCTTGCAATGATTCCAGCAATGCAAATTATATTCTCCTAACTTTAGTTTGTGATATTATATAAGATAAAAACTATAAAGCTTCTCTTCAAAATCAGTAAACTGGGTCAAAAATGTTGACTTGGATGTAAGAAAATAATGACATGCATATAACTGTTCATATATATATAGGCATTAAAGATAGTTATTAAATATTTTATATTAATGATTTTTTTATGCTAAAGTGTATTATGTGGGAAGCACTTACGTATTTTTTTATGAAATGTTGAGGTCTTTTAAAAAGTCTGGTCAACCAATCAACTTAAAGAGCAGATATTATCAAGTGATCAAGATGTGCTTGAACATTAAATAGCACTGTATTAGGTTTGGCTCTGCAGTGAACAAGAGCCTTGTCTGTCAAATTGGTATGATCAACATCCACAAATACACCATTCACCCAATGACTGAATTAATAGCTTCTTGAGACTTTTATTTGTAATGTAGAAAGAAGTTAAAGTTCCATTTTGGTCTGGCATCAGTGTGCCAGTTTTTAAACCTATGTTTCTACTTAAAACTATAAATAAACAAAGCCAGCTTTCAATATTAAATATGATTTAGGATTTCATAAGAAATTATATAGTCAAGTTGAATAATTGTTAACTAGGAGATAAATTATGTGGATATGAATACCAGTGGGTTTTTTTTGTAAGTAGATAGTGTTGACAATTATACATTTCTGTGGTATTTTAGCTAAAATCTGGCAAAGTTTATTAGTACAATATATATTAGAACAAATTTAGTGTTTTATTGATTTAAAGCATTTCTAAAACCTTTAAAAAGTAGTTCTTCCTGCAGTGTTTCAAAGCTAGCTGTATGAGCAAATCATATTGACTTAAAAATTATACTGTACTTGTTACTTTGTAAAGGTCATCATTCAGGTATAGCCATGAGGAAATTCTTTACAACCTTATATCAACAGCAGTCTTTAGTAACCATTTTTGAATTTATAATGGCCAAATTGGCCATAATTTCAATGTTATTGTGATGAGTTTTAATATTTTTCATAAGTACTTTTATTGTAGAAGGCATTTTTTATATTCATCTATGAGCTTGCAACCTATAAATACTCTGCTGCCTATTGAGGCAAATTTAGGTCAAGTGTGTCTTGTAAAGTTTCATGATATCCTGTTTGTATAGTGAATTATAATTATTTTTATCATAGAAAACCCCTAGTCTTGTATGACCAAGTATTTTACCCCACTGAAAACCAAAGCCTTAAAGTAAGTGTGGTACTGACTGTCCACTGCCGTCTTTGTCCTGTATATAGTCACACAGTTAAGGGCGATGTTCTTATTAAACAGACTGTTAGGGTTATACATAATCCCATATACTAATGACACTGAATGAAATGCTTTGCATATCAGTTTATGAATGTGTGGTTCAAGGTTTATTGTGTGATATAAAATCATATCCTCCATTTATATTGAAGGAAAAGTGTAAATATACATCCCTTTGAGAAAATTATATGATAAAAGTGCTGTTGGAAATATTTGACAATTGTGCATACCGGTAAACTTAATGAAAAATCTAAACAGTATTCCAGATTATAAGACCAAAAATTTGTGTGTTCTCATATTGATCATGTAACACCTGAAACATGAACAATAAATTATTGCTTTGATTAAGAAAGTGTTCAAAAATATATTTATGAAGAGGAGGCGCATTGTTATACTTTTCAGTGAGATGGTCAGTGTCATGTTATGTATTGAAATACTGTAATTGTAATTAGTTTGATGTACCTAGTATCAAAGGTATAAGTGCTTGAGCACAAAATATTATAAGACTTTATAAACTATAAATACAGTATTTCAGTTTTTATTTATTTTTGCATAAAATGAAGCCAGTTTGAGTTTATTTGGGATTAGGCTGATGTGATGTTCCTTGATCTTTAATAATGAGAACACGATTCATCTTGAGCATCATTTGACACCTTCATCGGGTTCTTTGAGCAGGTTATCTCCACACATAGCAGTTGTATCATGGTACAAGAAAATGTTTTGTCCAATTTTTAAGTTTGAAATTAAAGTTGTACTCTAATATGAATTTAGATAATATTAAAGGTAATTTGTTATGCTTAAAAAGTATTATAGAAAATACAAAGTAACTGGAAATTTTGTAGAATGTATCTTTTTTAATCTTTCATTTTACTAAGGTAATATCATTACAGTACTGTATTAGAAGAGTTGTATTTTGACTAGAAAATGCATGAAAACCAAAACTATCACATTTGCCTATAAAACTAAAATAATAATATTTGTATTATTTTGTTATTCATCATAATCACCACAGTTTACAAGTCTGGTTTTCAATGCTCATTGTAAACTCATTTCTAATTTCTCTTTAATCATTATAGAATACAATATTGTGCGCGTAATGTAATCGTTACATGAAATTGATTTTTTAAACCATTCTTAAAAAAATTCTCACCACTGTTGCAGTATTTAGCCCAAACTTACTTTATTGAAACTCGGTCATTAACTGTTCATCTTACCATTAAGACTTGTTTATAGTTCTCATTTGTTCTAGATTCCAATACAGTACAGTATTCATTTTTCCAGTTACAAACTTCGACTCAAATACGAATATCGGACATGAATTCATATTCAACCCGAGCCTTAGATATTAATGCCAGTCAAGGACCAAGACTCAGATTTTTGTAAATGATTTACAATACAGTAGTAGTTTTTCCTCCAGTAAGATTGGTAATATTTTGCTGCACGAATGTGAGATAACCCAGCAGGTTTTACTTGGAGGTTTTGATTCTTACTTGTAAGGTTCAAGCTTACTGTTTGTCAGGTGTTGAAGTTGTTGTTTATGAATGTATTAATATGTGACTTACAAGTAATAAACCTACATTTAAATTATTATTTTTTTTAAATATGTATACCGTATGTTACATATGTTTTTGATGCATTTGATAATTTTTTTTCATTGTATTATTAATCAACACTGTAATTACTGTATGTGTGATGAATGTAAAGATATATTAAAAGTGATAACAGGTGATAAAATGAATCTATGCCATCAAAGATAATGTAATTAGATATATCTAGTGGTGTCTGAATCCATCATTAAATTTTTGGATTGATATGTTGGACTTTTGTCACAAGGGACACAAATGTTTCATAGATATCTGTGTGTATAATTTTACTAAATATCTGTTTGAAGAATGGTCTTTTCTTTACCCAGTCTAGCCAAGGTGATGTAGAATAATTTTATTAAGAACTTAGGAACATAAGAATGGAGGAAACTGTAGCGGGCCTATTGGCTCATACTGGGCAGTCCCGTTTACACCCAACCCCTATCGCCAATATATCCGACCAACTTATATTTGAAGCTATCTGTCGTTGTCAGTTAGTTCGCCGGTATCTGACTGTATTGATTCAATCTTGTCTCATGTTTTAGTTTGATATATTTGGAAGAATCCCTAGCTTTGATTACCCGAGCAGGAGATGGAGGTGACATTGCGTATAAGGCTCTGCTAGTTTAGGTCCAGGTTATAATTGTAAACTTTTTGGAATATTTTCCAATATTAGGAACATTTACCAAAAGGTAAAATGTTAATTTACAAAGTATCCCAATAAGGATACCCACTTTATTCTGATGAGGAAGAAGGTCCTGGGTTTGGAGATTAACTAGGTGGGGGAGAGGACCCCAGTACCACCACATGTGAAGCATCTTTCAGGGATAGATGAAGCTAGCTGTTTTGAAAGATTTTTGAAGATTTCCAAAAGCCCACTTCTTTGATCTGACTGAGGCTCATATACCGCAGAAAGACCACAAACTCAGCAAATTTCCTGGTGTCGTGTGCCAAAATTTTTTTGCCAAGGTCTGCTTGACTCGCTAACCGAGATAAATATTTTGTCATTTGACTAGGAGACAATTTCTTACCATCCTGAGATGAGAATACATATGGACCTCGATTAGGGAATCTGGTTAATTATTCTTGAAGATTCTTAACTGGGCATAATATATGAGGAACCCTTGTCTCATCCATTAGCCGTTTTATCCTGATAGGTTGAGCTTGAAAATCCTCCCTTTCATTTTTTCTTAGAATCTCCGTAGGAAAAAGGGTGACATTTTCCTCAGGAAATACCAATAATGATGGATTATTGGAAATTGAAATCAGCTCACTGATTCTCATACCTAGTGCTATTGCTAGAAGGAAGGCTGCCTTCTGGAGCAATCTCTCCCAGTTCAGATTTATATTGTAATTGGGCCCCATAAGAAATTTAGTAACTTTATCTAGAGACCAAGGCCGAGAGAGTATCTGAATGAAAAAGGATGATCTGAGCAATTGATAAATTCTTGGGTTCAAAGTAATATTAAAACCCCATGCCAGAGGGTCAACCAATAGTGATCCCTCTGTTAACAAAATTTTGGTTAACGAATTACCTTCCATAAGAATATTCAATTCGGTTAACGAATTCCTTATGAATTTTTCCCAACATGTTTTTGTCTGCTCACCAGCTGTAGTATTAGTCCGCCAATACAGTATAATCGGTTTTAGGGCTTAAATTCGTTACCATTTGAGTAAATATCAAGACGGTTGTACTATTCAATAATTTTCCAATTCTTATACAGTTGTACCCCACTTAACGTGGTCAATTGAACCCAGAGGGTCCCGTGTTAAGTGAAAACCGCGTTAAGTGAATAACAGAACATATGGGATTAATTCCAATAGAACCCAGCCCGACCCCCAAACTCCACTTTTTGACGACAAATAACTATGTTGTAGTAAAAATAACATCTTAATTTTATGATGGTACATGCACACAATTAATACTTAAGAGAAATAGAGAAATACAGTCGCCAAGTTAATGTCCATTCAAATAATGGACTCAACTCCCTCCCCCTCTTCTCACACTACACTCACTGGCTCTTCCCTCTGAGAAATTTTTGGGGAAAACCAGGTATAGTAATAAATAATTCCTCAAACTAAAGTTAGGATAATATAATTGACATTGCTGGATTCCTTGTAAGACCAGGAATATTTTGAATATAAATGTCATATATTTTTCACAAAAGATAACATATTTACTCAGAATAAACTTTACATCTAAAATTTGTATGTCTAATGCAAAATCTATGATGTTTATATTCAAAATGATCAGCAAATTGTAAGAATTCCAGCAATGTAAATTATATTCTGGCCGGATAATTTGTATGAATTTTATGAGCTAAAACAAATATCTTCAGTTAATAAAAAAAAAAAAATATTCTTCGACACTATCTGTCAATCAAAGTACCCCACCTTGCCTTCCCCCCCTCTTCCAACCGCGTGGTCAGTCCCAACCCTCCCCCCACCCCCCACCAATCCTCCATTCAAGAGTTTTTAACATTTAGTATTAAATAATACCTCAGATTAAAGTTAGGATAATATAATTGACATTGCTGGATTCCTTGTAAGACCAGGAATATTTTGAATATAAATGTCATATATTTTGGACAAAAGATAACATAATTACCTAGAGAACAATTTTTATCTAAAAATTGTATGTTTAATGCAAAATATATGTTGTTTATATTCAAAATGATCACCAAATTATAAGAATTCCAGCAATGTAAATTATATTCTGACCGGGTAATTTGTATGAATTTTATGAGCTAAAACAAATATCTTCAGTTAATAAAAAAAAAAATAATTCTTCACAGGGTAACAGATGGTCGGTCGGTCGGTCCCTCCCTCCCCCACACCCCCCACCCCAAGGAGATGTGTGGGATAACCACTAAATTTTAATAAATAATACCTCAAACTAAAGTTAGGATAATATAATTGACATTGCTGGATTCCTTGTAAGACCAGGAATATTTTGAATATAAATGTCATATATTTTGGACAAAAGATAACATAATTACCTAGAGAACAATTTTTATCTAAAAATTGTATGTTTAATGCAAAATATATGTTGTTTATATTCAAAATGATCACCAAATTATAAGAATTCCAGCAATGTAAATTATATTCTGGCTGGGTAATTTGTATGAATTTTATGAGCTAAAACAGGCAGGGTGGCGGGTGGGGGGTGGTGCGAATCTAAAAATAGCTCTCGAGCCGGACACTCACCGCGTATATGATGAAAAATGCCGCGTTAAGTGAAAGTTCAGCTTTGGCAAGGCACCGCGTATATGCGAAAACGCGTTAAGTGAAAGCGCGTTAAGCGGGGGTAATACTGTATTAAAATTTTTAGTCATTTTAACAATTATTCAACATAATTGAAGTACAGGGAACTAGTTTTTAGCACACCAAACAGCCACTTGACTCACCCAGAATGGCGTCAGTTTGTGTCTGCTCAGTGGAGGAAGCATCTTGCTTGAGACTCTTGAACATAAACTATTTTTATGTTTTTACAGTAATTATTATTGGTAATTCTGAAATTTATTTTACATATTGACAATATAAAGTGCAGTGTAGTGTTGATTTAAAGAAAATAATCTTGAATAACACCAAGTGAACTTAAAATTTTATGGGTGAAATGGCGGCATGAAGCATGGGGTGACTTCTCTTCTCCCTTCTCCTCCACCCCCACTTCTAATTCCCATCATCATCATCATCAATCAGGAGCCTTCTACATGCACACCTCAAAGTAAGTGTACTTTACTGCATTTATTTTTTAGTTTGTATGTAATTTTCAGTGAGCTGGAACCAATTACCCAAAATCCCATTGAAACAATGGTTTCGGTTAACAAACGACCTTCTGGAACGAATTGTGTTTGTTAACAGAGTGACCACTGCACTGATTTATAAGATGCAATTGTAGATCCTTGAAGGCCTTTAACTCTGAGCAGAAAATCTAAAAATTCTAACACCACTGTTTCCGACAATGTGATTGGAATCGTTAACCTGATAAATTGTTGAAAAAGTTTCCAAGCTTTCTCACATTGCATAAAAGTTTGGAAGTTTGGAGGTCTATGACCTGCTATCACTTGGTTAACTATACTGTATTGGAATTACCCAACACTCTATTTAAACAAGTTTTGAGAAACTCGAAGAGTGAAGTGCCAAGGATATCTCGAACTGAGGGTGCAGTACCTCGTCTGGACATCCTTGTTGCAATTTCAGTGGATGCGGGCACCATTCCAACAGATCCAGACACCACGGTTGTAAGATCCAATAAGGTGTAATTAAGAGGACCTTTCCCTGGAAGGATCTGAGTTTTTGAACCACTTTGGGAACCTTTTTCACAGGTGGGAACAGATAGATTGAATTCCAACTGTTCCAATCTATGAGTAGAGCATTCCCTAAAAGATTTGATCGTTCCAGAGATGCATAATTGGGCATCTTGTGATTGTTTTGTGAGGCAAAGATGTCTATTTGTGGAGCCCCAAACCTCCTCACTAGACTCTTGAACTTCAATATCTTTAGGGACCATTCTGTTTCCATCGATACTGGCCTGAGACGGGACAACGCATCTGTGCAATTGTTTTGTACTCCCGGTATGAAAGTTGCTTTGAGGTAAAGTGTTTGAGTTAAACTAACTTTGAATTATTTTTTTTTTGACAGTGTGGGAAGGGGCCAAGATCTGGTTGAGCTTTGATGATTGAGACAAAACACTGCCATTCTGTTGTCCATGGCAAACAGAAAAGTCATGTTTTTTAAATTTGGGTTTGCCAACAAAAAGAATAGGACTACTGCTAATTCTTTTATGTTAATGTGTTTGTCCCAAAGGGAGTTGCTACACTTCTCTTGATGGAACTTTCCTAATTCGAACGCGTCCATACAAACGACCAAGTCTGTTTGAGGGGGAACCCAGGGAAATGAACCGATTAGATTGTTCAACCTTGTCCACCATGACACATGAATCTAATCTGAATAGGGAGAGAAGCAATATTTTTGTTTGTGAAGCAACTTCGACCCCAGATGAGTTAGTTGCTTCTTCCTTAACATGCCAAAAGGAACTACTATGGTGGCAAAATTCAACAGACCCAGTAGTTTTTCCCAATCGTGCCAAGAAACCTCTTGCTTTACACAAAAGGCTTCTGCAGGTACTTGGTTTATCACATCTCTTACCTTTGCTTCGGTAGACTGACTGACTGCTGATTGGTGTCTCAATGGAGACCTAACCAATCCAACTTTCTTATGCCCTCCTTTGCAAGGATCTCCGTGGGTTTGGTCGACAGTTTTGTAAACACTTTTGACGCAATTGTTAGGCCGAATGGCATCACTGTGAATTAGAACATAAGAACATAAGGAGTCTGCAATAGGCCAGTTGGCATGTGGAAACTTTCTGTACCTGGGAGCAACAGGCACGTGATAATAGGCATCTTCGAGATCCACTTTTGAGATCCAAGCAATGGGCGGAAGTAGATGCATTGGAGGTGAGCATCTTGAAACTTGTTTTTTTTTTGTAATGAACTTGTTCAGGAAGGAAAGATCTAAAATCCACCTCAATTTGTCGCTGCCTTTCTTGGGGACTGGGAACATGCGAGATATGAAACACCTCTCTGACTGCAACAGTTCTATCACACCTCTGTTTAACAGTTGAATTACAAATTCTGTGAGTAAGGGGGTTGGTTCTGACCCCTTTTTGGTAACACTTGGGAAGGGCGCCTCAACCAAGTCCACGTGAGGCCCCCTTTGATTGTTTGTGCGCTCATATGGAAGAATTCCACCTGTTTTCCCAACCCCCTAGACGACCCAGCTGTCTGGCTTCATTGGAAGGGATTGGTCGCTGATGTGGTTGAATAAGGTCTTCCATTTCTGAACAAACGGCCACCCCTACTACGTCTTGAATTGTTTCCTCCTCTAAAGTTTCCTCTAGGTTGATAAGTGAACCTAGCAGCTGGTCCTGTTCCCCTGTTAGACCTTCTTCTTTTAAATTTCCTTAAGGTCGTAGGACTCCTGGGAACAGTAATATGAATAGCTTGCTCAACAGCTGATCTATACTTAACTAATGTTTGTTCATCAAACAAAGCAGGAGAAAGAGGGGAAGAACGTAGCAATAAATAAGCACTACCACTTGAAGCATTATCAGTGGCTTGTTTCCTTAGGTGGGCTTTTAGTTTTAGGGCTTTCAACAACATTTCCAAAAATGAGTTGTACAGGGAATATGGAATCCCTTGTATAGCAGCAGCAAAACATCTGAACTGTCCTCATAGTCCAGAACAAACTTAGTCAATAACTGACACATCATGATTGCAGACAAAATATCCGCTGCCAACTTCCTAAATTTGAACTTTTCAAGCAACTGGTTTCAAATTTATTTCATAACTTACGTCAGCATATTTTGGAGCTGACAAATACTGGGAAAGTTCATATAAGGAACTCTTTTTGTCATTAAATTGGAACTTCAAAAAAAAATAACTTGTGAGCATTCCTATCTGAGGGAATGAATGTTAAGTCTTTCAATATACAGTATTAGCCCAGACTTCATCTATTTCAGAGATCATTTTGGGGCAAATATCAGGCCAAGAAATTGTAGGATTGTAGTGGATACTCTCCCCTACAACTGCCAACTGATCACCTGCCGTTCGCTTACCAGCTAATCAGCTTACCCAGCGACATCCACAGACTAGGTCTCAGGCGCGGACGCAGGAGTACTACCACTGACTGATTTCTGACCGTCCGCTTACCAGCCAAGCAGCGATGAGTTCAGCACACCAGGCCTCTCTCGCGAACTGCACGGTGATTGGCGCCGCACATTTCACACCTCTCTTCTCTGATCCTAGGCAACCGTAAAAATACGAGTAGGCCTGGCTGCGGAGCTCATTCTACTCTACTCTCCAGAACCAGCAAGACCTCCCAACAAGCTCTTCACCAACCAGCTCCCTCAGCAAGCTCCTCACCCAACAGTACCTCTGAGCAAGCTTCTCACCACACAGCAACTCCTCAGCACTGCAATGTACATACAATATATACTATACAGAAAATGCATTGTGAGTTTCTATTCTTACCTCCATCCTGAGTGTGAGATATCTTACATGTACGTACGTATGTGAGCCCATACAAAGAGAAACAGACAAACAAAGAGAACTTGACAACTGGCCACATACAGTACGCTACAGTATCACCTTCTAAAAACAATGAATGATAACCCACAGTTGGGAAGCACTGGTAGAACTACACCAGTTTTCAGTCGAAATTGATCATATTTGTATGTTAATAGTTCGCCCAGTGTGTTCATCGAAATAACTTGATGACCGTTGATAATAATCAGAGGATTTAAAGTGCAGTTCACAAACCTAAACACAGCAAGTTCACTTGTTAGTTATACAATGAGAAATTTTATTATCTTTTATTCAAATTAAGTGGATAAATATGGTTTACATTTGGATGAGGAAATAATTTTGATATATTGGTACGTTCCAAATAGCTTCATCACAATGGAATGTGCTCCATGCAATTAATTTAGCTAATATGTGATTATTCTAGTGTTGGTTTATGATTTCTACTACTAAATAAACATCACACAGTAAATCTGTGTTCCATGCAATTAATTTAGTTATTCCAGTGTTGGTTTATGATTTAACATGATTTCTACTAGTAAATAAATGTCACACAGTAAATAGATCTTTGTATAAACCTGGTAAGTGCCAATGTTTAACGTTTCTTGACAAATTGTTTAAGGGTTAGTAAAAATTCATAAGGATTAGTAAATTTTCAAATCTACTAGTCCTGCTGGCAACTATGAAAAAATGGTGAATTTCTACCCCCGTGTAACGAACCTCACGGGTCTTTGTGGGATAGCAAAGCCCCAGAGAGAACATTACAGGGTCATATTAGTATGGCAATAGGATGCCTATTTATAATGTACATTAAATTGGACTTTCTCCAGATAATAAACTTTGTACAGTATTGGGAAAAATGGAAAAAATGTGATGTTCGTTACTTTGGAATTACTATAACTGTACTCTAATTTCAAGCAAGTCAAAGCTAAAGGTTGGGCGGGCGGGTCGGGTTGTGTTGTGTCTCTGTAACAAAGATTGTTCGGCATTCGGGCCTTCATTGTTGAGCGGCAGAAATTGGACAGTGACTACATAAGATCATCAAGATCGTCTTAGTGATGTGAAAGTGTAAATCGATGTAGGATTTTTTAATGCTAGACGCGATTGTATTTTTGAAAACTCAATCTCCACCGAGTTGAGACACAGCCCAGGTCAAGAAGCCTACAACCACAAAATCATTGCCATATGACATCTTTTACTTTTATCCTCTTCACCACTGATCGGCTCGTTAGCCGATCTTTTGGTAAAGAGGATAAAAGAAAAGGAAAAGTAATCAGAGACGTGAACGATCGCCCAAGCGGCTAACGAGCCGATCAGTGGTGAAGAGGATAAAAGTAAAAGAAGTTAGCCGCCCGGGCGATCGGTCACGTCTCTGTCACGCACTGTTGGCAAGTACCGGGCATGCACCGGCTCCTGAATGTACCTGAACCCGCTCCAGTGTTGGTCAAGTCTTGTCTTGAAAGAGCTCACACTCAGTGCCGTCACAACACTTTCTGGTAGATTGTTCCAAGAGTTCACAACTCTCACTCCGAAAAAGTTTGCCCTCACAGTTTTCTGAACTTGTGGCTTCTTCGATCTTGAGCTGTGACCCCTTGTGGGGCGAGCGTCCGCCAGTTCCAAGTAAGAACACTTGACTGAGTAGTGCCCCCTGAGATGCTTATACATCTCAATTAGTTCACCCCTTACCCGTCTGTAGTATAAGCTAGGCAAGTTCAGGCGCTCCAATCTCTCAGGGTAGCTGAGGTGCCGAAGTGCAGGCACCAGTCTGGTGGCCCTCCTCTGAACATTTTCAACCAACTGACAGTCCCTAGCATATCTCGGGGACCAGACGGGGTGACAGCACTCCAGATGGGGAAGCACTTCACTCCTGAAGATCGTCACGAGTGACATATCTGAAAGACCTTATAAGACCCAATAATTTACTTGCCTTACTCACCTTGTGACAGTGGCCCAGGACTCAGCTCACACATGTAGGTTTATTATAAACACATCTTCCGAAAGCATGAATATGCTACAAGAGTTTAACAGTTACTTCATGTATAATACTTCTCATAAACTTCCTACTTGCTTATGTTTGAAATAATGAATGTATGTATCTTTATATAATTTAGCTAAATGTCTTTCTCGTCATAAACGGTCATTATGAATAAACTCCTTCAGAAATACATCATTACTCAGGACAAAATCGGACAGGTTTGGAACAGCCAATCAGGTGTAAGTGTTGAGGAGGGGGCGGGGCACCTTTTGTCAGCCGGGACCAATGGCTAACAAGGGGCTACGAACACCGTAAGTCATTAAAAGTTCATACACTCCCGCGGTGGGGATTCACAAAAGACTTACGAAATCCACAACTGTAATAATTAGTAATGTTTATTTTTTTTAAATATGGGTAAAACAATAATTTTAATTATATTAAGGACTCACAAGAACAATAGCACGACAGACTTTAAGCTCGTACCTCTCCCAACACGAGTTAGGAACACTACTACTCACTGATAACAAAGTTCAACTGAGAATTTACGTACTACAACGCTGCTGTCACTTGATGGTAAGTTTATGATAGACAATTTAAAGTAATTATACTTGATTTTGGATGTTACTTGGCAGTGACAATGATCATTAGCCGCTAATAATGGCATTATTACTTTCACCTAATTTGTTTGGCCTTGCTATCTGTTAGGCAGGTATGGTCTTGTATGAGTGCACACCTTCTCTCTCTCGGCCAGTACAAGAGACGTAACCGATCGCTAACGAGCCGATCTTTTGGTCAAGAGGATAAAAGTAAGAGTAAAAGTCTCTTGAGGGATTGAGCGAGGTAAACACAGTGACGCCTGGAGGAGAATTGTGAAGCGGAATTAGAGTAAATAAACTAATGAAAAATATATACTTAAAATCATAGTAGAAAATTATCTTTTCTTTTAATATACTTAAAATCATCAAAACAATATCCCATTTTTCTTGTGATTTTTTGTCGGAAATTAAGGTTAGGTTAGGTTGGATTAGGTTTGGTTTGGTTGGTTTTTGGTGATTTGCTATGTTTTTGTTTGTTTTTTACACAGAAACAAGTGTAGGTTAAGTTAGGTTATATTTCTTTCGGTATTAGAAATATTGGTAATTATATAGGACTAACCCGCGGGCGAAATTGATTGAAAACAATTATAAAAACGCCGGATTTTCATTGTTATATTATACGTAGTGGACACTCTTGTAATTTGTGGACATATGTTAAAAACTGATATTTTTAAAATAAACGCTACTTAACATTCGTGGGTATGAAGAACAGCTGTTCTTCATACCCACGAACCTACCTATCCTTACCTAACCTCCCCGGTATATTAAACAGAAAGAACTTACTATGATATGGTGAAATTTGAGGAATTTTCTGGATATGAGATGAAACGGTCGCATTGGTGCTATGCAGCCCCTGGTGGGTTAGTCCTATACTGTATATTAACCGAAATATCATAGAAGAAAAAGGTCTTAGAATTGTCTCAACATTCGGAAAAACATATTTATAACACCGAGAGATAGAACAGTGCGCTATTATAAAAAGACCAAAAGAACGGTGCACTACTATAGTATAAATTGACCGAGGGTATCTGAACATGTGCAAGTGCAGGGACACATCCAGGAATATCAAAAGGAGGGGAAGGGGGATTGGCAAGCATAGTGAGACCAACCAGTTGGGAAGAGGGGGCACAGTACCCCCCGAAAAAATATTTTGAAATCTGACCGATATCATGGGCATTTTGAGGCCATTTTGAAGCAATTTACTCTTCATATTAGGGTAATTATTGATGACTGACTCGCCGAGGATTTAGCATAGTTAGCGATTATAAAATGCCACAATTTGACTGTTTTATAGAGGATGCTGTCGTAGTTTGTGTAATTTTTTTTTTTTTTTTTATAACCCAACCTCACCTAGCCCAAACTAACCTAACCTAACTTAACTTAACCCAACCCAACCCAACTTAACCTAACCTAACTTAGAAAATATTTAGTAGTTGCCACCACCTAATTGGCTATTGAAAATGGGTTTTTATCGTGTAAATCTTTGTGTTAAATACAAATATTACCTTTATTGCCATCGGAAATGAGCAGTAGTTGAGGTATTGAACAAAAGTGGAAGGTCGAACAATTTAAAGACCTAAAAAAAAAACTTACCTAATCTAACCTAACCCCTAGTGTAAGAAACTACCTTAAGTAAGAGATACAGAGGATAGAGTGATGGGACTTGAATGAGGAAGTGGTGTCTTCGTCAGTGTCCGTCTCTTCACGCTAATCGGCGCGGACAACTATGGCATCCCATCAACACACACTGATTGGCCAAGTATTAAAAAATTGAAGTTAAAATAACTCAAAAACTATAAATTTCCGATGGAAACATTGTAGAATAAATTATTCTATTTTTTTTTTCTATCTTCCCATATATGACTCAATATTCAGTTAGGTGGTGACAACTACTAAATATTAACCTCGAACCTTAACCTAACCTTAACATAAAACCGTTTTATAGAGACCACTGTTGTATTTTTATCCTCTTCACCACTGATCGGCTTGTTTGCCTCTTGGGCAATCAGTCACATCTTTGTTACGCACTGTTGGCAAGTACTGGGCAATGCACTGGCTCCTGAATGTATCTGAACCTGCTCCAGTGCTGGTCAAGTCTGGTCTTGAAACAGCTCACACTCAGTGCTGTCACAACACTCTGGCAGGTTGTTCCACAAGTTCACAACTCTCACTCTGAAAAAGTTCGCCCTCACAGTTTCTGGACTTGCGGCTTCTTCAACCTTGAGCTGTGATCTCTTGTGGGGCGAGCGTTCGCCAACTCTAGGTAAGAACACACGACTGAGTAGGGCCTTTTGAGATGTTTATACACCTCAATTAGGACCTCCCTTGCCTTTCTGTACTATTAGCTAGGCAATTGCAGGCACTCTAATCTCTGGGTAACTGAGGTGCCGAAGTGCTGGCACCAGTCTGGTTGCCATCCTTTGGACATTTTCGATCAACTGAGTTTGTGCAAATTTTTTTATTTTTTTTTTTGCAGTGGATATTTTGCTGTGACCAGCTAAGTTCCTACTAATGCTATTTTACCGTGAGTGCCCTCTAATTGGCTAATCGTCCATTACTGGTGAACAATGTGAGAACTATATTTGACTGTGACTATGGTGGCACTTGGCATTTATTTCACTGGGAGGCAATTGTTGTGTAGCTATAAACATACCTAACCAGAAGGAGTTGTTCGATTTGGCTCATTTTTTCCACAGATGTTCTTATCATTATAAAAGAGGTGATGTTTAATAGAACTTAATAGAACCTGACCTAACCAACCAAAGAATCCTACCTAACCTTACCTAGCTTCCTAGCTTGGAGGGGGGGGGATGGGCAAACCCCCGTCATATTAAACAGAAAGTACTTAGCCAATCAGAGAGCACTTGCGGTAAAATAGCATTAGTAGGAATTTAGCCGGCCATGGCAAAATATCCACTACTTTTTTTTTTTTTAATTATTATCCTTTCGGTCAATCAGGTGTACGGTACGTATGGGAGATGCCAGGCGTACGTATGGAAAAAAAAACATATTTTGTAGTCTACTATGAAAATGTTACGGGCTCAGTGATAAGCAAATTATATAAACCATTCATTTTCCTACAATAACAGAATAAAAAGCATTGTATCATTACTATAGTAAATGAATTAATATTCCCACAAACCAAAAATGACAACTTTTATAAAGAAATAGATTAACACTCACCATTCCATGCTGGCTTTTTGTGTAGATCTTGTTTTCCTCTCCCCTGCCACTGATGAATATCATGATGAATGAAGATGAAGGCAGGGGAGTTAAAGTTCTCCTCATCTTCTTTGGAAGAGGAGGCAGAAGAGAGTGTGGAGGGAGGTCTGAGCTGGGAGCTCCTGGAGGAGGGTCGTCCATGTCGGAATCAGAGTCAGGAGGAGGACGTGCACGAACAAGAGGTTGAGGCGCTCTTGTAGGTGTAGAAGGTGTAGGGCTTGGAGAAGACGAAGGCAAGAAGAACATGGAGATTGGAGGCTGGACAACCTGGTGCTTGAGTTCCTTTAGTATTTCCTTATAAGGAGCCAGGAGCTGCTCCATCCCTCTCTTGAAGTTAACTGATTTCGCTTGATAGATGGATCGATGTCGAAAAAATAGTCCATGGCTGCACTACAAGACAGTGACTCACGTATTGAGGTTCATGACAGTTAAGGTGGGCACCTCCTCCACTTCACCTTCTTCCTCCTCGTCATCCTCATGATGCTGCTCCTCAACAAGCTCAGCCAGCTCTTCCTCAGTCAGCTCTTCCCCAGCATAACCCAGGAGCTCGTCTTATACCCCTTCCTCCTGAAGGTCGTCGAACCCCTCAACTCCCAGTTGATGGGCAGGCCGGACGATGTGCTGCACATCCTCGTCGACTGCGGGGAAGCCAGCAAAGTCGTTCACTACTTCTGGCCACAAGGCCCTCCAGCAGGAGTTAACACAGAGAACTGTCAGGTCATCATGGCACTGCTGGATGAAGGAGATGCAGTCTGCAATGGAGAACTTCTTCCACATTTCCCACACTGACGCGGCACCATCCAATTTGTCCTCGTCCAAGGCTTGCCCTTATCCTGCTGAAGGTGTGGGTCATGTACTTGACCTTGAAAACAGCAATGACTCCCTGGTCGAGTGGTTGGAGCAATGATGTTATGTTTTGGGGCAGAAAGATCACCTCAAGATTTTTGTTTGCAACCTTGAGGGCCTTGGGGTGGCCAGAACAGTTGTCGATCATGAGAAGGACCTTAAACTCCAGGCCTTTCTCCTGCAGGTACCGTATTTTGTGGCGTAGAAGATGCTGCATCATGGAAGACGCAACTGATTTTGGAAATGTAATTCTAGGAAAAAAAACTTTTTAGGCTTACTAACTTTGTTCTTGTTCGCAAACTTAAGCCATTTCGTTTCATTTCACCTGCACCACCTTCCTCAGCATGGAATCGGTCATAAAGTACCTTGATTTTCTCACGGATAAACTTATGGCTGAGAGGGATGTGGTGGTGGTTAAAGTCCTCAATCAGCAGTAGAGGGGGTACTTAGGGCAACGGCATTACAATTTTTTTTCTCTTTCTTAATGTAACGGACAGATGGTTCATAATGCCACGCGGCAAAGTTTTGGCCACCCCTAAGTTTGTCCAGCAGTTGTATCTTGCCCACTACAGTCAGGACCTTCTTTTCTCTCTTCACTTGTTTGAGCGCCTTACCGCAGCTGTATGAAGGTGGTTGAGGGCGTTTGGGAGCCATAACAAGCATGAGTAGCACAGGTGATACGAGCGGAGACTAGCACACACGCAAGACGGACAAGTGTTTAGCCTGGACTGAGGCGGAGCGAGCGGGAGTGCGTGCGTGGACCGGCCTCCCGGGACAAGAGAGACACCTTGCGGGACGCCACAAAACTCGCGCGCTCGCCGTACCAGCTGCGAAAATGCTGGCAACTTTAAAACTACCCGCAGACATTCTTGGGTACATCCAGGGTGTATCCAAATCCGCGAATTTTCCGGGCGTACTGTAGTTAGGTGACCGAGAGGTAGCACAGTGAACAACACACACAGTGGCAGCAGGACACAGACTGAACAGATGTAAACAAACCCCACGCGCCAAGCGGCATATTTGCCGTTTGATGGAAACATCTCATAGTTCAGGACCATTGTGGTATCAAATTCATCTCTTTAACACCCCCATCCCCCGCAAAGGTCACCTCTCACTGATTATGTCAGCAAATGCTGCCGACTTCATGATACAATATTGTTTATTTGTTTCTCATTAATTAATAAAGATACATTACTGTAATACTGTAATCTATGCTTATTAACACCAGTATTCTTCATATACAATACAGTACAGTACTATGTATATACCTCATAGGTAAAAAATAATGTCATTCAAAACATCTTCAGGTCATGAGACCCACTAATCCCCTACCCAACAATGGGTGACCTGACATTGCATCAGGTCAGGTTAGTAACATGACCCAATAATCTCCCACCCAACCTCCATCACAAGTGTTAAGATGTGATTACAGTTATGTACAGTTTGCCTACTCTAGGCTTAAGATGACAGGATCTGCTGGCGAGTACAATATATACAGTAGTGTACATTATTATGTTTGCAGTATGAACAATATTGTATGTACAACTCCTCCCCGACTTACGACCTACTCGACTTATGACCACTTGCACTTAAGACCTGCCTCAGTCATACTAAAATTTTGTCAAATTACCTATTTTCGAGTCTCAACGTCAGTACACAGAGAAAATTTTCGTTTGTAATTCACTTTAAAATGGCTGGCAAGCTTAAAAGTGAGAGTTTTGTGGTGTTGAGAAGAAAGAGACACCCATTTTAGATTTTCGATGTATTATTTAAGCATGTTCGACGTACGACCTGGATTTGGGTCCTTGACCCTGTCGTAAGTCAGGGAGGAGCTGTATAGGTACAGTGTGGTTTGTGTAAAGAGCTACAGCTCCTACGAGCTGCATCGTTTACACTTGGAAAAAATTCCACACTGTCTTTGCTGTAACACAGCTCTATTCACTCCCGTGTCATATAGAGCTTTTGTTTTTTAAATACAGTACTGTATATTTATTTTACAAAACTTTTAGATAAAGAATTCAGGATTATTTTGATAAAAAAAATGGTGTCTTAACGAAATTAGAACTGATTTTATTGACTCAGGTATCAACATTTCTTACATTTTTTATATACAAGAATGGAATTTCCATCATTACAGTGTAGTCTCGATTTACGCGGATTTCCTTTACGCGGTTGGTCATTTACACGGCACCTGGCGAGACCGGCAGTTATTAGTTACGCGGTACATTCCATCATTTACGCGGGAAGCGGCGCAGGCAGGGTGCGCACTAGGTCGCCCAGTCAACAAAACATTACCGAGTTCTTCACCCGCCACCCACCACAGCCAGCCCAAGTCAGTGATAGTGATAGTGAGGATATGGACTTTGAGGGGTTTAACAAAGAGGCCCTGCAAGCCTCTGTGGTGGATAGTGATACAGGTGATATAAGTGATACAGGTGAGGGCCAATAATCTGCCCTCTGCATTGGAACCAACCCCCCCATCCCCGTGTGCCCAGCCATCTCTTCTACTAACGTACGTGATAAAAAACCTAATATTATTGATATTTCTCTTAAATATTAATTGTGTGCATACCATCATAAAATTAAGATGTTATTTTTACTACAATGTACGTGTTGTGTCGAAAAAAGGGTAGTCTGGGGGTCGGCCCAGTCTCTATTTCAGTTAATCCCATATGTTCTGTTATTTCGTTTACGCGTTTCTCATTTTACGCAGACCTCCATGGGTTTAATTGACCGCGTAAACCGAGACTATACTGTATATCATTTCAATTTATTTTGTTCAAGGATATCTTATTGGAAACGTCTCGTAGAGAATATATTAACTTTTACTAATCACAATTAACCATGCTTGAGTGAGGAAGGGGGAGGGAAGAAAACTGACCACATGACTCTCCCCTCTTATCCCCCCCAAAAGGTTTGACTCCCCTACTCTCAGCCCACATTACCCACACTGTGCTACACACACCACCATCACCCACACATCACTCACGTACACCCCTACATATTTGAGTACAATAAATAGTAAAATAAGTTTAGAATTATGTAAATTTATGTTTTTTTATGTAAGTGATTTGTGAAGCTCACGACGGCATGTTTCCTGTGCAGCATGAGGCGTCCTTGATGTACACATTCCATTTACATTTGCCATATGTAAATAAATAAAATAATTTTGTATTTTTTCATTCAGTTTTTTATTCACATACCTGTAATGGGCCCCTGTCTCATCAACAGAACATATTATATAAATGGGTCAATACATCTGATATTATATTCAGATTCACCACCCTGTAACTTTCCACTGTCTATGAGTAAGACATGAGTTGTACACGTGAGAGGGCAACTCTCCCAGGAGGGTAAAGACCCATCGTCAGCATATCTGTAAGCCCGCACAGCGAGGCCCTTACTCCAGTAGTCGCTCACAGAAAGTTATATCGTAAGGACGTGACCTAACGTTTATAATACATAAACGCCGTCCCTTTCTCATTCACTCCTATACAGTGGAACTTACGGTCGATCTACACTCAGGAATTATATATACAATCCTTTTATAATAAAACAAGGAACTACAGTTTGGGTTTCGTTACTTAAACCCAAATAATAAATATATGTGAACGGCCTGGTTAATTGCACAAGTAACCGATTGTATAAAAAAGTGGAAATAACAAAATAAAGTGGTATTAAATAAATTCCGAGTGATATGTTTCCCAGGTCATGCAGAGATTGTGGCAACATTGAATTTAGAGCACCAGGGCTGGTTCCCATGGAAATGCAGATACTACACAACAATTCCTATGATTCAGCCAACATGAGACTTGAGTTGCCACTTTCTAACCATTTCACATGATTTTAGACATCATTATTTAGCTTTTCCAGCAAAAAAAAAAATAAATAAAAAAAAAAAAATTAAATTCATGGTAACCAGAGGGAGGTATCTAGGTTTATTATATGGAACCATGTGGGAGTTAATCATAATGGAATGTCAAAATTGTAAATTTGAAGATCACAGAAATCAAAGTTATTTTGTTTTGTATTCTGAAAATAAAATTTATTTGCTTTATACAGTACATATTTTGCCACTGTTTGCCAATTGATGTTTTTTATATTTGTGCTTCCTTCCAGAGAGAGGCAGAACACCCATAATTATGTTCAAACAGAACAGTGACGTGAAGGAGAAGATTGTGGATGGGAAATCAGGTACATTGTGTATATATGATGACAACATTGTCTTCTCTCCTCCATTGTATCTTCAGCGCTACCAGAAAGTTAAGGAGAAAATTGCTTCTGTTAGCAAAGGAACATTTACTAAGGTGATAATTGTTTTTAAATTTATCTTTTTCTACATTATTTAAAGATTTAATAAAACACACTTAGAATTTTCAGCCTCATTTGTGCCTCCAGCACTGATCATATCAACCAGGTAGTAGGCAGCTACCAAACAGGGAGGTACAGTACTATCACCTGGGAATATATTGG
Organism: Homarus americanus; assembly: GCF_018991925.1. NCBI lineage: Eukaryota > Metazoa > Arthropoda > Malacostraca > Decapoda > Nephropidae > Homarus > Homarus americanus. The sequence continues at coordinate 9,109,871 of NW_024738608.1, read as the reverse complement.
AAGCATAATGTATTGTCTAATGGCAGACCCTGCTGCTATATGGCATCACAAAAATTGTGACCAAGTCCCAGGTTGCTGATCTGACTTTCTGCCTCATTTACACACAATTGAATTGAAGTGAAACAGTTTATTTAGCCAGAAAAACACATATACAGAGTGGATAATAATAACAATATTAACATGGCAGAGCCAGTTGAGAACCTGAGCTCTCCTGCAGGGTCTCAATTGTTTCTCTTACTTTGACAACACAACATACATATAATGTTTCTCACTTTTGATCTTTTAATTTTTGTATTTATTTATTATTATTATTATTATTATTATTATTATTATTATTATTATTGTTGTTGTTGTTGTTGTTGTTAGTGTTATTATTATTATCATTATTTTATTTTATTTATTTTTTTATTTATTTTATTTTTAATTATAAATTTTATTTACTATCAATTATTATTATTATTGTTATTATTATTATTATTATTATTATTATTATTTTTTTTTTTTTTTTTTAATGTGGCCTCCAGCCTCCCCCAATAGCCACACCTTCGCCACCATTTAATTACCTTAATATTAAATATCCTAATACATAAGTAGCTGTCCTATCTGTGTTAAATTAGTTGAGCCGCAGATCTATGTGGCTTTCAGTGACAGTAGCCTCATAGTCAATATCTGCAGCAGTTGTCGGAGTTGGGGCAAAAGCCCTCGTTCCCCTGAGGCAGAGCAAAGCCGACCGAAGGAGAGAGAAAGACAGTTGACATCTCATCCAGGCTGTAACATAACTTCTGGGCTGGTGTTTCTGTTCAGAGATCACCTCTGCTAGTCTGGCATAGAAACATCTTGCACTTGGTCTCATACCACCAGAGGTTGTGAACACTAGAGGAGTGAAGCTGCCTTGATCAACGTTTTGAATTCTCTCCCTATATGCCCTTCTCTTGTCATTCTCGTTCCTCCTATGTGCAGCATCGAGAGCTAGGTTACGGTGACATGCGGCCATGGGATAAAAAATCCTGCTGTCGAAGAAAGCTCGCTGTCCCCGCGTCCAGAATCCTCGAGCACTGATGTCCACACGGGCTTCGTTAGATGTGTTGGAAGATCTCACCATCCAATGGAAGGAGGGTCGGTTCTACCATGACATCCCGGCAGATTTCCTTCAACATATTTGCTGTGAGGTCCCTTACCTCGTCATGCCTCACGCAAATGAAGCCCCCCTTCTTGCACACTTACTACTACTACTACATATACCCAATGTTAAGTTTCTCCAGCCTCGCTAGGGCTGTGTACACAAGACACTTAAAGTCAGCAACATCTTGCAGTCTGACATGTACTTCACTGCACCTCTTGCATGCTTACCTTCCACATCACTGCACATTATTGAGTTGCTACCAACACCTTTCTTACAGACAGCACATGGCCATTTCCCACTTTTCATCACAGGTCCCACCCAGGCCACTGACCATTACTTTTGTTTTTGCCAAATCTACTCTCAAGCCCTTTGACTCTATTCCATCCATCTATCCATTTCTTAAATTTTTCTTCAGCTCCTTCAATGCAGTGCTATCTGCAATCAAAACTAGGTCATCTACTACCAGGGTAGACCAATCCTAAAATCCAGTGATAGTTCCTCTAGCACCATGATATACAGAAGATGAACTCTTGCTTTTATTGCACATTCCTCACTGTCACCATTTACTCTCAGCAGTTTTTGAGCCCTCATATAATGCCATAACCACTCAAACAAGATGCTTCTCTACCCCAATACTGTATTTCTTATTGCCCACTGTACTATCTCATGTGGTTCCCTGTCTAATGCCTTCTCTAAGTCAATAGGTACAAAATGTAACTTTCTCAATTTATTGATGGTAAGAGAACTTCCCCTTCACATGAAAGAAAATATGTATACAACAGGCTGAGTGATGTTGTATGGCAGCAAAATATTTGGTGGTTAAAGAGGATGACTTGAGCGAGCTGAAATAAGAATGGTGAGGTGGATGTGTAATATGAGATAGGAAACCTTGTTAGAGCTAAGAGGGAGAGCTGGGTATTAAGAGTACAGAAATGACGAAGTCTTGCAGGCTGAGATGGTTTGTGCATGTGGAGAGAATGGAGGAAACCATTTGGGTTAAGAGATTCATGAATCTAAATGTGGAGGGGAGGAGAATGTGAGATAAACCAAGAATGACAAGGGGAGAGACTGTAAAAAATGACCTTAGAGTTAAGAACCTGATGAAAGAGACTACAAGAGACCACACAGCTTGAAGAGCTACCATCAGGTAATTGAGGCTAAGCCATGCAAGCATGAAAAATGGTCATAAAACATTGATGACGATGCTGAATCTTTAAATTGTAATTTCTCTTCAACATCTCTTATATGGTATACAGTACTCGTATTCCTTATACTGTATACAGTAGATGAGACCACTGTTTCACAATTACAGTACAGTATAACTCTAAATTGTTACAGTAATGCCAAATTATTTTATTTTATTTATTAATTTTCTTAGAAAATAACATTATTAATAATTAATAAGATTTTTTTATTTCAGGTAGTGGACTTGGGATGTGCGGAATTTAAATTCTTTAGGTACTTGCAAAGTGTACCTGGAGTACAGGAAGTTGTATTACTTGATAAAGATCATCAAATATTGAAGGTAAATATTTAACTGAATTACAGATGTTAATATTGGTACATATTTTATAACCTGATGACAAGTCAGGCATGCCCATTTATCATATGCCATTAAGTCTATAAGTTCCAGCTGAGGCTTGAACCCTCAACATTAGTGGATGGCGTAAATTTTTACAGTACAGGTATACCTCGTAAACTAGGCTCCCATTAACTGCTGCTTCGAATAACCAATGATTACATATTGGGGAAATGCCCCGCAAGTTACATTGACTGCCCCATTGATCCGACGATTGGGAGCGGAGCAGCAAAGCTGTTTTTAATTTGGCGGGCATTGGCGTAGTGCTAATTCTTACTATGTGAGAGCTCTGCCTCTGACTCGGTCTTGCCTCGTTGCATGTGTTTACACTTACCCATTATCTCCGACTTCGTGTTCTTTGTTTACCCTTTTTTCCGACTTCGTGTGTTACACAATCATGCCAAAACGCCCCAGTAATAGTTCCTCTTGTGCTGCCCCTTAGAGGTTGCATAAGTCTGTGAATCTTACTGTCAAGCTTGATGTGATAAAGCATAATAAAATTGGTGATGGACCAGCAAAGATTGGGAGAGACTTGGACTTCCCACCCTTGTTGTCACTACCATCCTAAAAGACAAGGAAAAGTACGAGGCAGCTGCTGGTGAGTGTGTGTTCCCTCTGCATTCACTGGGTTTGAGGACCCTGTTGACCCTGCACCTTTCACCCAGTAAGCCTACCCCAATCAACATGTTCCTCCAGCCTCGGGGAGGAATGCCGACTCAATGCCTTAACACCGGTAAATAACAGTCTCAATTTATGCTTATATTCCTTATTTAATGCTAATTATGCTTGCTTTATATATGTGCTTTATTTTCCTGCTTGACAGTGTGTACAACAGAGATATATCAAGAATTTAAGCAATGTAAGTTATATTTTCCTAAGACAATTCAGTTACATTTTATAAGCAAAACAATAAAACCCCTGGGGTCTATTGGAGATAAAAGTGACCATAACCCCCCCCACACTCACAAATGGCTAATTCCTGTGTGTGTGTGTGTGTGTGTGTGAGTTCATAAGATATATGAGACTGTTTCCACGAGTGCATACGTACATACGTTGGACTCCCGCTCGGTCTCACTTTTTTCTCTACCAATTCATTGATCACTTCTATTGTACGTACATTACATATCATTAATTAAAAGATACATACAGTATTTTTTTACATTAATTTTACCACTGTACATCTACAACCATCATTAGTCAAGGATTTAATGTACACATAGACCAATACAATAAGCTATAATGCCCACTCATTTCATCCCAAATACTTTAATTTCTCACTTGACTTGGGGTTTATTAAAGATTATTAGATGGTAATTGCAGTGGAAGCGCCCCTTTGAGAAAAATCCCGAACCAGCACAAGAACACTTAAATTTACTAAACAAAATGAATTGTCCGTGACCCGTGGAAGGATAGCGTCTGTGACTGGGATGAATGAGACATACTGTAAAATTTAGATACTTATATTCCCTCCAACACTACAGACACAATCAAATAATGGTACACCAACATATGCGCACCTCTTAAACTGAACTTAAAACACTACTCTGGGGAATAAAAGTTATACATGATACAGTATTGGAATTACAGCGAGACCCCGACTTACGACTGCTTCGACTTACGACTGTCGGGACTTACGACCGCCGCAGTTGTGACCATTTTTTTTTTTTTTTTTTTTTCTTCCAAATGACACACATTTTCTATACCGAAACGTTTCCAGTTAATGTAGTCTCCATGTATAATTAGAAAATTATGGGGGCCCCCATGTGCATTCAGCTGACTACATTAAAGGTAAGTGCTCAGGTCACACTGTATCCATTCCTCATTATTTATTACTTTTACTGTACTGTATTTCATTGTAGATTTTTTTATGTAATTTTTTTTTTTTTATCTATGTCGGACTTACGACCATTCGGACTTACGACCTGGATTTGGGTCCCTAACTCTCGCCGTGAAGTCAGTCTGAAGATGTCTTGAATAAAGACGAAAGCTAAGGTACTCCGTTGTTTCCATTTTCCTGTGTGATTTTATCAAGATTTATCTTATCTACGTTTTCATTGTGGATTTACATGAAATATATATATATATATATATATATATATATATATATATATATATATATATATATATATATATATATATATATATATATATATATATATATATATATATATATATATATATATATATATATATAATATATATATATATATATATATATATATATAATATATATATATATATATATATATATAATATATATATATATATATATATATATATATATATATATATATATATATATATATATATATATATATATATATATATATATATATATATATATATATATATATATATATATATATATATACACACACACACACACACACACACACACACACACACAATATCATTGGTTGAATATTCCAGATCTCTCGATTTCTACGACGGGTTAGGGACCCAAATCCAGGTCAGAAGTCCCACATACAGGGTATGCTATAACGAACGGATCCTACTACGAATATTCCTATAACGAATGGTTTTACCTATAAAATTGAGAATGCTATAACGAACGCAACTCCTACAACGAACGCGGATGAATACGGGACTATTTTGCCTGGCGCTTGAATATTGTTGTACCGCGACCCACAACAAGAGCGTCAGGCGCCATCTTTGTCTCATTGTGTAGCCAGTGCACCACTGTTATTGTTGAAATTTCGTCTTTTGATGTGGAAATTCGCGTTATTTGTATAATTATTTTGTTATACAAGTATACAATTGTAACAATGAGTCGTCCAAAGCGAGTGAGAAAGCTAATAGCTCTTGAAACTAAGAAAGAAATTGTAAAGAAACGTGAGAATGGAAGAAGCATTGCGAAACTTAGTGATGAATATGGGATGGCTAAATTGACTATATGTACGATTTTGAAGAATAAAGAGGAGTTAAAAACTGTGCAAGTGGCTAAGGGAATCTTTAGACTTAGCAAAGCAAAGTGTAATGTGATTGAAGAGATGGAAAATTTACTCTTAGTGTGGATAAAGGAGAAAGAAATGGTAGGTGGTAGCATTAGTGAAGCTATAATTTGTGAGAAGGCTAAACAATTGTTTGAGGACCTTAAAGCCAAGACTCCCAGTGGAAGTGATAGTGATGTGCCAGTGTTTAAGGGTACCTGCATGCTGAATAACACTAAGGTAAGATAAAGTACGGTATTTTTTACATTTTCCACAGAATTTTTTCAGTGTTAAGTGGTTGTATTTGGGGGCCTGGAACGGATTAATCCTATAACGAACGAATGCTATAACGAACGAGGTTCTGGAACCAATTACGTTCGTTATAGCATACCCCACTAGATTTAAAAAAAAAAAAAAAAAAAAAATTAATAAAAAATCTACAATGAAATACAGTACAGTAAAAGTAATGAATAATGATGAATGGATACAGTGCAGTGAAAGTAATAAATAATAAGGAATGGATACAGTGTGACTGAGCACTTAACCTATCCCTAACCTACCTCATTTAAGTCCCTCTATTCATTTTTGTTCATTTGCCATTCATATTTCAATAAAATTTGCTTTAAAGCATTAACCACTTAAGTAAATAAATATGAACCAGCACAGAAACCGTGAATAAAAATTGGATAAGTCAAAGAACATATGGCATCACGAAAATTGTGACCAAGTCCCAGGCTGCTGATCTGACTTTCTGCCTCATTTACACACAATTGCAGGGTCTCAATTGTTTCTCTTACTATTGACAACATAACATACGTACAGGTACATTGTTTCTCACTCTTGATTTTTTTTAATTTTTGCATTTCTTTATGGTTCTTTATTACTATTATTATTATTATTATCATTATCATTATTAATATTTTTACATTATTGCCCCCCAGTCACCGATGTGGGTCTGTGACCTGTGCCCGGGTGGGCTAACCCCCGTGAAAAAAAAAATAAATAAAATAAATTAGGAGTTCGGGATTGACGGTTGATCCGAAAGTCGGTTAATCGAGGTTTTACTGTATTTCCGGGGATGGTGGATTTTTCCGGGTTTGAGAAAGTCGTCTGGTTACCCAGAAATCTCTCATGCCCGGAAATGCTCTGGACCAATTGTTCCGGCTAATGGGGATATCACTACAGATTTACAGTGCAGTGGTCCCTCAGTTAACGAACACAATTCGTTCCAGAAGGTCGTTCGTTAACTGAAAATTTTGTTAACTAAAACCATTGTTTCAATAGGATTTTGGGTAATTGGTTCCAGCTCACTGTAAATTACATACAAACTAAAAATAAATGCAGTAAACTACACTTACTTTGAGGTGTGCATGTAGAAGGCTCCTGGTTGATGATGATGATAATGGGAATTCGAAGTGGGGGTGTAGGAGAAGGGAGAAAAGAAGGCAGTGGGGTGGAAGAGAAATCACCCCATGCTTCATGCCGCCATTTCACCCATAAAATTTTAAGTTCACTCGGTGTAATTCAAGATTATTGTCCTTAAATCAACACTGCATTGCACTATATATTGTCAATATGGAAAATAAATTTCAGAATGACCAATAATTGTACTGTAAAAACTTAAAAATAGTTTATGTTCAAGAGAGTCTCAAGCAAGATGCTTCCTCCACTGAGCAGAGACACAAACTGACGCCATTCTGGCTGAGTCAAGTGGCTGTTTGGCGCGCTAAAAACTAGTTCCCTGTACTTCAATTATGTTAAATAATTGTTAAAATGACTAAAAATTGTAATATAACACTTGGAAAATTTTTGAATAGTACAACCGTTTTGATATTTACTCAAATGGTAACGAATTTAAGCCCTAAAACCGATTACTGTATTGGCGGACTAATACTCCAGCTGGTGAGCAGGCGAAATAAGGCGAAAACATGTTGACACGATTTCGTAAGGATTTCGTTAACCGAATTTTTGTTCATTAATCGAGTTGAAGATTCTTATGGAAGGTAAGTCGTTAACCGAAGGATCACTGTACAGTACAGTCGGCCCTTAACATACGCGGCAGTTAGGTAACAGAGATACCCGCGAATGTTAAGAATCCGCGTATTTTTGCTGCCCCCCCCCCCCCTAAAAACACCCCTGTTCCCCCATGTCCTTATTTACCGTATATACCTGTGTGTAGTTTGAGGTTTTAAGACCAAATTTTTTGGCAAAAAATTGGGGGTCGACCTCTAAACGGGTAATAGTTTCGTTAGGTTGAAAAATATTTACTAGTAACTACCAGTAAACAATGGAAACAACGCACCACCAGCTGTGAGTGTCGGTACAGTTGCCAGGGCAGATCTCTTGCGTCATCATAGCAAGCCCAAAGTAGCCAAATGCATGGTATGGTAGCACAGGACGATGTAAAACATAAAGTATTAATTTTTTAAAGTTTATTTATAGATACATAAATTTTTTTTCATTACATTTGAAACATCAATCTTTGTTAATTAAATTTGAAACAAAAGAAAACTACGATACCGTATTTCTAAATACCGGGTATTTTCATTAAAATATTACATCACAAGTATATTTTACCTTAACTGTGACTGAATGAATATACATTCTCAGAAATAAATATGGAAATGTAATATTTTTGCTGAAATGATGTATGTATTACAGTGGAAAGTGGGATATAATTATAACAAAAACAATGACTTTCGCTTTCTTTCGCTGTTCAAAAGATTTTACCGTAATCGCTTTTTGAATGGTTTTCAGTTAAAAAACTGTTGTATTACAATGATATTCCCTCCTAATTGACTTGAATAAATATTTGAATGGAAATATACAATATTTTTGTTGAAACTACCCGCGTTTCAGTGTAAAGTGTCGTAATAATAAATGGTAAACAATTTGTCTTCGGCACTCGGTGTTTCAGGCACGGCGAGCCTCAGTTTATAGGACGTAGAGTGTTTTTACTGAAGGTTTTGTTGTTCCAATACCCTCAAAAACTTGGGTCGACCTATAAACAAGGAATATCATAAATTAACGATTTTTTGGTCAAAAAATCAGGGTCGACCTATAAATGAGGGAGGGTTATAGACGAGTATATACGGTAAGTAAAGAAAAACACTTTGTACATGTTTACAAACACTTTATTTAATATTAAAATGCAAAAAGAGCTATAAAAGCAATTAATAATGTACTGGCTGGCATCTCCACGCCTCCAGAGCGTCACCAGTCGTCCCTGCTCTATCCTTCCGCCTCCACAGCGTCACCGTAACTTATTCAGCAGCTCCACCTCCTCCTGCAGAGTCATCACTTTCTTCTGGCGCTTAGGGGTGGCTCCAGCTGGTTTCTTTGATGCTCTCTTGGGAGCCTTGGTAAATGTGGGTAGCAACTACAATGCTGATGTCAACACAAGCGTGGTTACAGCGAGACTGACTGACTGAGGGAGCGCGGGAACGCAGGGTGGCGTGGCGGGCGATGTGTGTGTGTGTGTGTGTGGTGTGGCGGGCGGTGTGCAGTGTGTGGTGTCGCGCGCGATTTGAATGTATATTCCTCCGGCGGCAATCCGCGGGAGGAATCAGTGGGGTATGCTATAACGAATGGATTCTATTACGAATATTCCTATAACGAACGGTTTTACCCATAAAATTGAGAATGCTATAACGAACGAAACTCCTACAACAAAATTTTTTTTTCTTTTGTTTTTTTACTTATTTATTGTTTTTTTATTACAAGTATTAATTATACTCTTTATTTCAGGGGTTTAGATGCATATTTATGCACTTTTTTTCAATTTTTTTCAATTTTATATTATATTTTTCAGTATTAAGTGGTTGTATTTGGGGGCTTGGAACGGATTAATCCTATAACGAACGAATGCTATAACAAACAAGGTTCTAGAACCAATTAGATTCGTTATAGCATACCCCACTGTATTTGCAAATCCGTGTATGTTAAACCCGCGTATGTTAAGGTCCGACTGTATATGCAAATGGTGACTGTATTAAACTTTCATTTGGCTTTTATTTACTGGTTTGGCAATAGAGTATTTTTTTTGTGACTTATTTATTGGTGTTTTTTTTTATTTCTTCCTCACATTTACTGGTACTGTATATATTTTTAAGAAAACCATAAATACAGGAGGAAAATACACTCAAAAGATTTTTCCTAAATACTCCCTGCTAAAATGGGAGGTCATTTCATATGGCCATGCATCTAATATGCCATAAAATACGGTATGTCAATACAATGACAACACTGTTCTACAAGTAGAGGAAAGGACCATGAATTGATGATGAAGATTTTTGTTCAATATGGAATTTTCAGTTTCATTATCTTTTTCTTTCTTTTCTTCATCAGGATAATGAGTTCCGCATCAATCCTTTGGCAGCTGATTTCTTAATATTGCGTGACCTCCCCCTTAATGTAAAGGTTGTCTGTGGAGATGCGAGAAAATATGATCCTGTTCTATCCGGGACTCAGGTTGTCACCATGATTGAACTGTGAGTTGTACATTTCATTTTGAAGAGTAAAAATGTTTTGTGATAAAATAATGTAGTGGTGGCGAGGTTTCAATTTAGTGGGATTGACAAAACTTTCCCGAGGGACCCAGCTATACTCAACATGTGCTCACTACATTAATTATCTTTCACTGAATGTTCTTTCACCTTAAGGAACAAGTTGAACTCTTCGCAACTTTTGTAATTACTTGATACATACAGGTAGATCTGCAAAGCAGCACAGGAGACTAAAAGCGTGTACATGGCATTCTTTTACTGGACGCCATGCTTTCTACAAATGACAAAAGTAATGCACACCGACCAAATGACCTTTCCATTGTACAATCTGTGTAATTTGTTGACATGAACATGAGAACCTAAGGTAACAATTAACTTCCATCCTGTGTTAGGTATGCTTTGTTGGTTCATGTGTACAGTACAGTATTAACAAGCTAATACAGTAGTATGGTATATGGTATAATAATATTACTGTACAGTTGGGTCTTCATTTACGCGGTCAATTGAACCCGCGGAGTGCAGCGTAAAACGAGAAACGAGTAAATGAAATAACAGAACATATGGGATTAATTGAAATAGAGACTGGGCCGACCCCCAAACTCCACTTTTTCCGACACAATATGTACCTTGTAGTCAAAATAACATCTTAATTTTATGATGGTATGTACACAAAATTAATAATTAAGAGAAATATCAATAATAGGTTTTTTAACACTTACGTTAATAGAAAAGATGGCTGGGCACACGGGGATGGGAGGTTGGTTCCGAGGCAGAGGGCAGATTATTGACCCTCAATTGTATCACTGTCCACCACATAGGCTTGCAGGGCCTCTTTGCCAAACCTCTCAAAGTCCATATCCTCACTATCACTGACTTGGGCCGGCTGTGGTGGGTGGCGGGTGAAGAACTCGGTAATGTTTTGATGACTGGGCGACCTTGTGCGCACCCTGCCCGCGCCGCTTCCCGCGTAAATGACCAAATTTACTGCGTAAATCAAGCATTTCAATTCTGGCAAGGCTCCACGTAAATGACCAAATGTGTAAACCAAAACCGCGTAAATCCAGACTCGACTGTATAATTATTACTGGCTATTCTTAACAAAATAAATAAAGAATTTATCATCATATTTAGACTTTATATTTGCTGCTGCTGTTTCTTATTAGTAAGTATAAAATGGAATAATCCTGTTATTATTATTATTGTCTTTAAAATGTTTGGACTACTATGACACCTTCTGAGACTAACATAAACAAAGATGGCAGCAACAGAAGAGTCTTTCTTTACATTATATTTAGAAGAAAAAAAAGAATAAGAAAGTGCTATTCTTCCACCCAACTGCTGTATTCTTTAGCTAAGAAATAGGTTATCTTCCATAGATTTTTTTTGTTAGATGGCTGTATAACCTGGGCTATTATCCTTAAATATTAACATCTTGGTTTTATTTGGCGTTCTCATTCCACTGGGGCTTACTTTCAACATATAAGGTGCAGGGCGAGTTTTTTATTTATTTATTTATTTATTTTATTTTATTTATTTTTCTAGAAAATAGTGCATCTTATAAGGCAGAAAATAGAGTACCGGCATAAAGAAACATAAAATAGTTACCAAGTAATAGTTAACGTAGTTAAATTAAAGTAACTTGTAGTTATCAAAGGTATGATGGCAGAATAGTTAATGTATGCTATGTCTTTTGTCTTTTCTCCATACAGTATTGAGCATGTGCAAATATCAGAGCTGCATGCATTAGTCAAGTGTGTGTTCCAAGATGTAAGACCAAAACTGATAATCATAACCACTCCCAATGCTGACTTCAATAAATATTTTCCTGGCCATATGCCAGGTTCATTCAGACATTGGGATCACAAATTTGAATGGACTGCAGAGGAATTTCGTCAGTGGTAAGTTTATAACTGTACAGTACTTTACTTGGCTATGTGGTAGCTTAAGATTTCTTCTTTATGTCTTTCATTAGAACCAGCTTTAAATTGGGTCATTCTCTTTGGGTGTGCAAGTTAAGTATAGTATATTAATATCTCCGTCAGCCGGAATCCCTCAAACCCAGAAATCTCCGTTAGCCAGAATTAAAAATTGCTCGGAAAATCATTTCCAAAGTCGGAATTTTCCCATAAATTCAGGGTTTGGGAAAAAAAATTCCGAAATTGAAAATCGAGAGAATTTTCTGAAAATGTCTTGAATAAAAATGATAGTTAAAGTATTTTATTTAGGGGGGGGGGGCGGTTACCTGACCTGACCTGACCTGACCTGACTCAATGTCAGGTGGAGGTAGGGTGGCATTTCAAAATATGGAGTGAGAAAGCAGAAAGGTGTGGGTGATTATAAAGATAGAGTGGAAAGGAGTGGCAACATGCATCAGTGTTGCCGTGCGACAAGCTCCTCAACAGCTGATCTTTTAATTCGCCTCCATGCAGTCACACAAGAAGACCCTCACTGGATGCTTGTTGTCTTAATTCCCGTGTGTGTTTTGAGCTTGCCAAGCACATTGTAGGATTTGAAGAAGTTGATGAAGAGTTTGTTCAGGAGTCAGGTGGTGAGCTGACATGCCAAGACACTTCCATAGCACACACATTAACAGCAATACTAAACCATTGTCTTATAACATTTTACTTTATAATTTCTATTTTAAAATCAAATGATACAGTACGGCTCGACTGGGCTACTTTTGCACTTAGACAACTGATCAATGAATAAACCAGGGCATATGGAGATGCATTATACACTAGTGAGGTCATGAAGCTTTGAAACTGCAACCACATAAATTATCACAACCTGTACTTAAATGTACTAAGTTAATTACAAAAATTATTATGTATGGTGCAAAATAAGGGATGTTTATACTCAAATTAATTGCTATCTCACAAGAATTCCAGCAATGCAAGTTATATTCTCCTAAGTCGAGTCAGTGACGTTTTATAAGCTAAATATAAAACCCCTCTGCTTTCAAAATCCTAGAGTTTGCACTAATCTTCCCTCCTCCTACTGTCAACAACCTACACCCCCCCCCCCTCTTCTCCCAGCCGAAGGGAGAAAGGTCTATTGGGGGGTAAAGTAACCGTGACCAGTGCCGGATTTAGACCTGTGGAGGCCCATGGGCAGCCTCTTTGTGGAGGCCCCCTTCATTATAACTACCCAAGAGGGTGGGGTGGTGAGTGAAGCGAGCCTAAACATCTGGGAGTTCCAGGGGGCGCTTTAAGCCTCCCGGGAAAATTTTGAAATTTGAACACTTCTTTGGAGAATTTTGAAGCCATATGCAGTTATATTGAGGAAATTAGAACATTGAGAAATTTTTAATTAACTGTATATTTATTGATAGTGTACAAATTCCCAACACACACACAAAAGTGAGACATGACTGGAGTCATTCATGTGGTTTCAAGTCGACTGTCAACAAACACAGCTCCCTGATGGCATTCGTAATGGAAGTGATAATGAAAAAAATATTTTATTTGTTTTTTTAATCTCAATTTCGTTATTCCATGCAGTTCATTGTTAATCAATATATGTTTGTGGAATTCTAAATATATTAGCAACACAAACAATAGCATTCATTAAAAATATACGGTTCATAGGAAAACCAGGTATTCATGAATTTCAAGGAGTAGCTAGCCTAATTTCTATCACGCTTCTTGCTGAACATAGTTTTATGTGATGGAATAGGTAAACATGAATTTTTTAGAATGAAAATAAAAATAATCCAAATGAATAAACAAATAAATAAAATATTGTAATATGTGGAGGCCCCCAGATTGTGGAGGCCCCTGGGCAGCTGCCCACTTTGCCCACTCCTGAATCCGGCCCTGACCGTGACACCTCCCCCCCCTCCACAAAATGGCTAATTCTTGTGTATGTCTGTGGAGCAAAATATAGTAAGTGATGTTTATACTCAAATTAATTGCTATCTTAAAAGAATTCCAGCAGTGCAAATTATATTCTCATAAGTCAAGTCAGTGACATTTTATAAGCCTTAATCTATCCTCTGTTGGGAGGTTGACCGCGCCACCCCCTTCCCCGTATAGATACGTGTGTGTGACTGCATGGTTACTTCTATTGTACGTACATTACATAACATTAATTAAAAGATACATACAGTATTTTTTTACATTAATTTTACCACTGTACATCTACAACCATCATTAGTCAAGAATTTAGTGTACACATAGATCAATACAATAAGCTATAATGCCCACTCATTTCATCCCAAATACTATTGGATAATTGCTTTTGAAAAATACCTGAATGGCAACTGAAAGCTGACTGATTTCAGTCCTGTCCCTGTCCATATGGTAGGAGATCTGAGTGCATCCCCCATCACCAAGAGATCACTACACCTATGTGTATAGTTCATGAAAAACAAGTCAACTTGTGGCATGATGGATGACTCAATAATGCTTAGGACGGTATAAAATCGAGAGATTTTCAGGGAATTTTTTTGATATACGTACGTATACAGTATTTAAGAAAAGAATGCAAATAAAAATAATGATGGACCATCCAACTTTTTGCAATTTATAAATCTTTTACTTCTAATTTCCTTTCATTTTTCCTTAATGTATTTTATAAATTTAGAGAAAAGGGCCCTAGCTATTAATACCGATACAGCGATACACACACCAACACACTTTCCAACATTTATTATATTATACAGTAATACCCCGATTTACGCGGTCAATTGAACCCGTGGAGTAGCGCGTAAAACGAGAAACGCGTAAATGGAATAACAGAACATATGGGATTAATTTAAATAGAGACTGGGCCAACCTCCAAACTCCACTTTTTCCGACACAATACGTACCTTGTAGTAAAAATAGTAGTATCTTAATTTTATGATGGTATGCACACACATAATATAGAAGAGAAATATCAATAAGAGAATAATATACTGTACCAGGTAAAAGAAAAATCAAGGTTGAACACTTACATCAGGTTAGGTTAGAAAAAATCAAGGTTTAACACTTACGTTAGGGTAGAAAAAATCAAGGTTAGGTTTAACACTTAAGTTAGTAGGAGAGATGGGTTGGCGTACGGGAATGGCGGCTGCTTCCGAGGCAGAGGGCAGACTACTGGCCCTCAGGTGAGTCACCATCACTGTCCTTCACATTTATCAGGGTCTCTCTGACAAACCCCTCAAAGTCACCATCACTGTCACTGGCTTGGGTTGGCTGTGGTGGGTTGCAGGCAAAGAAGTCTGTGATGTTACGTTGACGGCTAGTGTTGATGTTGTCGTGATACACCTGGATGTACGGCTCCATAGTCTGCAACAGCTGGGTAGTTAAGACTTCATAGCGGTTATCGTCAGGGTCGTTGGAAAGGATGAGCTTCAGTTTCTCTGCACACTCGATGGCATCTTTAACATTACCATGCGTTAACTTGTGTTCTTCTCGGGATGACGCACCGCCTGTCTCTTCACTGACATGATCGTCTTCTAACATCTCGTCGGCAGTCACATCAGGATCCCTTATCACCTCCATAATGTCATCGTTGTTGGTCTCGGAGAAGCCTGCAGCTGTAACACTGTGCACAGCTTCTCTGGCAAGGTCCACTGCCACTGCAATAGACTGAACCTCACCATTCACAGGTTGACTCTGCCTCCCACCTGGGATACCTTGTAACACATGCCTCCATGCGTGACGAACCGTTGCTACAGATAGCTGATCCCATGCCTCCACCAAGAAGTCCACAGCTTTCTTGACGTTAAATTTCTTCCAAAAGTGTCTGACGAGAACTTCTTGATCCGCCAACTGTTGTTCCTCGTCCTCGTCGCTCTTGCTATCGGTGTAACCCAGGTTACGCAACTCATCCTTGGTGTTGGTCAAGTCATTAAGGAGCTTAAACTTCTTTGCAGAGTATGCAGGTTTCACATTGCACATTAATTCTTGGTCCATGGGCTGAATTAATGACGTAGTGTTGGGAGGAAGGAAGACCACTTTTACGTTCGGGTGACGATCCAACGGTAGGGGCGAGTGTCCTGGTGCGTTGTCAAGGAGCAACAAAATGTTGAATGGAACATTCTGTTGCTCGCAGAATTTCTCCACGTCAGGAACGAAACAGTCGTCAAACCAGGAGAGGGACAGAGCAGAGAATATCCACGCCTTACGTGCGGTTAGCCAGTAGACATTTAGCTTGGTCATGTCCATGTTCTTGTAGGCGTGTGGCTTGCGGACTGTGTGGATCAATGATAACTTGAGTTTACAGGTACCGGAGGCATTGGTGGTAAAGAGGACGGTGATGCGCTCCTTCTGCAACTTCCGGCCTCGATACTTGCTGGCAGACTGGACAACAAAAGTCTTGGAAAGTAGCTTTTTCCAAAACAGACCGGATTCATCCATGTTGAACACCTGGTCGTCGGTGTACTGTCCTTCCTCCATAACGTCATGTAAGAACGGAGGAAAATCACTAGCCGCAACACGGTCAGCACTCGCTCCTTCACCAGCAATGTTAATGTTGGTGATCTTGTTCCTCTTCTTAAACCTTTGCAGCCACCCAGAGGAAGCATTGAAGGGTTTGGGCTCTGCAATTCCCATCTTACGTGCCACTGCTGTGTACAGTTCACGTGCATACTCTTGAACTGACCGCGTGTCAACCGCCATGTTCCGTCTTGCCTGACGAATCAAGTAGCTCACAAGTAAATTCTCCGTCTTGAGCAGCACCTTGTTCTGGCAGTACTTCACCATTGAAGCACCTGCAGACCTTGTGATGTTCATGTGTTATTTTATCTTGGCTGCATCCTTCTTTATCGTCCGCATCGTAGATTCGTTCACGCCATGCTGGCGCGCCAAATCAACTTGTCTTGTGCCTTTCTCCAAGTCTTGAATTATCTTGTACTTCACATTGTACCTTAGGGCACTTCGTATCTTCTTTGACTTAGGGCGGCTGGGTCCAGGTAATGCAAGGTTTTTCTGTGGTGGTGGGGGTCCGGTGGCAGCCATAGTTTCAAAAGGAGGCTAGATAGATTCATGGATGATAGAGAATGGTAGTAACTCTCGACAGGAGCTGCCATGCACAGGCCAACCGGCCTATTGCAGACTCCTTATTTTCTTATGTTCTTATGTTCTTATACCAGTATACATGGGTTGGCCGGGAGGGATGTAACTGACGCGGCTAGGTCAAGCGTCTTCTACCCGCCTGCAGGAAGGCACGTCATATTACATTAAACCAATCACAGCTAGCGGTGGAGGGAGGTAAGGATGCGTGGCCCAATCATAGTCCAATACGTCATATGACGTCAGCAATAACGCATCCGAGGCATCCACTGCGCAACCTACCCGCGCCGTTTGCCCAAGCATGGCGGGAGGTTTGAATCCAAAAATGGTGGCGCGGCAGGACCGCCAGCCGCTCTCCGCGTATATGAGTAGATGCACCGCGTAAATTGGGCATTCCGGTTCTGGCAGGGTACCGCGTAAGTGACAAAACGCGTAAACGAGAACCGCGTAAACCGAGGTATTATTGTACTGTATACAGTCTCTCCTCGACTTACGACGGGGTTCCATCCTGATGACCAGGTGTAAGTCTATTTGGTCGTAAGTCGAAAAGGCGAAAATAATACATAGAAATTATAAAATGAAACACAGTACAGTAAAAGTAATCAATAATGAAAAATGAATAAAGTGTTACTGTGCACTTACCTTTAATGTAGTCAGTTGAATGCACACGGGGCCTCAATAATTTTTTAATTAAGCATGGAGACTACATTAATTGGATGAAGCAGAGGAGACAGGGCTGGGTGGGTCATCAACGACGGCCAAACACCAACTGAGCGGGCTACGACGTGGATGCTGTACACCACGAGGCGGCCCAACCCAAGCTATCATACTGCGTCACATTTTACCAAACGTCGGGACTCGAAAATACGTAATGTGAAAAATATTTTATACAGCCATAACCGTCGTTTGTCCTGGTTGTTGTAAGTCGAATATGTCGTAAGTCGAGGAGAGACTGTATTCTCGTAATCAGCCTCTTATGGTGTATGTTTTATCATTGATAATATAAAATATTAAATATTGTGCTATAACATGTAGAGAAAAATGACAAAATAATGCATCATACTCCCAGGTCCTGTGATGAAGGTTTGGAGAGGGAGTTTGGGGGACTGACAGCACACCCCCAAAAAGGTTCATGCCTCTCCCCTACTCCTCCTCATGCCTGCCAGTCCTTTTGTAAAATGTTTTACTTTGTCTTGTTTTTTTCTTAATTAGTATATGTTAACTGTAATAATTTGTGCTTAATGTGTTCAATATTTTATGTTAACCATGATAAAACAAACACCATAAGAGGCTGATCATTGGTGAAAAGGGGATTGCCAGTCCCTGCCTGCACCTTGCCTCCCACCAACTCACAGTGTCTCACACAAAAGACTGTAAACTAGATGTTGTGTGTGTAAGATGTGGTGTTGGGGTATTAATTAATGAATAATAAATAAACAATATTGTACAGTATTGTTATGACAGTATAGTAATTTGATGAACAGTAGTGACAATTGTAGTACACTACTATTCATCAAGCGACTGTCAATGACGATACAATATTGCTTATTTATTAATTAACACCACAACATCGCACCCACACACGCCCATATTGTATGACATGAATTTATGCATGGTTAACTACTAGGTGGTGAATTGAAAGCTCAGCTGTTGAGGAGCTTAGCGCTTGGCAACACTGGTGAATGTTACCACTCCTTTCCAATCCATCTCTCTAATCACCCACACCTTTCTGCTTTCTCACTCCACATTTTAAAATCTTTGTAATGCAATGTTGAAGAGATATAATGTGATAAGTGTAAGTATAAAAAATACTGTATTTTAGCTTTAATGTTTATTCATGACATCTTCAGGTCCTCAGACTCACAAATTCCCCACCCGACAATGGGTGACCTGACATTGTATCAGAAGGTTAGTAATATGAGACCACTAATACCACACCATACCTCCACCTGACATTGTGTCAGGTCAGCTCAGTTACATGTGACCCACTAATCCCCCACAGCTCCATGGGAGTGGAAAATACCAGTGTTTGCTGTAACACGCAGCTTCATTCACGACCATATCATATAGATTTTTAGTTTAGACTCTTGGAAAACTCCCCAGCATGCAGAAACATTCTGAGGATGTGGGCTGGTGTTTGTCTGTGACAGATGCATAGTTTAGACACTCGGAAAGATTTTTCCAGTAACCGGAAATATTTCCGGGGATGGGGGATTTTCCGGGTTTGAGAAAGTTGTCCGGTTAGCCGGAATCTCTCATCCTCAGAAGTGCTCTGCTCCAATCGTTCCGGCTAATGGGGATATCACTGTATTTGCAACTTTTTGATGCAACTTATCTCCCTTTCTAGCTAACTTTGATAAATAGGTGTAACCATTTTATGATGGGGATATAGACTTCAAAAAGTCATCGTTAAGTGTTCAATCGTATATCAATATTAATAACTTATGGGGGAAGATAGGTTGCTGTTCTTGAGACCCTGAAGAGCTCAAACAAGTTTTATCCTGTTGCTATAATAACTAAATAATCTAAAACTCAAATAATTGATAAATACAGAAGGTCCCTGGGTTATGTACGTCTAACTTACGAACATCCGCAGATACGAATGAGGTCCCATAAAGTAAGATTTTAAATTTATTTTTTTCTTTATGGGGATTAGCCCACCCAGGAACATTAGACAACACATTGTGCTTCCAATATCTTCCCAAGCAGTAGTCCCTGCGCTAAATATTACCTTTACCCGATGACTTATTTTTTACTTTCATTTACTGTATTTAGTTATCCTATTTCTTCTTTTCTCTTAAATTAAGTGAATTTAGATGTATATAAGGACACCGACTATGATATAGTGGGATTTTAAACATTGTTCTGTAAGTACGGTATGCACATAGGGTATGTGTATCAACTTCAGTACATTTTCGACTTAAGAACGTCCGTAAGAACAGAACTTGTACATGGTCCTGTGTCAGCTAGTTGATGGTGTCTTATACATGGTCCTGTGTCAGCTAGTTGATGCTGTCTTATACATAGTCCTGTGTCAGCTAGTTGATGCTGTCTTATACATGGTCCTGTGTCAGCTAGTTGATGCTGTCTTATACATGGTCCTGTGTCAGCTAGTTGATGCTGTCTTATACATGGTCCTGTGTCAGCTAGTTGATGCTGTCTTATACATGGTCCTGTGTCAGCTAGTTGATGCTGTCTTATACATGGTCCTGTGTCAGCTAGTTGATGCTGTATTATATGTGATCCTATGTCAGCTAGTTGATGGTGTATTACATGTGTTCCTGTGTCAGCTAGTTGATGCTGTATTACATGTGTTCCTGTGTCAGCTAGTTGATGCTGTATTACATGTGTTCCTGTGTCAGTTAGTTGATGCTGTATTACATGTGATCCTGTGTCAGCTAGTTGATGCTGTATTACATGTGGTCCTGTGTCAGCTAGTTGATGCTGTATTATATGTGATCCTATGTCAGCTAGTTGATGGTGTATTACATGTGTTCCTGTGTCAGCTAGTTGATGCTGTATTACATGTGATCCTGTGTCAGCTAGTTGATGCTGTATTATATGTGATCCTGTGTCACCTAGTTGATGCTGTATTACATGTGATCCTGTGTCAGCTCGTTGATGCTGTATTACATGTGATCCTGTGTCACCTAGTTGATGCTGTATTACATGTGATCCTGTGTCACCTAGTTGATGCTGTATTACATGTGATCCTGTGTCAGCTCGTTGATGCTGCATTACATGTGATCCTGTGTCAGCTAGTTGATGCTCTATTATATGTGATCCTGTGTCAGCTAGTTGATGGAGTCTTCTATATGGTCCTGTGTCAGCTAGTTGATGCTGTATTACATGTGGTCCTGTGTCAGCTAGTTGATGCTGTATTATATGTGATCCTATGTCAGCTAGTTGATGGTGTATTATATGTGATCCTGTGTCAGCTAGTTGATGCTGTATTACATGTGGTCCTGTGTCAGCTAGTTGATGCTGTATTACATGTGGTCCTGTGTCAGCTAGTTGATGCTGTATTATATGTGATCCTGTGTCAGCTAGTTGATGCTGTATTATATGTGATCCTGTGTCAGCTAGTTGTGTGTTCCTGTATCAGCTAGTTGATGCTGTATTACATGTGGTCCTGTGTCAGCTAGTTGATGCTGTATTATATGTGATCCTGTGTCAGCTAGTTGATGCTGTATTACATGTGATCCTGTGTCAGCTAGTTGATGGTCATGTATGTCAGGTAGTTGATGCTGTATTATATGTGATCCTGTTGATGCATTATATGTAGCTTTGATGCTGTATTATATGTGATCCTGTGTCAGCTAGTTGATGCTGTATTACATGTGATCCCCTGTGTCAGCTAGTTGATGCTGTATTACATGTGATCCTGTGTCAGCTATGCTTTACATGTGATCCTGTGTCAGCTAGTTGATGCTGTACATGTGATTATATGTGTGTCAGCTAGTTGATGCTGTATTACATGTGGTCCTGTGTCAGCTAGTTGATGCTGTATTACAGCTAGTGATGCCTGTGTCAGCTAGTTGATGCTGTATTACATGTGGTCCTGTGTCAGCTAGTTGATGCTGTATTACATGTGTCCTGTGTCAGCTAGTTGATGCTGTATTATATGTGATCCTGTGTCAGCTAGTTGATGCTGTATTATATGTGATCCTGTGTCAGCTAGTTGATGCTGTATTACATGTGTTCCTGTGTCAGCTAGTTGATGCTGTATTACATGTGGTCCTGTGTCAGCTAGTTGATGCTGTATTATATGTGATCCTGTGTCAGCTAGTTGATGCTGTAGTGATCCTGTGTCAGCTAGTTGATGGTGTATTACATGTGATCCTGTGTCAGGTAGTTGATGCTGTATTATATGTGATCCTGTGTCAGCTAGTTGATGCTGTATTATATGTGATCCTGTGTCAGCTAGTTGATGCTGTAGCTAGTGCTGTATTACCTGTGTCAGCTAGTTGATGCTGTATTAGTGATCCTGTGTCAGCTAGTTGATGCTGTATTACATGTGATCCTGTGTCAGCTAGTTGATGGTGTATTACATGTGATCCTGTGTCAGGTAGTTGATGCTGTATTATATGTGATCCTGTGTCAGCTAGTTGATGCTGTATTATATGTGATCCTGTGTCAGCTAGTTGATGCTGTATTACATGTGATCCTGTGTCAGCTAGTTGATGCTGTATTACATGTGATCCTGTGTCACCTAGTTGATGCTGTATTACATGTGATCGTGTATCAGCTAGTTGATGCTGTATTACATGTGGTCCTGTCAGCTAGTTGATGCTGTATTACAAGTGGTCCTGTCAGCTAGTTGATGCTGTATTACATGTTGTCCTGTGTCAGCTAGTTGATGGTGTCTTATATACTTTTACTTTTATCCTTTTCGCCACTGATCGGCTTGTTAGCCGGTTGGGCGATCAGTCACGTCTCTTTTCATTTATATTCTTCACCAAAGGATCGGCTCGCTAGCCGCCCGGGCGATCGGTCACGTCTGTCACGCACTGTTGGCAAATACTGGGCATGCACCGGCTCCTGAATATACCTTAACCCGCTCCAGTGTTGGTCAAGTCTTCTCTTGAAAGAGCTCACACTCGGTGCCGTCACAACACTCTCTGGTAGATTGTTCCAAGAGTTTACAACCCTCACTCCGAAAAAGTTTGCCCTCACGGTTTTCTGGACTTAAGGCTTCTTCAATCTTGAGCTGTGACCCCTTGTAGGGCGAGCGTCCGCCAGCTCCAAGTAAGGACACTCAACTGAGTAGTGCCCCCTGAGATGCTTATACACCTCAACTAGGTCCCCCCTTGCCCGTCTGTAGTATAAGCTAGGCAAGTTCAGGCGCTCCAATCTCTCAGGGTAGCTGAGGTGCCGAAGTGCAGGCACCAGTCTGGTGGCCCTCCTTTGAACATTTTCAACCAACTGACAGTCCCTAGCATATCTCAGGGACCAGATGGGGTGACAGTACTCCAGATGGGGAAGCACTTCACTCCTGAAGATCGTCATGAGGGACGGACCGTCTAGATATCTGGTTGACCTTGTGTCAGCTAGTTGATGCTATATTACATGTGAACCTTTGTCAGCTAGTTGATGCTGTCTTATACATGATCCTGTGTCAGCTAGTTGATGCTGTATTACATGTGATCCTGTGTCAGCTAGTTGATGCTGTATTACATGTGTTCCTGTGTCAGCTAGTTGATGCTGTATTACATGTGTTCCTGTGTCAGCTAGTTGATGCTGTATTACATGTGATCCTGTGTCAGCTAGTTGATGCTGTATTACATGTGTTCCTGTGTCAGCTAGTTGATGCTGTATTACATGTGTTCCTGTGTCAGCTAGTTGATGCTGTATTACATGTGATCCTGTGTCAGCTAGTTGATGCTGTATTACATGTGATCCTGTGTCAGCTAGTTGATGCTGTATTACATGTGTTCCTGTGTCAGCTAGTTGATGCTGTATTACATGTGTTCCTGTGTCAGCTAGTTGATGCTGTATTACATGTGATCCTGTGTCAGCTAGTTGATGCTGTATTACATGTGATCCTGTGTCAGCTAGTTGATGCTGTATTACATGTGATCCTGTGTCAGCTAGTTGATGGTGTCTTATATGTGATCCTGTGTCAGCTAGTTGATGCTGTATTACATGTGATCCTGTGTCAGCTAGTTGATGCTGTATTACATGGATCCTGTGTCAGCTGTGTCAGCTAGTTGATGCTGTATTACATGTGATCCTGTGTCAGCTAGTTGATGCTGTATTACATGTGATCCTGTGTCAGCTAGTTGATGCTGTATTACATGTGATCCTGTGTCAGCTAGTTGATGGTGTCTTATATGTGATCCTGTGTCAGCTAGTTGATGCTGTATTACATGTGATCCTGTGTCAGCTAGTTGATGCTGTATTACATGTGTTCCTGTGTCAGCTAGTTGATGGTGTCTTATATGTGATCCTGTGTCAGCTAGTTGATGGTGTCTTATATGTGATCCTGTGTCAGCTAGTTGGTGCTGTATTACATGTGATCCTGTGTCAGCTAGTTGATGCTGTATTACAACTCCAGTTACAAGGGGACCAATTCTGTTTACATTTGTTCTTAATTATTAAAGGTTCAGATTTTACTAGGCCTTGTTTCTTAGTTTAACACAAGTTTTGTCCTGCTCAGAGGCTTGTACCTTTGAATAACCAAACTAACACACAGAATTGTGTGATCAATTATAAATACGTAGTTCTATGATATAGTTACAATAACAACTCATTAATTTCTTCCAATAACAGGTGCCAGGAAATTATAGAAGACAATAGCAGTTATTATCTGGAATATTCTGGATGTGGATTGGGACCTGATAACACTTATTGTACACAAATGGCTTTCTTTTTTAAATCAACAGAAGACCAAGAGGCATTATTAACCAGCATTGTAAAGGAAAACTTGAAAATTAGTATAAAGGATTCCAATTGTTGTGAAGAGTCATTAAATGGTGCAGGGATTACAAAGAGTGCAGATGCTTCTGTTATAAGAGAGGATTCATATAAAATAATAACTGAATTTGATTACCCTGTTGACAGTCGTACCCAAGAGGAAAAGGACCAAGCCTACACTTTGGCTAGATTTTATTCACTAATAAACTACCTCCGAATGGGTGAACGAGGTAATGTTTCACACTTGGACTCGGAAGGGATAACTGAAGAGGACACAGAAAATAAATGTACAGATAGACTGATCATTTCCTTTAAAAATTGTCCTCAAGAAACATCAGCTTTTGCTGAGGATATTGATCATGCAGTAGATGAACATATATTCTTTTCTTCAGAATATGTTAAAAGCGAGGAAGCAATCAATCAGAAAAAAAGGACTGACAATGAATATGTTTTTTACATAGTGGATCACAAGTATGCAGTAATTCCTTTGGCATCCCTCTCAATATGGGTGAACATCAAAGCTGACCACAAGATATCGCACCGTCTTATCAGGTATGGTATACTTGTTGATATGAAATAATGAATTTTTTTGCATTGATTTGAGAATTTGTCGGTCTTGAAGCATATGCTAATGTTTTATTTACTGGTAGAATATGAATTACGGTACATGAGGTCCCCGTGTTACATGTGTTAGACTTACAAACATTCGCCAATACGAATGAGGTCCTATAAAGTTAAACTTTTAATTTACAGGGTTGTATTTACCTGATGACTTACTTTTTCCTTTCAGTGACTATATTTTGTCAGTCTATTTCTTCTTTTCTCTTAAATTAAGTGATTTTAGATGTACAGTAGAACCTTGATAAATTGGACTAATTGGGGCAGACCCCAGTCCCATAAAAGCGAGTACAGTGAGTTCTGCTATAACGCGTGTTTTTATAACGCGAATTTGCTCTAACGCGATTTATGAATTCGGAACAATATTTGTATAACGCGATCGCTTGTTTGCTATAACGCGATTTTTGCTTACTATTTCTCCAATTTTGTGGTATTAACTGTGAATATGGTAAAGAAGAATATCTCCAAAAAGCATTCTGATAATAGAATTCCCGGTGATTATCGTAAAAGAAAGGATATAACACTTGAAGAGAAGCTTGATGTTATCAACCTCAAAATCACCCTTCTCCCCCATCAAGTTACATTCATATTTTTTCAAGGTAAAGTGTTAAATTTACTGTATGATTTCATTATTAGATATGAATGTAACATTTATTTAGACTGTGCTATCCTTTGTGTTAGGCTAACTACTAAATTTTTTCGATTTCGAGTAATCTGCACCTAACCCTATTTTCTCCATAAGCCCTGTTATTTCTATTACGCGATTTTCTATAACACGATATTTTACAAGAACACAATTATCGCGTTATAGCAGAACTACCTGTATGGGGGGGGAACGCTGCTGATCTGGGACTGTTTAAAGGAAATCAATTGTTATGGTATTTCTGCACTTCAGCAACTAAGGTCTATAACTGTATAACAAGGTTATTAAAACCCTATTACAGCAACAATACACAAATATGAAACAGAAGTCTCTGGGTTGAAAATCAGAAGTCTGGTTGTCAACAACTGTTTTCACCAAGTTGATTGTTATTTACTGTAAAGTATTATAAAGATAAAACTGCATACTGTCCATAACTATAAAGACAAAAATAAGAACAAATAAGTGAAGGGGTATATTGCATGTGAAAGACGAGTGTATATCTGCTAGCATCAGACGGATGGTGGTAGCACGGGTTGGTGGCTCCATCCTCCACTCCCCAAGATCCCTTTAACACGTCTTTATGCAATTTCACCATAATTCTCATTTTACAATATTTAGGTTCATTTGGTGCTAGGTTGATAGATATTATCCTAAAAGATTCAACTTTCCTGAAAGAAATCCCACATTCAACACCATGAATTGTTTGTTTACAAAGGGTAAACAGCTTATAGGCTTAGCTCCTTCACCACTCATGCTTGCCCCAACGTCTGTCTTAAACACTCAGTAAATTAGTATACAGTGACCCCTCGTTTAACGAACACCTCGGTTAACGTAATTTCGATTAACGAACTGCCTTCCATAAGAATCTTCAATTCGGTTAACGAAAAAAAATTCGGTTAACGAAGTTCTTACGGACCGACCTCAACATGTTTTCGCTTGCACTAACCAGGCAACCAGCTTTAGTATCAGTCCGCCAATACATTAATCGGTTCTAGGGCTTAAATTCCTTACTATTTTAGTAAATATCAAGAAGTTTACCGTATATCACGGCCTATAAGACGAAATTTGAACATTAAAAAAATCTGCCCAAAGTTAGGGGGTCGTCTAAACCACCAAGTTTAAAATTCTTACCTCTTAAATATTGTGGTTTAGTGTGTCAAGAGTGGTGATGAAAACATCGTAAGCCACTCACAAGGTCTTACCACTAATTATTTTATACTGAAACTTACGTTTGGCAAGCTGGATTCAAATTAAGATTACCGGTATATTAAAATAATAAAAATGTATTATAAACCTGTCTAACATACCGTAAAAGAGATTTATACCCCTATAATAAACACAGCTATCATCACACACCCCTCCCCACGCCCCCCCCCCCATTTGCCAGTGAGGAGCCGTGGAGGTGGTCAGTAATGCATACCGGTATCGGTATATTTACTCATAATAATATTTATCTCCTATAAATAATTGATTTAAATTTTATTTTTTTCCAAAGACTATTCAGTAAATGAGTGCATTAATTCTTGAAACTATCGACGACGGTTAATTACAGACGCTCAAGTGACGTCACTAGTGTTTACACTACACCAGCTGGTAATATTTGATGCCATTACTTGAAGTGAATTGGCCTTATTTTAAGTAACTAACTATAAATAAATACAAAAATTAAAAAAAAAGATCAAAACTGAGAAATAATATACTGTATGTATGTTGTGTTGTCAAAGTAAGAGGAACAATTGTGTAAGTACGTAATATTTTTTCACTCAAATCCTAATGAAACACTACTGGAGAACATTCCTTTGTCGCAAAACAGTTTATAAATTAAAGAAAATAATTACAGTGTGTTTAATATATTACAGTATATTATAAATAAATAAATAAAACAAATAATTCGGTAAATCTATTTAAAGTAAATGGAAAATAAGCAAACATGTTATTTACCAAGACCCTTCCGTCTGGCTCAGGGTGAGATGTAGGGGAGATAAAGAAGGCTATTTATAGCCCATCAGAAGTGACCAGTACCCTAATGCACCATAAATAATTCATTGAACATTCATTTTTTGTACATAGTATATTCAGTATATATATATATATATATATATATATATATATATATATATATATATATATATATATATATATATATATATATATATATATATATATATATATATATATATATATATATATATATATATATATATATATATATATATATATACCGTATATACTCGTCTATAACCCCCCTTCGTATATAGGTCGACCCCGATTTTATGAGCAAGAAATCGTTAATTTATGATATTCCTCGTTTATAGGTCGACCCAAGTTTTTGAGGGAAATGGAACAACAAAACCTTCAGAAAAACTCTACGTCCTATAAACTTGTTTACCATTTATTATTACGACACTTTACACTGAAACGCGGGTAGTTTCAACAAAAATATTGTATATTTCCATTCAAGTATTTATTCAAGTCAATTAGGAGGGAATATTATTGTAATACAACAGTTTTTTAACTAAACCATTCGAAAAGCGATTACGGTAACATCTTTTGAACGAAAGAAAGCGAGTCATTGTTTTCGTCACGATTTTATCCCACTTTCCACTGTAATACGTACGTAATTTCAGGAAAAAATATTACATTTCCGTGAATGTAGTATATCAAGCACAGTATGAATAGAATATCATTGTAATATAACAGAATTTTAACCGAAAACTATTAAAAAAACGAATAACATCTCAAGAACATCGGAAGCTTAGGTGAAGTCTTTTGTTTTCGTCATGTATTTTATCCTATTTTACATTGAAATACATCACGTTTCAGCAAAACTACTATTTATTTCCGAGAATATATTCATTCAGGCACAGTTCAGGTAAAATATACGTGTGATGTAATAGTTTTTTAACTGAAAACGATTCGAAAAACACGTTCCCTCTAGCCCTGTTCAAGGAGAGGACTGGGAGAAGCTGTGTGGTGCTGCAGACGATGACAAGGAAAATGATTTTGATGGATTTTAATGAAAATATTCAGAAATATGGTATCGTAATATTTATTCAAGTCAATTAAGATATTATTGTAATACAATACAACAGTTTTTTAACTAAACCATTCGAAAAGTGATTACGGTAACATCTTTTGAACGAAACAAAGCGAAAGTCATTGTTTTCATCACAATTTTATCCCACTTTCCACTGTAATACGTATGTCATTTCAGCAAAAAATATTACATTTCCGTGAAGGTATTATATCAACCACAGTATGAATAGAATATCACTAATATAACAGTATTTTAACCAAAACTATTAAAAATACGAGTAACATATCTTGAACATCGGAAGGTTAGGTAAAGTCTTTTGTTTTCTGCATGTAGTTTATCCTAATTTACATTGAAATACATCACGTTTCAGCAAAACTACTATTTATTTCTGAGAATATGGAAATGTAATATTTTTGCTGAAATGACGTACGTATTATAGTGGAAAGTGGGATAAAATCGTGACAAAAACAATGACTCGCTTTCTTTCGTTCACAAGATGTTACCGTAATCGCCTTTTGAATGGTTTTCAGTTAAAAACTGTTATATTACAATAATATTCTTTCCTAATTCACTTGTGATGTAAAAGTTTTTTAACTGAAAACGATTCGATAAACACGTGTACCGTCTAGCTGATACGGCAGAGCCCTGGTCGTGGAGGCTTTGTGTTTGCATCGGCCCTTCTTAAGCAGCTTTTAATTTTAGCGTACGTTG
This sequence comes from Homarus americanus, assembly GCF_018991925.1. NCBI lineage: Eukaryota > Metazoa > Arthropoda > Malacostraca > Decapoda > Nephropidae > Homarus > Homarus americanus. The sequence goes on along the minus strand of NW_024738608.1, from coordinate 9,080,290 downwards.
AAATTGTGTTTACCGGTGTATTCTTATTTTCTTGCTTCTTATTTTCCAGAAATATGACAAGTTTTTATATAATACAATGTTACGGTACTTTTAATTTACAAGTATTCATTTTTAAAAATACAGAAGACACCAAACAAATACTAGTACGGATATTTGCGTGACTCTCCCGCCAAAAAAGACCAAACAGCTGGTACTCTCTCCCTCAGCCCTACCAAAAATAGCCCAACATCTTTCTTGTTTATTCTCTTCCAATTTCTCACTTTAACTGGTATTTTTTACTTCATATTGCCTACATCAGATAAACTACAGTAATTGAGGTTAGATATTGTTATAAATTTGATTACCGGGTCCTGGCAGGTACCGTTAGAACCACCTGACCCTACCAACAGTGTTGCAAGTCAGACAGCATTTTTTTTTTTTACATTTTTGGTGTCTCCATTTGTTAATTTTTTTTCTGTGGGGTTTGCACAATAGTATACTGTTTTACCTACAGTATTGTAAAACGATTTGGGAAAAGAAATACTCGGTAACTTAAAATTTTAAAAGGAAAATTTTGAAACTGGCAACTGTGTGTAGATGACCTGACTCACATCATATTGATGTTTCAAATTTAATTAACAAAAATTTATGTATCTATAAATAAACTTTTAAAAATGAATACTTTATGTTTTACATACTCCTGTGCATACCATACCATGCATTTGGCTACTTTGGGCTTGCTATGATGACGCAAGAGATCTGCCCTGGCAACTGTACCGACACTCACAGCGGGTGGTGCGTTGGTGCATCGTTTCCATTGTTTACTGGTAGTTACTGGTAAATTTTTTTCAACCTAACGAAACTATTACCCGTATAGAGGTCGACCCCCAACTTTTTGCCCAAAAATTTGGTCTTAAGAACTCGTGCTATACACGGGTATATACGGTATATATATATATATATATATATATATATATATATATATATATATATATATATATATATATATATATATATATATATATTGTGTAATAAATGTATGTAGTAAGTACATACTGGTAACCTTTTTCACTCAAATCCTAATGAAACACCACAATTAGAATACGGTGGTTGCTGTTGAACCACATGTTGTATAAATAGTCACACCACCGAGACGAGGGAACACTCCCAACACGCTTCAGTGACGTCACTAGTGTTTACACTACACCAGCGGGTATAATTTGATGACATTACTTGAAGTGAATTGGCCTTATTTTAAAAAATCAAGGATGGTTGGTAAAGGACTACTGAGTCAGTGGGTAAGTGTCACATTTGGGGTACTGGTCTTATACAGCAAATAGAGCTCAAAAGCTACTTTTTAAATGGAAATTTGGGGGGGGCGTCTTATGCACCCCGCCGCCTTATAGGCCGTGATATACGGTATACTATTCAATAATTTTAAAAGTTTAATATTCAATTTTTTAGTCATTTTAATAATTATTGAACATAATTGAAGGTAAAGTGACTAGTTTAATGCGTGGCATCCAGCCTCTTAACACAGCAAACAGGAGTTAGTCTCTCTCTGTTTTCACTGGAGGTAACATCTTGCTTGAGACTCTCTTCAACTAAACGCTTTTTTTCTGTGTTTCCAAGCAAATTATTGGTCATTTTGAAATATATTTTACATATTGACAATATATAATGCAGTGCAGTGTTGATTTAAAGAAAATAATCTTGAATTACACCAAGAGAGCTAAAATTTTATGGGTGAAATGGCGCCATGGGGTGACTTCTCTTCCACCCCAATGCCTTCTCTTCCCTTCTCCTCCACCCCATTCTAATTCCCATCATCATCATCATCATCCAGGAGCCTTCTACATACACACCTCAAAGTAAGTGAACTTTTCTACCATTTTTGTTGAATTTAGGAAATTTTCGGTGAGCTGGAACCAATTACCCAAAAACCCATTGAAACAATGGTTTCTGTTAACGAACTTTTCGGTTAACGAACGACCTTCTGGAACGGATTGAGTTCGTTAACGGAGGGATCACTGTACTACAGTAGTGTATTTATCATCACTTAATCCTCTCAGCCTCGGAGCCTGAAGCACATACGTGCATGAAAACTTACTCTCAGCCTCAGAGGCTTCTGCCAAAAAATCGTTGATCTTTTTTTTTTTTTGCGGGCTTATTTCACTGCGTTTCCCATTCACATTTTGCTTGTGTTATGGTGTTCATTGATATGTATTATATACCAAAATAAAGAACAAGGCATGTAGAATATCGTGGTAGAAGGAAAAATAATATAACACAAAAACTCATGGAATAATTTAATTTTGAAAAGTATGTAGGTGTCCTTTGCCCTGCGAGCAGAAATGTTTATGCACTTTTCTCTTTTCTGATATAAAATATAAGAAATTTTAAAATTTATTTTTTTATTTATTTTTTACTTCTTCTCTCGAACAGAATGATACCTGTTTCATATTTCTGTGACCAAAACTTATTTTACTACAAGGTTTAGAAGGGAAGTAATTCACCTAAAGCAGAGGAATGTGAGAAAATTAAGCTTTACCTAGGATGGCGATATAATGGTAAATATACATGTGATATCCCGTTAGCCGGAACAATTGGTGCAGAGTATTTCCGGGGATGAGAGATTTGCGGTTAACCGGACAACTTTCTCAAACCTGGAAAAATCCCCCATCCTCGGAAATATTTCCAGTTACTGGAAAAATCTTTCCGAGTGTCTAAACTATGCATCTGTCACAGACAAACACCAGCCCACATCCTCAGAATGTTTCTGCACGCTGGGGAGTTTTCCAAGAGTCTAAACTAAAAATCTATATGATATGGTCGTGAATGAAACTGTGTGTTACAGCAAACACTGGTATTTTCCACTCCCATGGAGCTGTGGGGGATTAGTGGGTCACGTGTAACTGAGCTGACCTGACACAATGTCAGGTGGAGGTATGGTGTGGTATTAGTGGTCTCATATTACTAACCTTCTGATACAATGTCAGGTCACCCATTGTCGGGTGGGGAATTAGTGGGTCTGAGGACCTGAAGATGTCTTGAATAAACATTAAAGCTAAAATACAGTACTTTTATACTTACACTTATCACATTACAGCAATACCCAAATATACGCGGTTTCGCTTTTCGCGATTCTACATTTACGCGGTACCTAGCCAGAACCGGAATTTCGTTGAATTTCATTTTACACAGTGCATCTACTCATGTACGCGGGTGAAGTATAAATTTTTATTTAGCTCATAAAATTCATACAAATTACCCGGCCAGAATATAATTTACATTGCTGGAATTCTTACAATATGATGATCATTTTGAATATAAACATCATGGATTTTGCATTAGACATCTAACTTTTAGATCTATTGTAATAATTTGGTTTACACAAAGCAAATATTTTATCTTTTGTGCAAAATATATGAAGTTTACATTCAAAATATTCCCTGATCTGCAAGGAATCCAGAAATGTCAAATATATTATCCTAACTTTAGTCTGAGGTATTATTTATTACTATACGTTAAAATCTAGCGTTTTCACCCAAACATTTCTCAGAGAGGTAGGAGCCAGTGAGCTGGGAAGAGGGGAGTTGAGTCCATTATTTGAATGGACATTAACCTGGCGACTGTATTTCTCTTAAATATTAATTGTGTGTGCATACCATCATAAAATTAAGATGCTATTTTTACTACAACATAGGTATTGTGTCGGAAAAAGTGGAGTTTGGGGGTCGGGCCAGTCTCTATTGGAATTAATCCCATATGTTCTGTTGTTCACTTTACTCAGTTTTCACTTTCCGCAGTACCCCGTGGGTTCAATTGACCGTGTAAATCGGGGTACTACTGTATATCTCTTCAACATAACGTTACATAAGATTTTAAAATGTGGAGTGAGAAAGCAGAAAGGTGTGGGTGATTAGACAGATGGAGTGGTAACATTCACCAGTGTTGCCAAGCGCTAAGCTCCTCAACAGCTGAGCTTTCAATTCACCACCTAGTAGTTAACCATGCATAAATTCATGTCATACAATATGGGCGTGTGTGGGTGGTGTTAGGGTGTCTGGGTGCGATGTTGTGGTGTTAATTAATAAATAAGCAATATTGTATCGTCATTGACAGTCGCTTGATGAATAGTAGTGTACTACAATTGTCACTACTATTCATCAAATTACTGTACTGTCATAACAATACTGTACAATATTGTTTATTTATTATTCATTAATTAATACCCCAACACCACATCTTACACACACAACATCTAGTTTACAGTCTTTTGTGTGAGACACTGTGAGTTGGTGGGAGGCAAGGTGCAGGCAGGGACTGGCAATCCCCTTTTCACCAATGATCAGCCTCTTATGGTGTTTGTTTTATCATGGTTAACATAAAATATTGAACACATTAAGCACAAATTATTACAGTTAACATATACTAATTAAGAAAAAAACAAGACAAAGTAAAACATTTTACAAAAGGACTGGCAGGCATGAGGAGGAGTAGGGGAGAGGCATGAACCTTTTTGGGGGTGTGCTGTCAGTCTCCCCCCCAACTCCCTCTCCAAACCTTCATCACAGGACCTGGGAGTATGATGCAATATTTTGTCATGTTTCTCTACATGTTATAACACAATATTTAATATTTTATATTATCAGTGATAAAACATACACCATAAGTGGCTAATCATACGAGAATATATAATACTGTAAAATAAATGGAACTCTTAATGTGGCAGGGCTGATGTAAACACTTCTTCTGTACTTTCTTTATTGTTGAAGTGTCTATATACACAGTATTTGGTTTGGGAGAGAATGTATTATGAATTCCCTCCAGGGAAAGTGTTTTAGGTACATTTGTATGGGAACACTTAAGTTAGGTGCTCTCCCCTTAACTAGTACAGTTGGGTCTGCATTTACGCAGTCAATTGAACCCGTGGAGGCCCACGTAAAACGAGAAATGCGTAAATGAAATAACAGAACATATGGGATTAATTGAAATAGAGACTGGGCCGACCCCCAAACTCCACTTTTTGTGACACAATACGTACCTTGTAGTAAAAATAGCAGTATCTTAATTTTATGATGGTATGCACACACACACATAATATAGAAGATAAATATCAATAAGAGAATAATATACTGTACCAGGTAAAAGAAAAATCAAGGTTTAACACTTACGTTAGTAGAAGAGATGGGTTGGCATACTGTACGTGGATGGTGGCTGGCTCCGAGGCAGAGGGCAGACCTGTTGCTTTGTCACCCATATTTTTATAAGCTCTTTTGTTTGTGGTAGAGGTGGTGTGTGGATTAGTGGATCCCATGTTATTGACCTGACCTGATGTTATGTAAGGTCACCCATTGTAAATAAGTCACTCTCAGAACTTGTAAATTCAGTTGCCTCTGAATATGTCTTGAATAAAGACAAAAGCTAAGGTGCTCCAGTGTACTTAGTTGACCGAGAGGTAGCAGTGAACAACACACGCTGTGGCAGCAGGACACAGACTGAGCGGATGTAAACAACCCGTGCCAAGCGGCGCGGAATTTAATGGAATCACGCTCGATTTAGTGAAATAGTTCAGTAAATCGAGCGAATATAACGGAAAGCTCGATTTAGCTTAAATTTTTATTTAACGAACAGGGGTGGCTCGAAATAGTTTGTTAAATTGAGAAAATGCTGTAAGAAATGTCTTGTATGTGGGTAAAACCATCTGATTTCATGCATACCATATATGTGCTTGTGTCACATTTTTGGGCCTCAAAATTTCTATAGGAATGCATTTCAACTTTTATAATGGAAGTCAATGGGGAAATGGTTTTGCATTATGGAAAGATTTTCTGGATTGAAACCCTTCCATAACCCGGGGATGCCTCTAATTTATTTACCCGGTGATTTAAATGTACATAAAGACTTAAGCTATGATAAGGTGGGATTTTAAACCTTGTTCTGTAAGTATGATATGCACATAGGGTATGTGGTTTAATTTAAGTACATTTTCGACATAAGAACATCCATAGGAATGTAACTTGTATGTAATCTGAGGACTGCCTGTATATAATTATTTTTTTCCTTGGAGGCAATGAACTGTGACTAATCTTGACTCTTAAACTTCTTTCTTAGTAATTATCATTTTGATTAATGTATCACAATAACCATCATCAGAGTAATCTATAGTAAATAAACAACAGTGTCAGTTTATGCACAGTTATTTAACTGCTTCGATAAGCAAGTTTGTGGCTTATAGAATACAGGATCATTCAAGTAAAGCCCAGATGATAAAAAAATTATTTTGTGCCCTGGTCCTCTAATTATACAGCGGTCCCTCAGTTAACGAGCACAATTCGTTCCAGAAGGTTGCTCATTAACCAAAAAATTTGTTAACCGAAACCATTGTTTCAATGGGTTTTTGGGTAATTGGTTCCAGCTCACCGAAAATTACATACAAACTAAAAATAAATACAGTAATACCCCGCTTTACGCGTTTCTACATTTATGCGGTACCCTGCCAGAACCGGAATTCCCACTTTACGCGGTGCATCTACTCATATACGCGGGTGAAGTATAATTTTTTATTTAGCTCATAAAATTCATACAAATTTCCCGGCCAGAATATAATTTACATTGCTGGAATTCTTACAATTTGATGATCATTTTGAATATAAACATCATAGATTTTGCATTAGACATACAAATTTTAGATCTAAGTAAGAATTTTGTTTACTCAGAGCAACTATGTTATCTTTTGTGCGAAATATATGACTTGTATATTCAAAATATTCCTGGTCTTGCAAGGAATCCAGCAATGTCAATTATATTATCCTATCTTTAGTTTGAGGTATTATTTATTACTATACCTTAAAATCTAGTGTTTTCACCCAAACATTTCTCAGAGAGGGAGGAGCCAGCGAGCGTGGGAAGAGGTGGGGGGTGGAGTTGAATCCATTATTTGAATGGACATTAACCTGGCGACTGTGTTTCTCTTAAATATTTATTGTGTGTGCGTACCATCAAAAAATTAAGATGTTATTTCTACTAGAATATAGGTATTGTGTCGGAAAAAGTGGAGTTTGGGAGTCGGCCAAGTCTCTATTTCAATTAATCCCATATGTTCTGTTATTCCATTTACGCGTTTCTCGTTTTACAAGGACCTCTGTGAGTTCAATTGACCGCGTAAATAGGGGTATTACTGTACAGTAAAGTACACTTACTTTGAGGTGTGCATGTAGAAGGCTCTTGGTTGTTGATGATGATGATGATGATGATGATGGGAATTAGAATGGGGGTGGAGGAGAAGGGAGAAGAGAAGGCATTGGGGTGGAAGAGAAGTCACCCTATGCCCCCATTTCATCCATAAAATTTTAGTTCACTTGGTGTAATTCAAGATTATTTTCTTTAAATCAACACTGCACTGCATTATGTATTGTCAATATGTAAAATATATTTCAAAATGACCAATAATTTGACTGGAAACACAGAAAAAAAGCATTTATGTTGAAGAGTCTCAAACAAGATGTTCCTTCCTCTGAACTGGTAAAGATACTGAAGCCAAGCTTGGTGTGTTGAGTGGCTGTTTGGCGTGCAAAAAAATAGCCTCCTGTACTTCAATTATGTTCAATAATTGTTAAAATGACTAAAAAATTTAGTATAAAACTTTTAAAATTATTGAATAGTACACCTTCTTGATATTTACTAAAATGGAAAGGAATTTAAGCCCTAAAACCGATTACAGTAATACCCCGATTTACGCGGTCAATTGAACCCGCGGAGTAGCGCGTAAAACAACAAACTCGCAAATGGAATAACAGAACATATGGGATTAATTGAAATAGAGACTGGGCCGATTCCCAAACTCCACTTTTTCCGAAACAATACGACATAATACCTGTTGTAGTAAAAATAAAAACTTCATTTTATGATGGTATGCACACACAATTAATATTTAAGAGAAATACAGTCGCCAGGTTAATGTCCATTCAAATAATGGACTTAACTCCCCCCTTCCCACGCTTGCTGGCTCCTACCTCTCTGAGAAATGTTTGGGCGAAAACACTAGATTTTATGGTATAGTAATAAATAATACCTCAGACTAAAGATAGGATAATATAATTGACATTGCTGGATTCCTTGCAAGGCCAGGAATATTTTGAATATAAACGTCATATAATTTGCACAAAAGATAAAATTTTGGCTTTGTAATCAAAATTGATAAATTAGATCTAAAATTTGTATGTCTAATGCAAATTCCATGATGTTTATATTTAAAATAATCAAAATCTTATAAGAATTCCAGCAATGTAAATTATATTCTGGCCGGGTAATTTGTATGAATTTTATGAGCTAAAACAAATATCTTCAGTAAATAAACAAATTATACTTGACCCAGACGCTATCTGTCAATCAAAATATCCCACCTCTGCTCCACCCCTCTTCCCACGCTCGCTGGGTCCCTCCCTCCCACCTTCCCTCCCTACCAGAGAAATGTTTGGGAGAAAACAGTATATTTACATTTTTAGTAATAAATAATACCTCAGACTAAAGTTAGGATAATATAATTTACATTTCTGGGTTCCTTGCAGGTCAGGGAATATTTTGAATGTAAACTTCATACATTTTGCACAAAAGATAAAATATTTGCTTATTTTCATGATCTCCTTAAATTACAGTACATCTAAAAATTTTATGTCTAATGCAAATGTTAAGATGTTTATATTTAAAATGATCACCATATTGTAAGGATTCCAGCAATGTAAATTATATGTTTTTTGAGCTGAAAACATATATATCTTCAGTAAATAAACAAATTATACTTCACCTGCGTAAATGAGTAAATTCACCGCGTAAATCGGGCATCCCGGTTCTGGCAAGGTACTGCGTAAATGACCAAACGCGTAAACGAGAACCGCGTAAATCGAGGTTCAACTGTACTGTATTGGCGGACTAATACTACAGCTGGTGGGCAGCCAAATGCAGGCGAAAACATGTTGGGAAAAATTCGTAAGGAATTCGTTAGCCGAGGGTTTGCTCGTAAACCGAAGTGAAGAATCTTATGGAAGGTAATTCGTTAACCGAAATTTCGTTAACCGAGGGATCACTGTATTATGTTATATACAGTATTGTCCTTTATTTTCTTAACTGTGTTTTTCAGAAATACAGTGGCAGATGACTGTTTTGAGACTATTGGTAGTGGTGAAGACTGGCAAGGCAAGGTACAGCTTTGTCATGATAGTACCTATACTTCTTCAGATGAATCTGGTGAAGACTGTGTACAAGATGATGACAGGTACCAAGAAGGATGGCTTGCTGGTGCTGAATGCATGGGTTGGAGTGAACCTGTCATTGATTATAGTGACAATGTAAACACTACAGTTAATCCTCAGGATAAGGATTGGGACTGGGACGTACCAGATGTACCCGAGGACCCAAGATGGAATTAACTGTCAAATAGCGTGAAAATTATTGTTGAGTAAAAAGTAGAAACCCTGATCTCTGTGTGTCAAAGATAACTTTTTTCCAGAATGATTGTGTTTTAGTTCTTATGGCAATTTAAGTTCATATAAAAATAAGTTTCTTTACAAAGTAAGGCCTGTGATTATATCACTGTAATTCATAAAATGATAGAAAGATAAATACTGTAAACTATAAAGTATAGTGTAGTTTGAAAAATAAAACTTTCATTACCACATAGGGGTATTGTATAAAATAAAAACACATGAAATCATGAGTTATCAAGTACAGGTAATAATTTTTTTTTACTTTTCTTTTATCCTCTTCACCACTGATTGGTTCGTTAGCCGCTTGGGCTATCGGTCACGTCTCCGCCACGCACTGTTGGCAAGTACTGGGCATGCACCGGCTCCTGAATGTACCTGAACCTGCTCCAGTGTTGGTAAACTCTTATCTTGAAAGAGCTCACACTCTGTCCCGTCACAACACTTTCTGGTAGATTGTTCCAAGAGTTCACAACTCTCACTCCGAAAAAGTTTGCCCTCACAGTATTCTGGACTTGTGGCTTCTTCAATGTTGAGCTGTGATCCCTTGTGGGGCGAGCATCCGCCAGCTCCAAGTAAGGGCACTCGACTGAGTAGTGCCCCTTGAGATGCTTATACACTTCAATTAGGTCACCCCTTGCCCGTCTGTAGTATAAGCTAGGCAAGTTCAGGCACTCCAATCTCTCAGGGTGGCTGAGGTGCCAAAGCGCAGGCGCCAGTCTGGTGGCCCTCCTTTGAACATTTTCAACCAACTGACAGTCCCTAGCATATGTCGGGGACCAGACAGGGTGACAGTACTCCAGATGGGGAAGCACTTCACTCTTGAAGATCGTTACGAGGGATGGACCGTCTTGATATCTGAACGACCTTCTTATAAGACCCAATAATTTATTTGCCTGATTTACCTCCTTCTTGCAATGGCCCGAGAGCTTCAGCTCATTGTCAACATACATACCTAGGTCCTTCTCACATTCAATCTCAAATAGTGCTGTTTCTTCATCCCGTTGGGACATAGGATACGCCTCCTTACCGTTGGTACGCCCCAGGTGCATCCTCTTACACTTTGTGACATTGAATCTCAGCAGCCATTTCTTCGACCATTCTTGGAGCCCACAGAGGTCCTTCTGCAGCTCTTCACAGTCCTCTTGGTTCTTGATTTCCTAAAATAACTTGGCGTCATCGGCAAACATTTGTATGGAGGAGTGTACAACGTCAGGCATGTCATTTATGAAACAAACAAACAACAGCGGGCCCAATACACTGCCCTGCGGTACCCCACTTGTGACAGGTACGGATGATGATTTCATGCCATTAATCACCACACACTGCTTGTGGTCATGTAGAAAGTCTTCTATCCATGCTTGGGCATTTCCCCGAATTCCGTACCCTTCCAGTTTGATTTTCCAACTTTCGTGGGGTACACTGTAGAAAGCCTTGGCAAAATCTAGGTAAATATTGTCGATATTACCACCCCATTCCAGAATATGGGTCCAAATATTCAATACCTTGAGCAATTGTGTTAAGCAGGAGTGCCCCGGCATAAGACCGTGTTGGCAATCCTTTACAAGGTTGTTTAGTAGTAGTGACGATCTCCCTTCTTGAAGATAAGACTCACATAAGTCACTTTCCATTCACTGGGGACATTTTGTTCATCCAGACATTTGCAAAACAGGATCTTCAGGAGCTCTGCAAGCTCATTGCACAACTCTCTTAGCACTCTAGGATGCACATGTACCATGTCAGGGTTGGGACTCTTATGGACCTTTAGCTTTGACAGTTCATTTCTAATACCCTCTTCTGTGAACACAATGTGGGTCAGTGCTGTGTCGAACCGTCTGTCCTCAAACGCAGGAAGGTTAATCGCATCCTCTCTTGTGAACACCGAGGAAAAGAAGCTGGCATTATCCTGCTCAGAATCTGCGTAACTACCATCTTCAAGCCTCAGGTCTGATATTCCTACTCGCATTTTTAATTTTGACTTTGCATAGCGGTAAAACGCATTTGGGTTTGACTTGACCTCGCTTGCAACCAGCCCCTGGAACTCCATTTCAGCACTTCTACATTCTATCTTTGCTTGATTTCTGGCTCTTGCATACATCCTCCTGTCCTACTCATCGTTTGACCCAACCCACGTCTTGAATTTCTGGGTTTTCTTCTTAACTTTGTCGACCGCCGCATGGTTTATGTGTAGAGATCCCCTCGTATTCCTAGAGGCACTGGGTTTGGTCTTGGGTATATATTTATTGATCAAATGGGTCACTTTACTATTTTATTTAGCGTAGTGTCTGCATTCTTGTGCCTTAATGAGTCAGGCCAGTGGATACCCTTCATCTCTCTTCTCATCCCGTTGTAATTTCCCTTGTAATATTTGCACCTTGACCTGGCCTTATCTTGAACTAGGTAACAGTTAAATCTGAATGACAACACTATATGGTGACTGGTACCAACTGGGGCAAGGTGTTCCAGTTTGGCCACCATACCCTTCTCGTTTGTTATGATGAGGTCTAGTGGCCTGGGTGTTTGCTCCCCTCTGTAATGTGTCGGGTCTCTAACATGTTGGAACAGAAAATTATCTCTCAGAGTTTCTACAAAAAGAGTGGCAGGGTTTTTCAAGTCATTTGGGGTGGACTCGTTTCTCCAGTCGATGTCGCCATAGTTAAAGTCCCCCATGATAAGGAGGTGGCTAGGGTTGTGCATCGCCTCGTTGTCTATTAAGGCTCTTAAGTTCCTTTGATTTAGTGGGCCACTGTTTGGAGATCTGTAGATACACTCGACAATAAGTCCCCTCCCTTTAGTTTAATTTTACACCACTTGGACTCTTCATTTAACATCCTCTCCCTGTACCCTCACCTGGCTGGCTCTAAGGTCTTACCTAGCATAGATAACCACACCCCTCTTGCAAGTTTCTTGAGAAAGGTTCATAAATGAGTCATATCCAGCAGTACTGAACTCACATTCCTCTGGGTCGATTCTCCTATTCTTGTACAACAGTTCTACAACTCTTATAATATCTGGTTGGTGTACCTTCAGTTGTGTTTCAAACTCCTCTCTCTTATCAAGGAACGTGTCAGTGTTAGTGTACATGACATTCAAGCCAGAATTTGTTCTCGGTAACGTCTCTGCTGTTAGTAGTAACCCCCCAACCCCATTCTCAGAAGCTGCAGCTGCAGCATTTGCTAAGTGCACTGTATTTTGCAGGGTGTGGTTAGAAATGTCATTGTTTACAAGGCACTCTTCTCCTCCCGGCTGATAGGATGAGCTGGTGCCACCTCTCGGGTGGGGGTAAAGTCTCAGTGTGATTTGCAATGAAGTTCTTACAAATGAAAGTTTGAAACCATCCAAATTAAAAAGACAACTCGAGACAAAACACTGAACCCATTGGCAAACCACTTGAGGAGTACTTCCAGAGAAGAAAGGAGGAAATGAAGTTGTCATTAAAAATTCTTAGTAAAGCAACCACTTTTAAGGATAAAGTACAACTGGCATATTTAGTTGCTTATCATATTGCAAAACAAAAAGTGCCTTATGCAGTATGCTGAGAAGTTTCTTCTCTCATCCACTCTGGATATAGTGAGCACAGTTCTTGATGATAAATCTGCAGATAAAATCACGTGTCTCTCTCGGTGATACAACAGTGTCTCGGCAGATAAGTGCTATTGCAGAGGATTTAGAATCCCAGCTGGTTTCACGTCCACCAGACAATTTCCTATCCAACTTGATGAAAGTACTGACATACCCAAATCTACAACATTGTTGGTTTATGTGAAATATGCATGGAAAGATGACTTTTTGGAAGATTTACTCTGTTTGACCTTACCTACACATACTTTGGGGTCAGAGATATACAGAGTGTTAAATGAATGTGTAGTTGGAAAATACAAACTGGATTGGGCTAATTGCAAAGGTATTACAACTGATGGTGCAGCTAATATAACTTGTAAAAACAGTGGGGTTGTGAATAAAATATCAAAGGCAGCAGGTAATGACATGACTTGGAATCATTGTTTCATTTACCGTGAAGCACTGACTGATAAAGGTATCCCTAATAATCTCAAGGATGTTCTGAAAGATGTGGTGAAAGTTGATAATATGATCAAAGGAGGTTCACTGAACAGTCAGCTATTTGAATTGCTGTGCTTAAATATGGGAGCTGATCATTCACACTTGTTGTATCATACAGAAGTTCGGTGGCTTTCCCATGGCAGAATTCTAACAAGGGTTTATGAGCTTAGGATGGGGATTCATTAATATTTCTCAAATCTAGGATCTAGATTTTTTGCTTCCTGGCTTTCTTTGAAGCAAAATCGTCCATAATGTGATCATATGACACTTGTTTCCCAGGAGCATTATATATGCTAATGACTGCAAGCCCAGTAAGCCTATCCTTGTCCATTGTAGACCTTAGGTGTGTTTTGATGAGCTTAAGCTATGAGAAGCTCCTCTCTGCAGAGTGACTGCTATCCTCGGGGCTGTCCACATGTTTGGATGAAGCTCTTTAATCTGCTTTTCATGTATATATTTAAGAATTTCCAATGCTGTCATATTATCAGAGGGTAAGCCTGGTAGATTTCTCATCTCAAAGGCCAGTTCTTTTCCATTAATATCTGACTCTCCACCATAGCTCAAGGTGAAGTGAAGAAAAACTCCAAATTTGTCTCTAACTTCTCCCAGGCTCTGGAACCTTTCATTGGGTTATGTGATGGCTGAGTCTACCACCGTATTGAAAAAAGACCATTCTAATCTTCTCAAAGTATCGGAAATTGGTTCATCTGGAGCTTCATATCCAAAGTGTCTCTTCGTCATTCGAAGTCTCTTTTCCTTTAACACAGCCTCCACATTCATTTCCTCGCACATGTCCTCAGCTGATGCTTGTGCTGAGACAAATCCATTCACAAGGTAGCTCACCAGGGAGGCTTTAATCTTCTTGAGTAAGCTCATAGCCACATCAAGCTGCATGGTAGTATAGACTGGAAGAGTTTCCTCACGTGTTGTATTTGTTGCAGAATATCATACCATACCATGGTGCATATAAAAAAATGGTAAGACCCACCTTCATCTGCCGGTGACTGGGCCTCTATTCTTGTCACAGGGTCTGTGACTTTGTTCCTCATATCCAGCAGGGCCTCCCTTACTTGTTTACTTTGATAACGCACAGCCTCTATAGCTTTGATATGGCTTTCCCACCTTGTATCTGACCATGATTTCAGAGAGATGTCTGCCCTGTTCTTCAGTATTGCCCATCGCTGTGTTGCAGCTGAAAACATAGTAAACAGCTTCTGAAGAATTCCAAAGAACCCTAATGTATCTTGGGAGTTTTTTTACTGCATCAGCAACCACCAAGTTCAGGGTATGTGCACCACAAGGCACAAAGAGTGTACGGGGATTTATAGCCAAAAGCCGTGCTTGCACTCCCTTGTTTTCCCCTTTGAAGTTTGATCCATCATCATAGGACTGACCCTTACTATCAGCAAATGTTATGTTCAAGTTCTTGAGTTTCTCCAGAATAAGGTTAGCCAATCCTTGACCTGCTGTGTCTCTTGCTTCTAAAAAGTCAATAAAATGCTCTTTGATCTCCTGGGTGTCTTCTAGTGTTACAGTCCTCAAGATGACTGACATTTGTTCTTGATGGCTGGTATCAGGTGTACATTCCAGTGTACCCTGTAATAGAATAGTACCTAGACTTTATTACCAGTGTTAAGATTTTCTCCAGAATTTTGCCACTGATTGACTTGATGAGCTCATTTTGAATTATTTTACCAAGATGTCTTCCTACTCCACTCTCAATTTGTTCAATGTGTTATTTCAAAAGTGGATCAAATTTAGCTAAAAGCTCCACTTCTTTCAGGAAGTTCCCATTATCTGGCTTATATAGTGTGTCAGTGGACCTCTCAAGGCAAGATATCTCTCAGTTAATGATTGTATGACACACACACTAAACGTGTGGCAACATCCCTCCAGCGTCTTCTCTCTGCCTTTGAGAGAAATTTCTGTCATATCAATAGTTTTCCCCATTTTAAGGCGCTACTCCAAATCTTTCCACATTCTCATGTGCTTAATTATCTCTGGGCTATTTTCATGTTCTTTAAGTAAATAGCCAATATTCTTCCAATCAGTTAGTCCCTCTTCTATTAACTTGTAATCTTTCACAGAAAATAGTTTGCAACAAAAGCAGTATTGTTTTGTTTGGAGTAAACCAATCAGCTTCGCTTAATCTTTACTACATTCACTAAAATTCTCTGCATGTGGTAGTGATGAAAGCTTCTATTATCATGACTTTTTGGAAAAGGAAAATCTGGGTCTATCTGATTGGACCACTCAGCCAGCCTCAGAGATTTTGAACTAAATTCATGAAGGAAGCATCAGGGGCCCCTTATGGGCTGGGGGCCCCAGGCGGCTGTCTAGTCCGCCTATGCCTCGAGCTGGCCCTGAGTGGGCCAGTGGCGAAGAGGGTAAAAGTAGAAAACACATTAAAAAGGTCAACATTGACAGACTAGGTGTACGGTTCACCTCTGTATCTTTAGACAATCGAAAGAAAGACAGGTTTCTGTACCTTACTGAATTGGTAGAGCACTTAGTAGCTGCACGGTACTGGGGTCCGATTGCAGCTACTAAACACAATAGAAAAATGGTATTTTGCCGAATTCTTAGTTTTCCTCTCCCTTTATTCCCTGCCTGGTAATTATTGTTTACTTTCCGGCTGCTTGGCGGCGCCATATTGTAATGATTGGCAGAGCTGTAGATAGAGTTCAGCCAACCTGGCGCCATGTTGTTACTCAGTATGTGGAAAGCCTTCTCGGGATCTCTCCCACATAGCTTATAAACATGATTATCCAATTGTAAACATATAATTAAAATATATTGACAAAACATCAACATCATCATCATCTACAGTACGAGCGCAAACTTCTTCAACTGAGTAGCAACATGGTGCCAGTTGACCGGATTCTCTCTATTTACAGCTCTGATGAGTGGGTGAATGCATTCGCCCATTGGAGTGAATTATCCTTCTATAATCTGACTCTAGGGTTTCCACAGCAATCGAGGGTCCCATTTTGATTTTGCAAGTCGTCTATTGCCCACAATCCATTTATAATATATATTATCTGTTGATATACACTAAAGGAGTTGATAAAAACAAGTCATATATATTACTGAAGAAAATTATTAAGTCCTTTACATCTTATATGGATTTCTAAAACAAGGAGGAATATATTTCTCATAGTGTCTCGGTGGGGCGCTGGTGGTAGAGGGGTACCGCTCTTGCCTCGCAAGCAAGATGTCATGGATTCGATTCCCGGGCCGGTTGAAGTTGTTTGGACACTCTTCCTAGCCCCCTTGATCCCTGTTCACCTAGCAGCAAAGTAGGTACATGCTGTAAATCGAAAGTTGCGAATTCGTTTTCAGGGACAAGTTGTTGGAGCTTCCAATAGCTTGCTTAGACATGAACCATTGACTCTTCAGGCTTCTATGCCCTTAACTCATGAGACATAAGGCAAGCATGAACTTAAAATGATTCCCTGTTGAGCGCTGTAAACGCTTCTGCGCTTCACCTTACACAAGGATGTTGGGGGGTGGTGCCCAATTAAAAAAAAAAAATAGTGTCTCAGTGACTTAGAATGTGGACGGCTTCTCCTCATGATGTCACCAACTGTCATGTTTTCGTCGTTAGCAGACGATATTCCTCAAAACGGCAGCATTGAATTATCTGAGAATCCTTGAATTTTATTTATTTTTATTATTATTATTATTTTGGGGATTAGCACACAGGTCACTGACTTACATTGGGGCATGGGGGGCGAAAATGTAATAATAATAATTATTCATAGTAAATAGTATTTATAATAAAAATACACAATTGAAAATAAAATAATGATGCAGGTAACAATAATAATAATAACACTGTAATAATAATAACAAAGAACCATAAAGAAATAATAATAAAAAAAATCAATAGTGATAAGTGATATATGTCAGTTGTGTTGTCAAAGTAAGAGAAATAATTGAGACCCTGCAATTGCATCAGTTTTCGAATCGGTGGACGAAAGGCACAATTATGATGTGGTATATCTCGACTTTAGCAAAGCCTTCGACAGAGTCCCCCACGAAAGACTAATTAGAAAGGTAGAAGCACATGGCATCAAAGGTAATATCCTTAAATGGATTAGGGCATGGTTACAGGACAGGAAACAGCGAGTGAGCATTAACGACACTAAATCCCATTGGAGCAACGTCACTAGTGGAGTTCCCCAAGACTCAGTACTTGGACCATTATAATTTATTATATATATTTAAACGACATGGATATCGGCATAGACAGCAACATAAGTAAATTTGCTGATGACACTAAAATAGGACGTGTTATTAAATCTGACGAGGACTCCGCAAAACTACAGGAAGATCTAAGCAAATTTTTCGAATGGTCTGAAAAATGGCAGATGAAATTCAATGTGAACTAATGTTGTAGAGTACTGTATGTGGCCAGTTGTCAATTCTCTTTAGTTGTCTATTTTCTCTTTGTATGGGCACACAAAAGTACATACATGTAGATATCTCACACTCAGGAATGAGGTAGAATAGAAACTCACAATGCATTTTCTGTATATATATTGTTGTACAGTGCAGTGCTAAGGAGTTACTAGGTGAGGAGCAGCTTGCTCAGAGGTCCTGTAGGGCGAGGAGGTTTCTAAGGAAACTGAGTGGTGAGGTGCTGGAGAGAGATCTTGCTGGTCCAGTAGGTCAGAGTAGAATGGTCTCCCTGGCCAGCCACGGCCGTATTTATACAATTTAGAAACATCAGGATTTGGTGTGTGCGTAGCGTGAGAGCCAATCACAGAGGAGGAGGCCAGGCACACCCGGCACTCTGGTCCTAGCGTTGCTACGTGTGCGTCCGTACTGGAGAGTAGGTCTACCAGCATCGCTGGCTGTACGCTGATTGGCTGGTTGACTCGCGGGAGCTCAGTCATCACTCAGTATAGGAGATGTAAACAGGGAAACCAGTTACCAGATGAACAACGATGCCATTGAGAAATCCGACTGCGAGAGAGATTTAAGAGTAATGATAAGTAGGAACCTTAAGCCAAGTAAACAATGTGTTTTTGCTCGTAACAAGGCTAATAAAGTACCTGGGTTCATGCAAAGGAGTGTTAGTTACAAGACTAGCGAGGTCATCTTACGATTATATCTTGCACTTGTGAGACCTCACCTGGATTACGCAGTTCAGTTCTGGTCACCGTATTACAGAATGGATATAGAATCCTTGGATAGAATTCAGAGGAGAATGACAAGACTAGTCCCGGGCAGTAGGAACCTTGAGTATAGAGACAGGTTAAAGCATCTTAATTTGCACTCCCTCGAGAGACATAGCGCGAGGGGCGACCTGATAGAGGTGTATAAATGGAAGTCAGGGCTAAACAAAAGGGACATTACAAAGGTACTCAAACTATCCAACAAGGAGCGAACTCGTAAGAATGGTTTTAAATTAGACAAATTTAGATTTAGGCGCGAAATAGGTAAACACTGGTTTGGAAACAGAGTAGTGGATGAATGGAACAAGTTAACAAATATCACCATTAACTCGAATACGCTGGATAGCTTCAAACTTAGGTTGGATGCTTATATGAGCAATAGGGGTTGGGTGTAAACGGGACTGCCCAGTATGGGCCAATAGGTCCGCTGCAGTTTCCTCCATTCTTATGTTCTTATGTTCTTAATTGTGTAAATGAGGCAGAAAGTCAGATTAGCAATCTGGGACTTGGGGTCACAATTCGTGATGCCATACAGCAGCAGCGTCTACCATTAAACAACACATGATGCTTCCAATATCTTCGCAGGTGGTAGTACGTCACTGTTTGATAGCTGCCCACTGGTAGTAGGTAGCTACCAAACCAGGGGCGCACCCAGAAATTGAGTAGGGGGTTTTCCAAATTACTGAGAAGTCTAGCGAGCGTAGCGAGCCCTTTCAGCTGGGGGGGTCCGTGGGGGGGGGCTCTGTAAGCCCCACGGAAAAAAAATTTGAAATCTGACCAATATTTGACTCCATTTGCACTGAATCTTAGGAAATAATCTGAGGTTGAAGATGGTGTAATTTAGCATCCTAATCTTTGTATATAGACTTATATTACACGATATTAGAAGTCAAACCCAAAGGCGTTTTACCGCTATGCAAAGCCGAAATTGAAAACGAGAGTAGGAGTATCAGACCTAAGGCTTGTGGTTGGTAGTTACGCAGATTCTGACCAGGATAAAGCTGAGGCATTGAACAGCTTCTTTTCCTCGGTGTTCACAAGAGAGGATGCAATTAACCTTACCTGCGTTTGAGGACAGACGGTTCGACACAGCACTGACCCACATTGTGTTCACAGAAGGGGGTATTAGAAATAAACTGTCCAGGCTAAAGGTTCATAAGAGTCCCGGCCCTGACATGGTGCATCCTAGGGTGCTGAGAGAGTTGTGCAACGAGCTTGCAGAGCCCCTGAAGATCCTGTTTTGTAAATGCCTGCATGAAGAAATGGTCCCCAGTGAATGGAAAATGGCTTATGTGAGTCCCATCTTCAAGAAGGGCAATTGGCACTCCATGAACAACTATAGACCGGTGAGCCTGACCAGCATAATATGTAAGGTACTTGAGAGTATTATCAGAGATGCCGCAATGGAACATCTAATACGAAACAATCTTGTAAAGGATTGCCAACACGGTGTTATGCCGGGGCGCTCCTGCTTAACACAATTGCTCAAGGTATTGGATATTTCGACCCATATTCTAGAACGGGGTGGTAATATCGACAATATTTACCTAGATATTGCCAAGGCTTTCAACAGTGTACCCCACAAATGGCTGAAAATCAAACTGTAAGGGTACGGAATTCGGGGAAATGTTCTAGCATGGATAGAAGACTTTCTACATGACCGCAAGCAGTGTGTGGTGATTAATGGTACGAAATCGTCATCCGTACCTGTCACAAGTGGGGTACCACAGGGCAGTGTATTGGGCCTGCTGTTGTATGTTTATTTCATAAATGACATGCCTGACGTTGTACACTCCTCCATACAAATGTTTGCCGATGACGCTAAGTTATTTCGGGAAATTAAGAACCAAGCAGACTGTGAAGAGCTGCAGAAGGACCTCTGTGGGTTTCGGGAATGGTCAAAGGAATGGCTACTGAGATTCAATGTCACGAAGTGTAAGAGGATGCACCTGGGGCGTACCAACGGTAAGGAGGCGTATCATATGTCCCAACGGGACGAAGAAACTGCACTAGTTGAGACTGAATGTGAGAAGGACCTAGGTATGTATGTTGACAATGAGCTGAAGTTCTCGGGCCATTGCGAGAAGAAGGTAAACCAGGCAAATAAATTATTGGGTTTTTAAGAAGGTCGTTCAGGTATCTAGATGGTCCGTCCCTAGTAACGATCTTCAAGAGTGAAGTGCTTCCCCATCTGGAGTACTGTCACCCCGTCTGGTCCCCGACATATGCTAGGGACTGTCAGATGGTTGAAAATGTTCAAAGGAGGGCCACCAAACTGGTGCCTGCACTTCGGCACCTCAGCTACCCTGAGAGATTGGAACGCCTGAACTTGCCTAGCTTATATTACAGACAGGCAAGGGGTGACCTAGTTGAGGTGTGTAAGCATCTCAGGGGGCACTACTCGGTCGAGTGTCCTTACTTGGAACTGGCGGATGCTCGCCCCACAAGGGGTCACAGCTCAAGATTGAAGAAGCCGCAAGTCCAGAAAACTGTGAGGGCAAACTTTTTCGGAGTGAGGGTTGTAAACTCTTGGAACAATCTACCAGAGAGTGTTGTGACGGCACCGAGTGTGAGCTCTTTCAAGACAAGACTTGACCAACACTGGAGCGGGTTCTGGTACATTCAGGAACCGGTGCATGCACAGTATTTGCCAACAGTGCGTGACAGAGACGTGACCGATCGCCCGGGCGGCTAGCGAGCCGACCTTTTGGTGAAGAGGATAAATGAAAAGGAAAAGTAATCAGAGACGTGACCAATCGCCCAAGCGGCTAACGAGCCGATCAGTGGCGAAGAGGATAAAACTAAAACTAAAAACAAAAAAAATTTAAAATATTTTATTTACACAATTTTAAAATACATGAATTTACTGCTCTAAATATAGAGTATATAATATGGTTATTACTGTACTGAATGTGTAACAATCATTAAGCATTTTAATACTTGTATATAATGACTAACTAACATTGAACACTAACAGAGCTCATAAAATTTGCTTAACAGTTTTTGAACACCCATAAAATACATTGCCTTTGTTTTTCTGCAAGTACATTGGCAAATTTCATCTTCCTGGGATTTCTCTGTGCAAATGTGTCAATTACTTGGTTTATATCCACTGGTATATCTCGGTGCATGTGCAGTAATGTCAGGCCTGTCAGACTCTCATTCCCCATTGTTGATCTGAGTGTTGTTTTTATTCGTTTCAATCCACTGAATGGTCTTTCTGCAGAGCATGTCGTTACTGGCAGGGTGCACAGGATAATGAGCAGGGTCCTCACATTGGGGAACATGGAACTTGATGTTTGGGAGAGGGTGGTGGTCAGTGTAGTTGGAAGACTGGTTGGGCCCTGTTCTTTGGCTTTGTTTTCCCACCTGACACGCCAGATGTGTACCTCACTGTTGACACTGCCAGCAAGGTAGGTAGATAACAGGTAGCCTCACTCCCATAGGATCTACACTAATGAAAATAAAAATGAAATTTTTATTTACGTATTTTTGAAGGCCTATGATGGTATTAAAAGTTGTACAATAAATGTATGGAATGGAGATTTTTTGTTTTATTTTAATTGGAGCCACTGATTAAATATATAAAATAAATATAAATATCTTACAGTGTAACCCCACTTTACGCGGTCAATTGAACCCACGGAGGCCCGCGTAAAGCGGTAAACGCGTAAAGCGAACAACAGAACATATGGGATTAATTGAAATAGAGACTGGGCCGACCCCCAATATCCACTTTTTCCTGACACAATACGTACGTTTTAGTAAAAATAACATCTTAACTTTATGATGGTATGCACACACATAATATAGAAGAGAAATATCAATAAGAGAATAATATACAGCTAGACCCCGACTTACGACTGCTTCGACTTACAACCGTCGGGACTTACGACCGCCGCAGTTGTGACCATTTTTTTTTCTTTTTTTTTTTCCCCAAATGACACGCATTTTCTATACCGAAACGTTTCCAGTTAATGTAGTCTCCATGTATAATTAGAAAATTATGGGGGCCCCATGTGCATTCAGCTGACTACATTAAAGGTAAGTGCTCAGTCACACTGTATCCATTCCTCATTATTTATTACTTTCACTGTACTTTATCCATTCCTCATTATTTATTACTTTTACTGTACTGTATTTCATTGTAGATTTTTTATTTAATTTTTTTTTTTTTTTATCTATGTCGGACTTACGACCATTCGGACTTACGACCTGGATTTGGGGGTCTAGCTGTACTGTACCAGGTAAAAGAAAAATCAAGGTTTAACACTTACGTCATGGTACGTTAGGTTAGAAAAAATCACGGTTTAACACTTACGTAAGGTTAGGTTATGTTTTAAAAAATCAAGGTTTAACACTAACCTAAGGTTAGGTTGTGTTAGGAAAAATCAAGGTTTAACACTTACATTAGTAGAAGAGATGGGTCGACGTACAGGAATGGAGGCTGGTTCTCAGGCAGAGGGCAGGCTACTGGCTCTCAGGTGAGTCACCATCACTCATCCACACTTGTCAGGGCCTCCCTGACAAATCCTCAAAGTCACCATCACTGTCTCTGTCACTATCACTGGCTTGGGCTGGCTGTGGTGGGTTGCGGGCGAAGAACTCGGTAATACTTTGTTGATGGCTAGTGTTGATGGTGTCATGATACACCTTGATGTAGGGCTCCATAGTCTGCAACAGCTGGGTAGTGAAGACTTCATACCGGTTATCGTCGGGAAGGAGGAGCTTCAGTTTCTCTACACACTCGATGGCACCCCTTACATTACCATGCGATAACTTGCGTTCTTCTCGGGATGACACACCACCTGTCTCTTCACTGACGTGATCGTCTTCTAACATCTCGTCAGCAGTCACCTCAGGATCCCTGATCACCTCCAAGATGTCTTCGTTGGTGGTCTCGGAAAAGCCTGCAGCTGTAACACTCTGCGCAGCTTCTCTGGCAAGGTCCACTGCTACTGCAACAGGTTGACTCTGCCTCCCACCTGGGATACCTTGCAACACATGTCTCCATGCGTGATGAACCGTTGCTACAAACAGCTGATCCCATGCCTCCACCAAGAAGTCCACAGCTTTTTTGATGTTAAATTTCCTCCAAAAGTGTTTGACAAGAACTTCTTGCTCTGCCAACTGTTGTTCCTCGTCCTCGTCGCTCTTGCTATCGGTGTCACCCAGGTTACGCAACTCATCCTTGGTGTTGTATAGTCGTTTAGGAGCTTAAACTTCTTTGCAGCATATGCAGCTTTCACATGGTCCATGGGCTACATTAATGACGGAGTGTTGGGAGGAAGGAAGACCACTTTTACTTTGGGGTGACGATCCAACAGTAGGGGCGAGTGTCCTGGTGCGTTGTCAAGCAGCAATAAAATATTGAATGGAACATTCTGTTACTCACAGAATTTCTTGACGTCGGGAACGAAACAGTCGTCAAACCGGGAGAGGGACAGAGTAGAGAACATCCAAGCCTTACGTGCGGTCAGCCAGTGGACATTTAGCTTGGTCATGTCCATGTTCTTGTAGGCGTGTGGCTTGCGGGCTGTGTGGATCACCAATAACTTGAGTTTACAGAAACTGGAGGCATTGGTGGTTAAGAGGACGGTGATGCTCTCCTTCTGCAACTTCCGACACTTGCTGGCAGACTTGACAACAAAGGTCTTGGAAGGTAGCTTTTTCCAAAACAGACCGGATTCGTCCATGTTGAACACCTGGTCGTCAGTGTACTGTCCTTCCTCCATAATCTTGCGTAAGAACGGAGGAAAATCCCTAGCTGCAACACGGTCAGCACTCGCTTTTTCACCACCAATGTTAATGTTGGTGATCTTGTTCCTCTTCTTAAACCTGTGCAACCACCCAGAGGAAGCATTGAAGGGTTTGGGCTCTGCAATTTCCATCTTACGTACAGTTCACGTGCGTACTCCTGAACTGAGTGCGTGTCGACCGCCATATTCCGTTTTGCCTGACGAATCAAGTAGCTCACAAGTAACTTCTCCGTCTTGAGAAGCACCTTGTTGTGGCAATGCTTGATCATTGAAGCACCTGCAGACTTTGTGATGTTCATGTGTTCTTTTATCTTGGCTGCATCCTTCTTTATCGTCTGGATCGTAGATTCGTTCACACCATGCTGGCGTGCCAAATCAACCTGTCTTGTTCCTGTCTCCAACTCTTGGATGATCTTGTACTTCACCTCGTAGCATAGGGCACGTCGTATCTTCTTTGGCTTAGGGCGGCTGGGTCCAGGTAATGCAAGGTTTTTCTGTGGTGGTGGTGGTCCGGTGGCAGCCATTCTTATGGAACGATCGATACCGATATACACGGTGTAGCCCGGAGGGGTAAACTGACCCGGGTAGGTCAAGGGGGCTTCATCCCTCCCGCGGCAGGGCAAGTCATATTACATTAAGCCAATCACAGCTAGCGGGGAGGGAGGTATGGATGCGTGGCCCAATCACAGTCCGATACGTCATATGACGTCACCGATAACGCAACAAAGACATACACTGCGCAACCTACTCGCGCCGCTTTCTCAACATGGCGGGAGAATTGAATCCCAAAATGGCACAGCGCGAGATGACTGCCAACCGCTCTCCGCGTATATGAGTAGATGCACCACGTAAAGCGGGAATTCCGTTACTGGCGGAGTACCACATAAATGTAGAAACGCGTAAAGCGGGGTATTACTGAACTTGCAACCGTTGGATTTCATCCAATGTCACTGATTGGCTAGCGATGACATCACTTATTAAGTTCCGCCCACTGAGTTACATCAAACAGTAGAAGCAGGATATTTACAAGTGAAAGTGGAGTGTTTTTCTTTTATAACAATGATTTATTGCGCTGTAGCCACCTGCAAATTCTACTCAGAAAAGAAGAAAAAGTTTGTATCTTTTTATTCATTCCCTCAGGACATAGAGTTACGGGCAAAGTGGCTAGATGCCTGTAAAAGAAAAGATATAAAAAACACCAAACAAGTGAAGTCGTGGCATACGATATGTTCAGTGCATTTTAAATCTGAATGTTTTAATTACCATTTAGCTTTCTTTAAACCCGCACTCACGTCCAACAATAAATCTACCAGGATTAGGAGGTGAAATCAAGAATGCTACAACGTACGAAGATCATATATTGTAAGTACATTAAATGTGCATACGTTTTGTTTCCTGTTTTATGTATAATGTATTATGCATTTTCAATTGTCAAAATATAACTTAATATGAATCTAGTAGACTATTACTGTGGGCTATTTTTTTTATAAATGATAGTCATGTATCTCATCAGACAGTAGCCTATAATGTTCTCTATATGTAGGAAGCCTATACGGTACTTAAGCAATTATTATGAGAAAAGTTGAACCTCTTAATTTTCAAATACTGTATATATTCGTACCCCTAAGGAACTTCCTGTAGCTTACTATATAGTCTAGTGTAGACCAGTGCTTTTTTTAATGTATAATTATTTAAATAAACTTCTATATTATATTCTAGTATAGACCATTGCATTTGCTTTCATATGTGACTTGGGTGTCAAAAGAAATTGTGTACTGTACTGCAAGTGTTGTATTATAGCTATGGCAATTATATACAGTATTTACATTTTGTGAGAATGATATTATTAACTGTAGCCTATAATTAAACTATTTGTCAGTATTACATTGAATACTGAAATACTCGTTTAGCCTACCAGATAAAATTGGATTAAGGGGCGTGGCTTAGCAATCTCGAGAGTAGAGTTGACAATTAGTGAATTCCTATGGGCCTGCGTGAGGCTACCTGTTATCTACCTACCTTGGCTGCCAGGGGATGGCAAGTCTGCCCGGTAGAGGTCAACCAGCTCCTGTTTCCCTCTGCTGGTGTCACAGTTGCCAAGATGGATGGGATAATGCTGAGTCCCTGGAAGGCTTTCTGGTGTAGGTGGGTGAACCTCATCTCCAGCTGTGCCAGGAGATTATCTAGGAATGGAATGGCCACAGTTCTCTTGTAGTATTCAGCTGGTCCGTCAGCTGATATGTTGTCTCGGTGTTGTTGGCGTTTGCAGCGTCTGGGCATGGAAGGTGTGATACTGTAGTGGATTCCTCCCCTACAAAAGCTGTTTGTCGCTGACTAGCCGACCCTCGAATAACCCAATGTATGCCTCGTGGTCGAGGTCAGCAACCAGCGCCGCCTTACATGACTGAGGTCAACTATTAAGTCACGCCTACCTCCGCTATATTAGACCTCACCTCGTGGTGACCTCTCTCTTTTTACCTACAGCCACCAGCAAGCAACACCTCCTCCCCCGCTCCTGCCTGGCGGCTCCCGCTCCAGCCGGCGACCATGGCGACCCACAAGCTGGTCCTCCTCTGAGCACCCTCACCAACCAGCTCTCTCTACTCAACGCTTGTAACCATGCTGCCTTCCCAGCACCAAGCTGCATTGTACATCCAATACAATATGTATACAGAGAGCACATTGTGAGTTTCCTTTCTCCATCCCATCCTGAGTCTGAACAAATATCTCGTACCCTACAATGCCTACAGCCTCACACAGCTGTTCTGCCTGACAAAACCATTCAGTGTAGTGATCATCCATGTTGTTTCGGACGTCTTGTAATGCTGCTTTAAAATAGTTAACTTCACTGCTGGCCTCAACTATGTCTTTAGCCTCTGCCTGAAGGCTAGTGGTCACACCTTTCAGGTACCTTAGTGCATTGTCGGTGATCACCAGGGACACAATGAACACTGTGCTGGTGATGGCGAGCAGCAGGGTCTGGGCATCAGTCAGTGAGTCTGTGGACCAGATTGCAGGACCACCCTCCACAATCTTCTCCAAGCAGGCCACCACTGTGGGATGTAACTCCACAAAGGTTGCTAGGGCATCTAGGCGTTCCACCCAACGAGTACGGCACAGGTTTTTCAATTTGTGTCTTGATTCAAGCTGGGTCTCCAGGACAGCTGCCTCAAAATCATATGCTCGTTTAGGATGTCCTTTCATAAAAGTTGAGATCCTGTCCACAGTACCCATCATATTCCTGACACTGGTGATCTGGATGGACTTAACAACAGCTAGGTTGAGGGCATGTGATGAACAATGCTGGTAGAGGGCCAAGGGATTGGTCTCCTTAATGATATCTGCTGCCCCTTGGAGCTGCCAGCCATGTTGCCAGCTCCATCTTAGGCCTAACCTCTGAGATTGTTGATGTCAAGTCCATACCCTGTGATGCGGTTTGTTATCTTCTCTGCTAGTATTCTGCCAGTAACCCCAGTGTCATGGTGCATGGGAATGGCAGAGGTGGTGGAAGTTACCGTGGGTTGGGGTAAGGTCAGGTAAGTTCACCCAACCTTCGTGTTACTAAGGTGTCGCCAGGTCAGGCATGGGTTGGCCGCACCATGCAGTACCTGGAGGGCGGTTTCCGGGCAACCAGGAAACCCCCCTGGGTGCGCCACTGCAAACAGGGAGTACTACCGCTTGGGAAGATATTGGAAGCATTGTCTAATGGTAGATCCTGCTGCCATATGGCATCACGAAAATTGTGACCAAGTCCCAGGTTTTCTGATCTGCCTTTCTGCCTCATTTACACACAATTGCAGGGTCTCAATTGTTTCTCTTACTATTGACAACATAGCATACATGTATTGTTTCGCACTTTTGATGTTTTAAATTGTTGTATTTATTTATTATTATTATTATTATTGTCATTATTATTTTAATATTTTATTTTATTTTGTTTTATTTCTGATATAAATGTACTTACTATGGATTATTATTATTAGTATAAGTATTATTACATTTTCGCCTCCCATGCCCCTAATCCCGATGTGGGTCAGTGACCTGTGCCCAGGTGGGCTATTCCCCGTTAAAAAAGTAAATAAATAAATAAAAAATACTATCTTAGCTGCCTGTAGTGGATCCTCTCCCCTACAACTCCCAACTGAGCTCCGGCCGCGCGCCTGTAGCGTATTGTCGTGGCAGGTTGTCAGGGTCTCTTATTTGGCCTCGCAACGTCCGTACATGAAATATATCCAACACTCAGGATTGAGGTAGAAATAGAAAATCACAGTGTTTCTCGTATATATATTGTTGCACAGCACAGTGTTAAAAAGATACTAAGTCAGGCGAAGCTTGCTCAGAGTTCCTGTAGGGCAAGGAGCTTTCTGAGGGAGCGTGTGTATGGAGCTGTTGAGATATGTTGCTTGCTGGTGGCGGTAAGTAGAAAGAGAGAGGTAGGTCACCATGAGGTCAGGTCTTATATAGCGGAAGTAGGAGTGGCTTAATAGTTGACCTCCGTCATGTAAGGCGGAGCTGGTTGACCTAGACCACGAGGCATACACTGGGGAATTCGCGGGGTCGGCTACTCAGCGACAAGCGTTTGTAGGGGAGGAATCCACTACACGCCTACCAGCCAATCAGCGTACAGCATACATACATACATAAAATGCTAGTGATAGGGGGGAAGGAGGTTCAGGGGAAGGATAAAGGGAGAATTGACGTGAATTTTAGGAGTAGAGAATAGGTGCAGTGGCTAAACACCGCTTGCGTGAGGGAGTTTAAGTTGGAGGCAGCAGCAACTCGCCTGGACGCGGCTAGGATGTGGCAGGACAGAGTCAGGTTAGTGTCAGGACAAGCGTCAGGTGCGTGTTGGGTTGGGCCATGGATTCTCAGTGCTTGGTCGGCTTGATTGTGTGTGTTGTTTTCTTGTTTGGAGGAAATGTCTTGGTCTTCTGTCTTGGTATTCTTCGTAGCTTGAAGTTGATTTTCTTCTAACTCTCCTCCTCTTCTTGCACTCTTGAAGTGTCCATTCATTCATGTTTGGGTCTTGTTGTTCGTCTTCCTCGTGTCTTATGCCCTCATAGGTGTGGAAGAAGTAGGAGACGGTGAGGTTGACCACGTGGGCTTCAGCTCCACGGGCCTCGTGGTGTTCTTGATTCTGTGTGGCGGGTGTCTTTTCTTGAGTTTTCTTTTCTTGGGTTTTCTTATGTTGGTTTTTCTTTTCTACTGGTTTTTTCTTGTCTTGGGAGCGTACAGCAAGGAGGGCCTCTTTGTAGCTCAGTTTCTTGTCAAGTCGAGCCTTGGCTATCCTGCATTCCTCCTTCCATTTCGGGTAGGTCCGATCGGCGGAGGGTTGTGGGCCGCCACAGGCAGCGCATTTTTTTTACTGTGTTGGGGCAGACAGTGTAGTGGTGTCCGGGGCTGCTGCACAGGGAGCAGGTGTCCTCCTGCGCCTCACACTTGTTGACAGTGTGTCCATAGTGCTGGCATTTGTAACAGCGTTTCGGTCTGCAGTAAGGCTTGACTGGCACAGTTACCCACGCCAGTTGAGCCTCCTTGGGTAAGGTTGTATGGTGTCCGATGAGGGCAGTGGTTTCGGACAGCTTCTTCACAACTTGGAGTTGCCCCTTGAGGAGCTCACTCAGCTCTGCTTGGTCCACGTGGGCAATTTCGGCGTGGGAGATTACTCCCAGCTTCAGGTTGTCCCACTTGTAGGCAATCATTTTAAATGGAATGCCGTTGATGTCTGGGATCTCCGCGAGCTGTACGGGCATACCCTTCTCGGCGAAGGTGATCTTGATGTCACCATGGAGCTTCAGTCGCTCCACCTTGGTGACCCCCATGATCTCATTAGTTTCAAAGAACTTCTTGAGAACTAGGAGGTTTAATTTCTTGGGGCAGGTCGGCGTATCCGGACGTATCTGCGCCACGTTATCAAACTTGTAACCGTTCATGGTGAGAGAGGGTTAGAGAGTCACCTGCGGGGCAGCATACATATACATAAAAGCTAGTGACAGGGGGGAAAGAGGTTCAGGGGAAGGATAAAGGGAGGATAGAAGTGAATTTTAGAAGGAGAGAATAGGTGCAGTGGCTAAACACCGCTTGCGTGAGGGGGTAGGCAATGTGCCCTGATGGTGTAACAATCACAATCAGGACGAGGCAGAGGGAGGGCGGGAGCAGGACCGGGCAGGCAAAGGGCCATTGCGGGTGCTCTGGTTGTCGTCTTAGCTTAGGCAGTGTTGGCAAAGCAGAGGAAGAACCGCCCCGCCACGGCGGTGGCGCAAGCCGAGAAGCGCAGGTAGACGGACGCACAGGCACACACGATCAAAGTAACAGAGTAGGTGAAAAATGGAAATGTAGCTAGTTGTAGGGTTGTTTGGAGAAAGATGAAGGTAAAGTCTTTGAGCTATGTTAAAGAGGAACGGAGCGAGTTGGAGGAAGGGTTTTGAATCTTTGAGCTTGAAATGTCAAAGTATTCGTAGTAAGGAAGGATGAGCGTATCGTAGGAGAGTTTTTAGTAATAGCAGGAGACACATTTGAGCTTTTTTGTCAAATTATAAACGGAGATGAGAATGAGATATAGGTTGATTGGTTTCAGTCTTGAGTTAGGTCGATTTTGTTGAGAGTGGCTGTCACAGAGGTTGGGTATGTTTGATTTGGTTCTGGAGAGTTGTTGTATTAAGTAGGGCTTTGTTTGGGGGTGGGGGTTATGTTTGCAGATTGGTTGTTGGGGGTGGGGAGTTTGTATTTGGGGATTGGTTGGTGGTGGAGGTGGTATGTTGATTTGTGCCGAGTTGGGATTGCTTAAGGGGTTGTTGTGTGTGTGTGTCAATATAGTAAGGGGTGAGGGAAGGGAGGATAATTGTTGTAAGGTCAGGTATGGTGAGTTGTTGGGAGGATTTTTTTGGGGGGAGGAGAGGGGCTTTGGAGGTTGTAAGGTTAATTTATAGTATGGTAGGATTTCTTAGGGGTGATATGATTTGTGTGGCTAATGAATAGTTGTATTGAGTTAAATGTACATTTTTTTTTTTATTAATGGGGGGGTCGAAGGGGGTTGTTAGAAAGGTCGGGTATATTAAGTTTTTGTTTTGGGAGGATTGTTGGAGTTGATTAGTGGTTGGATAAGTTGAGTTAATATTTTTTTTGGAGGAGGAATTGTGAGTAAGATTGGATGGGTTAAGTTTTTCTTTTGGGAGGATTGTAGGTTTTATTAGTGGTTGGCAGGGTTGGGTTATTGCTTTCTTTCTTTTTCCTTTTGGCTTGTAAAGGTCTTCTGCAATTTGCATGGAGGGCTTTTGCAGGTATTGTGCATTCCTGGTCCCATTCTTTGAGGGAGAGGGTTTGTGTACAGGGGGGCAGCTTAGTTCAAGTTTAGAAGCTCCAAAAGTTGTTGGTAGCGAAAGTCAGAGCGGGGAAGATGACAGAGGAAGGAGCAGGAGGTTAGGAAGGGAATTGTGGTGGGAGAGATAGTGCCGTGGCATTACACGACTGCGTTTATGTGGTTAGCGCATAGCGCACGTATTTGGTTTTGTCTGTGTTGGGTGTGTGATCCTCGGGTCACCACTCCTCCGGATTGTGTTAGTTCAAGTTTAGAAGCTCCAACAACTTTCCCTGAATACGATTTCGCAAACTTTCAATTTACAACAGGTACCTACTTTACTGCTTGGTGAACAGGGACCAAGGGGGCTAGGAAGAGTGTCCAAACAACTTCCACTTGCCCGGGAATCGAACCCGTGACATCTTGCTTGCGAGGCAAGAGCGGTACCGCTTCTACCACAAGCGCCCAGAGGGGGGCAGCCAGCTACGCCGAGAGACTAGGTCTATGCAGTGGACGTAGGGGTACGATCGCCGACCTAGTCTCGACCTTCAACCTCCAGCTCAGGATCAGAGCGTTTCACACCTTACGCTTAAGCCACCGTGATTGGCCCTCGCGCTACGAGCACCTCATATCCTGAGTTTCCTAAATCACATAAATACGGCCCCGGCTGACCGGGGAACTAGGTGATAGCAAAGCCAGCCTCCAGAAGGAGGACCTCAAAAAAATAACTCTGGAAGCCATAGCCACCGAGACACCGGCTGATGCAGCATCATACTTCACAGACGGCTCGGTGGATCCAAAACATCATACATCCGGAGCGGCCTTCTACACTCAAGGTCAGACCCTCGGATGGAGACTTTCTTCTGACTGCTCCACCCTACAAACAGAGCTAGTAGCAATCTCAAAGGCCCTACAACACGCTGCAACACAACACAACAAGTCCATCATAATTCACACGGACTCGAAATCGGCCATGCAGGCGCTGCAACACAGTCAACCAAGAGACAACGTCCACATCATAACCTCGATCCTCGCACAGCTACAGGAATTCCAAAGACAAAACCGCCCAGTCGTCCTACACTGGATTCTCAGTCATGTAGGGGTTGGGGGAAACGACGTGGCAGACGAAGCAGCCAAGGCAGCCACACGTTCTAGTAGCGTACACATTCAAGTTCCAGCAAGTGTGCAACAGATCAAGAATCACCTCAGAAAGACTAGCAAGCTCCACATCCAAAAGAGCTTCCTTCACGCATTCAACGCTGGTTCCCAATCAGCCAAATGGTACATGGCGGCTACAAAAGGGGAACCACCTTTCGCAGACAAGAAAACACCAAGACAAACCCAAGTTAGCCTTCATTGATTACGACTAGGGTGCAAGTGCTCCTGGCAGATGATCGGAAATGACGTCATGGAATGCACCTACTGTCAGAAGCCAGCAGCCAACCCACTTGAACACTATCTCTTTGACTGCGAAGTCACACAAAGCCTCCGAAACAGAACTCAAAACTCCCAAGGAGCACACACAACACCAGCGGCCACTCTAACCCGAAAGGCCCAAACAAACCACATTCACAACCTTTTCCAGGTCATCACACGATACCCACCACCCAGATAGCTTAGAAAGTATCCTCTCCCAGCAAGTGCGGACCCCAGTTCGGGGGGCGCGCCACTCCAAAACTGACCACGTCCAAGAGTGGGGGGTTGGTGGTAAGCGTCCACTGATCGGGGGTCCGCTCATACTTGCAACCTGCAGTATCCTTCCAATCTGCAGGTAGGACTGTAGTGGATTTCTCCCCTACAAACGCTGTTTGTCGCTGAGTAGCCGACCCCGCGAATTCCCCAGTGTATGCCTCGTGGTCTGGATCAACCAGCGCCGCCATACATCACGGAGGTCAACTACTAAGCCACGCCTACCTCCGCTATTTAAGACCTGACCTCGTGGTGACCTCTCTCTTCTTCTAGCTACAGCCGCAGCAAGCTACACCACCTCCTCCGCCGCTGCCTGGCGGCCCTCGCTCCCGCCGGCGAGCATGGCGACCCACAAGCTGTCCTCCTCTGAGCACCCTCACCAGCCAGCTCTTTCTACATCACGCTTGTAACCACGCTGCCACTTCCCAGCACCAAGCTGCATTGTACATCCAATACAACATGTATACAGAGAGCACATTGTGAGTTTCCTTTCTTCATCCCATCCTGAGTGTGAACCCAAACATCCCATAACCCACAGGACCACCTCCAATCCCAATCCGGTCTGGCTGCTCCAGGAGCTCCAGCCGGAACCACCAAACGGGCCGCCTATAGGCAAAGGCCCGTGTCGGACTACGGTCCGACATCTCAACAACAACAACAACAACAACCGGGGAATTCTTCCTACACTTGACTACCGGACCAGCATCATCTCTCAACAGCACCTCACCACTCAGCTTCCTCAGAAACCTCCTCGCCCTACAGGACCTCTGAGCAAGCTACTCCTCACCTAGTCACTCCTAAGCACTGCACTGTACAACAATATATATACAGAAAGCGCATTGTGAGTTTCTATTCTACCTCATTCCTGAGTGTGAGATATGTACATGTACGTACGTTTGTGTGCCCATACAAAGAGAAAATAGACAACTAAAGAGAATTGACAACTGGCCACTTACAGTATGCTACATGCCTACTACTTAGTACCTGTCACGAAAAACTTTATTTGTGGGATTTAATTGAA
This sequence comes from Homarus americanus, assembly GCF_018991925.1. NCBI lineage: Eukaryota > Metazoa > Arthropoda > Malacostraca > Decapoda > Nephropidae > Homarus > Homarus americanus. The sequence continues at coordinate 9,045,815 of NW_024738608.1, read as the reverse complement.
TGTACACATCTGCTTAAAAATATAGTGTCTCATTTACCATTATATTTATTTGTATTACTTTTATTTATTGCAAACTAGAGAGAGATTGTTTTTGTAAATAAGGAATTGTCGGTGTGTGGCACAGCGAGTGGCGTGACGTCACTGATCATAACACTGTCTTGACGTACTCAACACCGCGCCTTGTCTTTCATCTCCATCTTAAAAAGTTATAGTAGTATTATATTATATCATGTTATAAGTATGTTTTTGGTTCATATATAGGACTAACCCACCAGGGGCTGCATAGCACCGATGCGACCGTTTCATCTCATGTCCAGAAAATTCCTCAAATTTCACCATATCATAGTAAGTTCTTTCTGTTTAATATACCGGGGAGGTTAGGTAAGGATAGGTAGGTTTGTTTGGTTAGGTCTGTTCTTCATACCCACGAATGTTAAGTAGCGTTTATTTTAAAAATTTTAAATTTTTTAACATTTCCACAAACTATAACAGTGTCTACTATAATATGACAATGAAAATCCGACGTTTTTATAATTGTTTTCAATCAATTTCGCTCACGGGTTAGTCCTATATAATTACCATGTATTTTTCTGAAGATGTGGCTTATGGAGTTTATTTAGGTATTCAGTTTAATATGATGTTAGGGTAGGGCGGACGCTCATACGGTGAGTGTTTATTGTGTGAGCGCCAAAAAACTATCCTTTTATGGGGTTATTTTATTTACAGAACATTTCATGCTTGAATAGATACAGGAATATCATTCGATGAGGCAGTTAGATATGAATCCTCCATGTCTTAACTACTGGCCTGACTCTATAGAAAAAAAAAAGGTAAATTTACAGTTTCAACCACAACTGCTGTTCGACCATAGATTTTTTTTTTCCCTTGGTATTTGGTGTGATTCATTCTAATTTGCCTTACATTTCTGTCGGAAATGAGTCGTTTTGGAGTTATCACTCCCCTATAGAACCTGACCTAACCAACCAAAGAAACCTACCTAACTTTACCTAACCAACCAAAGAAACCTACCTAACTTTCCTAACCAACCAAAGAAACCTACCTAACCTTACATAACTTTCTAGCCATCTCCACCATATTAGACAGAAAATACTTATTTGGCAAATATTTAGTAGTTGCCAATTTGCCACCACCTAATGGACTTTTGAAAATGGGTTTTTATCGTGTAAATCTTTGTGTTAAATACAAATATTACCTTCATTGCCATCGGAAATGAGCAGTAGTTGAGGTATTGAACAAATGTGGAAGGTCGAACAATTTAAAGACCTAAAAAAAAAACTTACCTAATCTAACCTAACCCCTAGTGCAAGAAACTACCTTAAGTAAGAGATACAGAGGATAGAGTGATGGGACTTGAATGAGGAAGTGGTGTCTTCGTCAGTGTCCGTCTCTTCACGCTAATCGGCGCGGACAACTATGGCATCCCATCAACACACACTGATTGGCCAAGTATTAAAAAATTGAAGTTAAAATAACTCAAAAACTATAAATTTACGACGGAAACGTAATAGAATTAAATTTTTTTTATCTATCTCCCCATACAGTATATGACTCAATAATCAATTAGGTGGTGGCAACTACTAAATATTAATGATGTATTTTGATATCTGGTACAAATGAAAGCAGCTTTGTTGAAGCATCATGGTGTAATTTTACGTTTTTTGTGGACATGAAAGTATGCTCAAATCGAGTGGGTCAGTTGTAAACAAACAGACGATTTACTTTAATTTCTTACGTGAATTTACTCAGTTAATATCCATTTGCGACGGAAGTGGTATTGGAAAAAGTTGTTCCTCTTGATGAGATATAACTAATGGTAAACACAAAATTGCTCTAACCGAGTTGGGGCTGAAACTAAAATAATATAAAAAAACTAGGGTGGATTTGTTAGGTTCAGCTACCTAGTCTGGTATTAATATCGTTTCAGTCATCCAGCAATTTTTAGGATTTTAAGTTTAGGAATCAGTAGTTTAGACAATTCTAAGACCCTTTACTTCTACAGTATAGCATTTCTTCCGCTTGTGATTACTTCCGAGAAAATCGTAATAAATTGTTTGATAATCGTCGTATTTTTTTCCAAGTTCTTGCTGATGTTACCACTGTCTGAGTGAGCTCCTGTGTGCTTGTTTATTTCTTTATTGGTTACTATGCTGTATTATGCATGTGCTAGAGTCTTTGGACTTTGATTGGTGGGTATAATTTTGGATCAACCAATCACAGCTCAGTATAGGCCCCTGGCAGATCCCCCTACAGTCAGAGAAAGAGCGGCCAGACAGTGCGACTTGTGTATGATGAGGAGGATCTCATGAACCCAACTCTGAGTCTAATTATGGTAAGGTTTAGGGTTAGGTTTGGTTAGGTTGAAATAGGTTAGGTTTAGGATTATTCTGACCTTAATTTTTATCGCAAATTTACTATTTTATTTTATTTTCCCCCCACCCAAAACCCAATTATTATTATTTTTTCTCTGAAAGTAATCATGAGCAGAAGAAATGCTATAGAATTGTATAAACTATTGATTTCAAAACTTAAAATCCTAAAAATCTCTGGATGACTGAAAAGATATTTTTACCCCTAGACATCCTAAGTACAGTAATACTTAAAATTTCAGTAATTTGTGACGACTTTAAGAAATTTCTTTTAGATCAATAATGCTTTCTTACCTCATGAAACTAACAAAAAATGAGTGGTCATATTTCACTTGTTGCCACTAAACAAATCTTGGGAATTTTATAGTTGTAATTATTAGTTTTGACAATTCTAAAATACTTTTCTTCAATGTAATTTCTGACACAAATTATGTATGAGTGGATATTTAACATTTTATTATGTATGAAAATTGTCCTTTCATTTGTTGCCACCAAACGAATCTCAGGAAATTTATACTGTATTTGCAATCGGTAGTTTTGGCAATTCTAAGACACTTTTCTTCAATGGCATTCTTGGTGCAAATTACGTTTTAGTGAGATATTTATCATATTATTATATATGTTCGTAAGTGGCGGTACTCACCCAGAACAACAAACAACGTGCCGGAACACAACCAGAACTTGAAACAGCTGTAGAGCTCCCTCGGTTAGGTTAGGTTGATTCAAAATTGTTTTTATGATGGTTTTTATGTGTTTTTAACTCTTTTGACCTTGATTTTTATAGCAAATGTCTAGATTCTGAGATTAGAGGGGGGCGGGCTTATCTCAGAAATTATTGATTTTCACCAGAAATGAAGGTCAAATTCGCTATTTGTTCATAACACATCAAAAACTGTTGGAAAAATATAGTTTCCACTTAGATTTCATAGAGTGGCAACAAGTGAATATTTACGAAATGCGTAAGTACAGTTCAGTATAATACGTTTTTTGTATTATCACTTACATCTGCAATTGGGGTAATTTCTGAGAACAGCACTACTGTACAGTACAGTACTACCAAAATGAGTTGTTTGATTTTGTTCATGTTCTTCTACAGATGTCTTAATCATTGTAGTAAGTATTTTAAAAGAGGCAACACTTTTTTATTTTAATTATAATTATTTTGGGGGAAAATATTTAGAAGTTGCCAACACCTACTTATGTATTGAGTCCTATATAGGGAGAAAGAGAAAAAAAATATTTTCTAGCATTTCCATCGGAAAAATACATTTCTGACGGAAATGCTAAGAATAAAGTAATTGTAGTTTTTTCCCCTCTTTCACCCTGTTTGAGACTCGATATATAAATAGGTGTTGGCAACTTCTAAATATTAACCATTTTTTAATTTTTTAGTTTTTTCTCTATCTACGATCATAAATCACCTGTAGTAAGCAGGGCATGGAGGATCGGGGGAATTGTGGGGTAAAACATGGGGAAAATTGATCATATGACACTAAACTGATGTCTTTATGTGCTTTGTACGTGAAGAAATTAATTATCTACCGTAAATAATCCAAAAAATCTTCTGAGTCACTGTGTTGTCTGCTTATTTGCAACCGACTCGCTCGGCCACAAGTGTACTCTCACGTTCACAAATAAATGTAAAATTACACCATGACTCTTCTACAACATTGCTTTCATTAGTAGCAAATATCAAAATAAGTACTTCCTGCTTGATATGGCGAGAGGTCTGCTCCCCGGCTATTTTTCTTTGGTTGGTTAGGTTAGGTTCTGTGCATTGTTGTATTCTTTTTATTACTTATTATTATCCAAGGATATCTATGGAAAAAATTAACAAAATCAAACAACTTCTGATGGTTGTGCTGTTCTCAGACACTACCGAAATTGGTAATGGTGGATCAGACGGTTGGCACCAAAAGGACTTGATGGAATTACACCAAATTTTCAGGAGATGTTGTTTGGATGATACTGAGTAAGGCGGCAACGCTTTTATCGGGAAAGGAGAGATATATTTAATGAATATGGTGTAGTGTGTATACATCCAGTGGTGCAAGTGTTGCAACAAATGGGGAGAGGGAGACTTGCAATGGACTGCCAATAGCCCAGTTTGTTGGGTTTCGCCTTAGTAGCTTGTCCATCAGGCATTGCTTTCGTCCGCTGGTGTAGTCGTTGGGTTTCCGCCTATACCGCCGTTGGGGGTCTTGTTGGAGCTCTGTAAGCATGTCTGCCTGATACGGGGCAGCAGCAGGTGACTCAAGTTCTCAGCAACTTTGAAGAACTCAAGGATGCTTTAGTGAGTGCTGAGCCCAACCTGCAACACAGTGATGAATTCGGAGCACAGTTCAACAGTTTGGTGGAACCCTACAGGCAATATCACCTGGAGTTTAAACGCCAATGCCAAGCTTTCATCACCGCCTATTTTATGCCTCAATAATTCAAGGAGAATCCAGTGACTATGATCCTGCTGCTCTGGAGAATGGTGATGAAGCTGAAGTCGCTTTACAAGTGTCTGCAGTTAATTTTGAAGGCTTTGAATCTGACTAGCCTTCACCCCCTGCCTTGGACCCCCATTGTCTCTCAGAGCTTCCCACAGTTCCACTATTTGGTGGCACTGGTGGAGTATCGCTTAATTAATTTCCTGGGCTTTAGTACAATATTTATTTAATAATGAAGATACTGTACAGTAGGGAGTGACAGTTTGGCAAAAGTTTTCAAAATCAAGTGGCTTGGGTTGGATTATTTGTCTATCGGCCACGCTGGTTCCGAATATGTTTGAATCTTTAACATCAGTGCATTAGAAGGTTTGTGGATACTTTTCGGTTCGACATAAAAAAAAACAAGAATAATGGTAGACATTCTTTATTATTGGCATGTATGCTTCAATTTATCAGCAGCACACTAGCACAGTTGGCACACTAACATTGGCTGTCCCCACAGTGTCCCTCAGTCCCAGTGTCCCCACAGTCTAGCACTGGTAGTCCTCTTTCTTAGCCCTCCGCTTGTTTCTCTTCCTGGCCTCCAGCTTGTTCCAGGTGACCTGGTCCTGCTGCCAGGCAGAGCTGGCCACGTCTGCCGCCTCCGTGGTGAGCTTCACTCCTCTTTCCACTGCGGTGGTGGTGCAGGGCAGACCTGGCTCACTGTACGGTTCCTCCAGAAATTGCTCCAGTTCCTGGTCACTGTGCTGGAACAGGATGGGAGGGGAGGAGCTGGCCTTCTGCAGATCAACCAACTCTGACAGCTTGGTGGCTGCCAGATTCAGTTGAGGGTTCCTCACTTTCCTCACTGTCTTTCTCTTGTGCCTTTTTTCCTTCTTCCTCAGCTGCTTGATGATGTTTAGGGCCAACTCCCTCTCACTCTTGTCCATGGAGGCCAGCAGTGAGACCAGCACCACCTCGTGCTGGCCGAAGTAGCCGTTGAACTGGAGGTATGGAGTAAGCAGCTCCACTTCCTCCAGGGTGCAGTACGTCCTCACCCGGTTGATGATGGCGAGGAGGTGGCGTGGGCCCTCCAGTAGCAGATTCCTCTGCCTGATCTCCAGGAAGGAGGGCACGTAGATAAGGATGATGAAGGAGGTCATCCGTCTCTGTGACTCGCTGGGGGAGGTGGTGCTCATGTAGGCCCTCAGCTCCCTGCTCTCCGTGTTTTGCCATCTGGCGTTGGTCATGGCTCCGGCCCGTGCCCTGGCCCATCTCTCCTCAATGTGGCCGGACTCCACCGTCTTGGCCATCTCCAACAGATACCGGGTGTCCCAGCTGAACTCCTCCCAGACGACGGAGGGGATGGCATCCAGGAAAGACCTGAGGTAGGTGTTGGTGACGGCCTCGAATTCAACCACCGGAAGGTCCCACACGTTGCCGGTCAGCTTCCGAGCCTCCTCACCACTCCAGGAGGCGGGACCAGTGGTTGGGCCAGCGTAATGGTTGAATAGAAGGCCGAAGAGCTTCTCCAGACTGTGGATCAGGCAGTGGATGTGGAGGAGAGGCCGTCCCAACAGCCTTTCAAACTCGGCGATGAAACCGTGATTATAGCCACTCAGTTTGTTGCAACCGTCGCTAAGGACAACCAGGAGGTCGGTGGTGTCAATACCGCGCTCCTCCAGGAAGGCCAGCAGGCTGGTGGCCAGGTCTACCCCCTTTCCCCCCACCGGGACCAGGTGACCAAGGAACTCCTCACCAGGGAAGCCGATCACTGCACAGTCTTCCCTCTTTTCCATGGCGAATCTCTTGTGGTTCTTCTCACCTACACCAGTCACTATCTTGTTCTCATTGATCCTCTCATCTACCATGAGACCTCTGACCTTGAATCCCCTGAACTTTTCTTTTTTCTGTTCTCGTGACTTCTTCCTGACTCTCTCCACTTTCTTCCAGTTAGTCACTTTAGACTTGTCCCCTTCAGTTATGATGTTGTCTGCAGCTCTGATGGTGTTTGCGATGTGAGCCACTGCATCATTGGATACCTTGAACCTGTCAGCAGTTTCTCCGATCCTGTCCTCGGCTTCTTTCTCCCTTTTCCTTTTCTCTGATCTTGCTCTCCTGTCGACCATAGCCTTGAACTCATTGTCATTGACATCCTTATAATCACTATCTTCTTCCTGAGCACTGTCATCCACTGCCGACACTTTACACGACATCCTCTCCATCTCCTCCTTACTCTTTGACCTCATCTTCTCAGTTTTCCTCTCTTCCTCAGCCCTTTTCTTTGCCCTCTTCGCTTCCTTCTCCCTCTCTTCTTTCAGCTTGGCAGTCACAATTTTGTCAACGCCATCAATGCAGCCCTCCCTTCCCGGTTTCCTCTGGGCTGCCAGGAAGCTTTTCTCTCGTTCGTGCACTTTGCTGTCGTCTGCCACATCAAACAACTTCTCAGCTATATCCTCGAACCTCATCTTCAGCTTCCCGTTCTTCGTTTTCTTCCTTTTCTGTTTCTGTCCATTTCCCTTCATCATCATCGTCTCCCTCCGCATCCTCCACAGGTCGTGGACTCTCATTTTCACCCTGATTTCAGAGATAGTGGGGACAGTGGCCTTCCTATACACATCCAGTACCTTCTCAGTCACCTTGTTGGTGGCATCCATATAATCAAAAGCATTTGTTCTTCTCCTTAACCTCTCGTTTTCTGCTTCATAAGCCAGGGCACTTCCAACTTCCTTGTTCAGAGGCAACTTGTTAGATGGCAGAGGCATCCGAACCCCGAACACCTTATCGTTACCCTGGCGCAGCTGAGTGTTGCTAATCTTAGGACGACCCATCTTGGTGGCGGCCCTTTGAACTAACTGCAAAACAACACAGAAAAAACAACTTTCAGCACTTCAATATCACCACCTATTGAACAATATTTTATTCAAAAGTACGGACTGAGATTTTGTCCTTAACTGTCCAAGTCAAGCTACTTGGGCTGAATTCGTTGATCAGTCCTGGGACGAATATTACCAACGGCGTGAATAGATTCCGTGGAATAAATTCAGGGCATTCCCGTCCAGGGAGCCTCAACAAACTCTGTAAATATTGCCATTGGCCTGCCATTGGCACATATACGGAGTTTGGTAATGTTCCATGAGCGGGAATGTCCTGAATTCATTCCACGGAATCTATCCACGCCGTTGGTAATATTGGGCCCTGGTTTTCGAAATATACGTATGTGGTGACTTGCAGCAAAAATATCGGCATAATTTGTAGCGCATTGAGTTGTAAAACAATAGCATATTATGAACCAGTGTACACAGTAGTCGAATAATCCAATTCAATAATTTGATTTTAACAGGTTGTGCCACATTGCCAGTCCCTTTATTATTTACAGTTTTTTCGCGTTTTTCATGCCAAACCCAAAAGTATCCACAAACCTTCTAATGCAATGATGTAAAAAACTCAAACATATTCGGAATTAGCGTGGCCGATAGACAAATAATCCAACCCAAGCAATTAGATTTTGAAAACTTTTGCCAAACTGTCACTCCCTACTGTACAGCTTATGTGATATTATGTGTCCTTTTGGTAAAGTTAAGTTGGTTACTCAAAGTCGTTCTAGAGTAAAGGTCTGGCAAGTCTGGTACAATATACTGGACAGTAAACCCTCGAAAGTACGGACAATTTTGGGGTAAAGGGGGGTGCGGATTTGTTGATTGTCCGCACTTTTACCAATTTTTTTTTTCGGTGTTCTGGGGGCCACTGTGCACTAAGCAGCCACTAATTAGCTCCCCCCTCCCCTTCTGACATCCCAACACCACCCACACACCCCAACACCAACCACACACCCCAACACCAACCACACACCCCAACACCAACCACACACCCCAACACCAACCACACACCCCAACACCAACCACACACCCCAACACCACCCACACACCCCAACACCAACCACACACCCCAACACCAACCACACACCCCAACACCAACCACACACCCCAACACCAACCACACACCCCAACACCAACCACACACCCCAACACCAACCACACACCCCAACACCAACCACACACCCCAACATCACACTCACACTCTTTCCAACACCATCCATACACCCCAACATGGGAATTAACAGAGCAATGCATCCAGAATGAGGGTGACAACTGCTGTTGTGATGTATTGCTGGTTTAGTGCTTGGTTTTATGATATTATATTAAGTGTAGGTCTTACAGTATTGTATGACATAAATTTGTGTGTGGTTAACGGATGCACAAGTCCATGACTGCATGGTGGTGGGCTGAAGATCAGCTGTTGAGGACTACTTGGCAACACCTTTTTTTAATTTGTAATTTGACTTAAAATTAATGAAGACTGATGGACTGGGCTAGGTGTGTGTGTGTGTGTGTGCTCATATTCTGCGCTCTTCCCGGGAGGATTATCATCACTATTGTTCGAATTATTTTACCTAAAATCTTACCATTTTTCTGTGGCTGAATGTGTGTTGAACTTATACCTAACCAATCACAGTGCAGCATTATGGACAACTCCATTCTACGAGTAGGGGAATGAACTGTTTACGCACAAGTCTGAAAGAAGAAAGAGGCCAAGGGATTGCTTGTTGGTTGAATTTCAAATGACCGCGCTTGGCGGGAATTTCAAACGACAAATATATAAGGTTTGAACAAATGTTTCTTTCCCTGAAACGATCCGCACTTACGAGGTCTAGACTTTCAAGGATTTACTGAAGTGATTTTAACTCATGTTCAAGAGCATTGCTTGCGCAGATTTCCAATGTGCGGATTAGTACGATATACCCATGCAAAATGAGACCCCACTGAATACTGAGTCTTGGGAAAAACTTGATTTAAGAGAATGTGCTTGGTCCCAACCTGTTCTTCAAAACTGATTTGTTACATTATTAGGGGACTGAATAATTTTACTTCCCAGTAATGGCTAAAGAAACTATTCAAAAGACATTTAACCAGGAAGGAGGAGTGGTTTCTTTAGTAGCTAGGTAATGTATAAATATCCTAAATTTATGCACAGGTCATTAGATACCATTGGCAATCCACCAATTATAAAATTTATCTTTGATATAAACACAGCAATTTATACAGTGTACTTTATCAACAGGATCCAAAGATGGCAGGTGTCGTACATATGGTGGTGTTTGCTGGTACTTCACACTGGGACAAGTTGATTGTAGCTTCAAGTGTTGCTGTAACTCACAGCACAACACAATCAACATGGATATTTGAAGATGATTGCCATGGAAAAGAATCTTGTCATATGTCCATATTGAATTGTAGCCAGAAGTGTCATTTAAATTATAATATGAATGAGATTCTTAATATTGAGTGTATTGAAAAGGGAATGAAAAAATTGAGCATTAAAAACTCTTTTAAAGGGATTCCTCAGCTGAAATGCAAGAGTGAAGGGCTACACTTTTCATTGTTTTTAAAAGAATTAAAAATTTCAAATATATATAGATTGTCAGTATATCAACAATGGCTATTAAAGTTTAAGCAGAAATATTCTCTAGATATGATAAACGAACATAAAGAGCATTTAATCATAAGGTGGACTTTGGAAGATTCTATGCCTTATATCATTGATTATGAATGGTGTAATATAATGAAACGTTCAGTTCAAGAGAAGCAACATCTTAATACTATAATGTCTTGGCTCTCCACACTGGGTGGTGCATGTTCGGCACTTGGAGATTACAGTGCACAGTTTGCAGAACGAGCAGGGACAATATCTTTGCAGCAGTTGGACATTGCATTTCGCCTAGGAGATCCCCTTATTGTCTCTAGGTGTAGACTCTATGCTGCAATATCCCTCATTCAGCAGCATAAATTTAAGGTAAGAAAATGACAATTCAACATTTTAAATTGTTAATAAAGAATTCAGAAAACTTATATGAAGAATGTACAGTACAATATACAGGCAGTCCTCAATTTACAAAGATAATATTTATAAGAATCTGAAGTTACAAAAAAAAAGTTTGCATCATATTTTGATTTATAGATAAAGTACAGTGACCCCTCGTTTAACGAACGCCTCGGTTAACGAACTGCCTTCCATAAGGATCTTCAATTCGGTTAACGAACAAAAATTCAGTTAACGAATTTCTTACGAACCGACCTCAACATGTTTTCGCTTGCACTGACCGGGCAACCAGCTTTAGTATCAGTCCGCCAATACATTAATCGGTTCTAGGGTTTAAATTCCTTACTATTTTAGTAAATATCAAGAAGTTTATACTATTCAATAATTTTAAAAGTTTAATATTCAATTTTTTAGTCATTTTAACGATTATTGAACATAATTGAAGGTAAAGTGACTAGTTTAATGCGCGGCATCCAGCCTCTTAACACAGCAAACAGGCGTTAGTCTCTCTGTTTTCAGTGGAGGTAACATCTTGCTTGAGACTCTTCAACTTAATGCTTTTTTTCTGTGTTTCCAAGCAAATTATTGGTCATTTTGAAATTTATTTTACATATTGACAATATATAGCACAGTGCAGTGTTATTTTAAAGAAAATATTCTTTATTTACAGCTAGTTTAAACTTAAAAAATCACGTGTTGACATTGTTTGAATCCAGCATGGGGCCTAAGAGATCAAGAAAATCGATTTCAATCCAAACGAAGCAGGAAATTATAAAAAAAACATGAACAAGGCATTAGAACAAATGCGTTATGCAAAGAATATGGCATGTCGACATCAACTGTGTCGACAATTCTTGCACAGAAAGACAAATTTAAAGAAGTGAAAGTGAGAGACAAATCTACCAGAGTGTTTAAAAGTAGATCCCTAATTGCAGAAACTGAGAGGTTGCTTCTCATCTGGATTATGGAAAAACAGATGATAGGTGATTCAGTTTCTACTGAATTCATTTGTGAAAAAGCCAGGGAGATTTACGAACATTTAAAGACAGATCAACCTGGTTCTTCAGGCTCAGAATTTGAAGATTTTCGGGCCATCAAAGGCTGGTTCGAAAAATTTAAGAAAAGAAGTGACATTTTCAGTGTTGTTAGGCATGGCGAAGCTGCTAGTGCTGATAAGGAAGGGGCAGCAAAGTTTTTAGTGGATTTTAAAGAACTGATGGAAGAAAATTATCTTCCACAGCAAGTGTTCAATGTGAATGAAACTAGGCCGTTCTGGAAAAAGATGCCCAAAAGAACATTCATCACCAGAGATGAAGCCTCTTTACCTGGGAATAAACCCATGAAAGACCATCTCACTCTATTGCTTGGTGCCAATGCTTCAGGGGATTTCCAACTGAAGCCTATGCTTGTCTACCACTCTGAAAACCCCAGGGTGTTCAAGCAACAGAAAGTGGTAAGAACAAAGCTTGGAGTTTATTGGAAGTCCAACCGTAAGGCATGGGTGACAAGACAGCTCTTTAATGAATGGGCTGTTGATGTGTTTTGCCTTTCTGTCAAGAGCTACCTAACCACCAATAAACTCCCTTTAAAGGCTCGTCTCCTCACGGATAATGCTCCTGGTCGTGACCCTGAACTTGCCAGAACTTTGGAGTATCAATTTGACTTTGTTAAGTGTTGTTTTTGCCTCCCAACACTACACCAATCATACAGCCAATGGACCAGAATGTGATCAGCAACTTCAAGAAGTTGTACATGAAGAAAATATTCAGGGGGTGTCATCAGGCAACTTCCAATGATCCTGAACTAACACTGAAACAGTTCTGGAAGACACAATTCAACATCCTGGAGGCTGTAAAATTGATTGCGTCATTATGGCAAGAAGTCTCCACTAGACCCCTCAATTCTTCATGGAAAGCACTGTGGCCATCAGTAGTCCATGATTTTGAGGGATTTGAGGAAGAAACAGAGTTGGACCAGGAGATTGTGTCCATTGGTCAGTCATTGGGCCTTGAAGTGGAAGAGGATGATGTCGAAGAGCTTGTGATGTCTCATGAGGAGGAACTTACTCCTGATGACTTGAAGCAACTGGATGAGATGTTAGAGGTTGACAGTGGTGAGGAGGAAATTTAAAGTGATGACCATATGTCAACTAAAGAGTTGAAAGATGTGATTTACCACTGGGAGAAGTTCATGGAACTGGCTTCAAAGCACCCAACTTACAATAGGCCAAATTACCTTACAACGTGCTTTCAGTAGTCTATGTTGAAGTTTTTAGCACAGACTAACTTATCATATCATATGCGGTATCACAGTTCTCATTGATCTACAAAAAATACCGGTAATAAAAACCTTTTTGATATTTCACACTTAATATAATACCTGGTAATCTACTTCAACCTCCTATTGTTTACAACGAGGCATGACGTACCACCAGCTGTTGAGTATCAGCTAGACGGTACACGTGTTTTTCGAATCGTTTTCAGTTAAAAAACTGTTACATCAAATGTATATTTTACCTTAACTGTGCCTGAATGAATATATTCTCGGAAATAAATAGTAGTTTTGCTTAAACGTGATGTATTTTAAAGTAAAATAGGATAAAATACATGATGAAAACAAAAGATTTTACCTAACCTTCCGATGTTCAAGAGAAGTTACTAGTTTTTTTAATAGTTTTTGGTTAAAATACTCTTATATTACAATGGTATTCTATTCATACTGTGCTTGATATAATGCATTCACGGAAATGTAATATTTTTGCTGAAATGACGTATGTATTACAGTGGAAAGTGGGATAAAATCGTGATGAAAACAATGATTTTCGCTTTCTTTCGTTCAAAAGATGTTACCATAATCGCTTTTCGATTGGTTTTCAGTTAAAAAACTGTTGTATTACAATAATATTCTATCCTAATTGACTTGAATAAATACTACAATTGCATATTTCTGAATATTTTCATTAAAATCCATCCAAATCATTTTCCTTGTCATCATCTGCAGCACCAAACAGCTTCTCCCAGTCCTCTCCTTGAACAGGGCTAGAGGGTACGTGTTTTTCGAATCGTTATCAGTTAAAAAACTGTTACATCACATGTATATTTTACCTAAACTGTGCCTGAATGAATATATTCTCGGAAATAAATAGTAGTTTTGCTGAAACGTGATGTATTTCAATGTAAAATAGGATAAAATACATGACAAAAACAAAAGACTTTACCTAAGCTTCCAATGTTCTTGAGATGTTATTCGTTTTTTTACTAGTTTTCGGTTAAAATACTGTTATATTACAATGATATTCTATTCATACTGTGCTTGATATAATACATTCACGGAAATGTAATATTTTTGCTGAAATTACGTACGTATGACAGTGGAAAGTGGGATAAAATCGTGACGAAAACAATGACTTTGAAATATAATGCAATATTAACCCCTAAATCGGTTAATTCGGACAATCGGCTAAAACGGACACCCTTCTCCCCCTATTAGTCCAAATTAACGAGGGTCGACTGTAGTCACTTTACCTTCAATTATGTTCAATAATTGTTAAAATGACTAAAAAATTGAATATTAAACTTTTAAAATTATTGAATAGTTTAAACTTCTTGATATTTACTAAAATAGTAAGGAATTTAATCCCTAGAACCGATTAATGTATTGGTGGACTGATACTAAAGCTGGTTGCCCGGCCAGTGCAAGCGAAAACATGTTGAGGTCGGTTCGTAAGACATTCGTTAACCGAATTTTTGTTCGTTAACCGAATTGAAGATTCTTATGGAAGGCAGTTTCTTAACCGAAATTTTGTTAACCGAGGGATCACTGTAAATGCATGGTTTATATAATTTGTTTATCACTGGGCCCATCACCATTTTCAAATTAGACTACAAGATATGTATTTCTCTTATACATTAAAGCCTCGAATAATGAGAGTAATGTGTCCTCCAATACAGTAAGTCCTCGTATAACGTCGTCCCGCTTAACATTGTTTCGGTACTACGTCGCTAAACTTTAGAGACCAAAAATTTGTTTAATGTCCCAGTGATCCTATACTACGTCGTTTTGCGTCGTCACGGACTACTTTCTACGGCACATCACAGGCTCCTGTCTGGCCGCGCTACGTTCTCTCGGCTAGACGTTCTGCCCTCACTTGCCGGATGTCACATCGTCCCCAAGCGACTCCAAGCCAATCTCTGTTACGACTTCACATCATTTGTGTGTGCTTAAGTGGCTTTGCTGTACTCCAACCATTCGAAATGGCTTCCAAGCACCCATCAAGTGCTACTGATGCTAGTGTAGTGAAGAGGCAACCTAAGACCATTACCCTTGCTACGAAAATGGATGTATTAACCCGACTTGAAAAAGGGGAACGTGTTGTGGACGTAGCCGCTGTGCTTGGGCTAACCCCCACAACGGTGTGTACTATCCGGACCAATGCTGACAAGATTAAGGTTAGTGTTGGAAGTGGTTCTTCTCTGTGTGCATCGAAGACAATTAGTACTAGAAGCACTGTGTTAGAAAAACTGGAAAAGATACTGGCTATGTGGATGGAGGACCAGAATCAATGCAATGCACCTGTGAGCCTTATGGTTATCCAGCATAAGGCCAGATCCTTGTTTGACGACATAAAGGCAGAAGAGGGTGAAGGATCGAAGGAAGAGACCTTTACGGCCAGCCGAGGCTGGTCTCAGCGATTTAAGCACAGGTGTAACTTCCACAATATTAAGATGACTGGTGAAGCCACCAGGTCAGATACGGTTGCTGCCGAGACATTCCCGCCAGAATTCAAACGGATTATCCAGGAAGGAGGATACTCATCGAAGCAAGTCTTCAGTGTGGATGAGACTGGTCTCTTGAAAGAGGATACCTGAGAGGACCTATATCTCCAAGCAGGAGAAAAGAGCGCCGGGTTTTAAGCGGCAAAACATCGCTTGACGCTGCTGCTTGGCGCGAACGCTGTCGGTGACTTCATGCCTATGCTGATTTCTCGCACTGCCAACCCACGTGCACTGAAAGGCTACTTAAGGATCACCTTCCTGTGATCTACAAGGCAAATAAGAAGGCATGGATAACCGGCGCCACATTTAGCCAGTGGTTAAACGTGTACCCCGTCCCTGCAATGAGGAATACTGTGCCATGGAGAACCTTGACTTCAAAAATCTTCTAATCCTTGACAATGCTCCAGCTCATTCTCTCAATCTGGATGACTTACATTACAGTGTAAAAGTTGTATTTCTGCCTCCCAACACGACAGCACTGATGCAGCCAATGGACCAAGGCGTCATCGCCGCATTCAAGGCAATTGACAACATTGACAAGGCATGGGAAGAGGTCTCAGAAAGTTGCCTGAATGGTGTGTGGTGTAAATTGTGAC
Organism: Homarus americanus; assembly: GCF_018991925.1. Classification (NCBI taxonomy): domain Eukaryota; kingdom Metazoa; phylum Arthropoda; class Malacostraca; order Decapoda; family Nephropidae; genus Homarus; species Homarus americanus. The sequence goes on along the minus strand of NW_024738608.1, from coordinate 9,029,763 downwards.
CTGAGTGTATCAATAGTTTTATGGGATTCATGGACTTAGTCCCAGCTGTGAATAGGGATATCCTCAGCTTGGTGATAGGCAGGCCTTGAGTATCTGGAATCAGAGGATATTGAGGACATCCTGGCATCCCCTACAGAAGAGCTCACCAACGAAGATCTGCAACAACTAACAGAACACAGTCCCATTGGAGACGACGACGACGAACCCCAACGAACGCTAACTTCCAAGAGGATGGCAGAATCATTCAACATGTTCCAGCAAGCAATGCAAATCCTTATAGATGACGACTCAAACAGAGAACGTAGTTCAAAGGTTCAGTGCAGCATTCATGACAAGTCTTGGTTGTTACACTGAGATCTATAAGGAGAAGAAGAGTAACACCAAGCAGTCAACACTGATTTACATGATTGGGAGATATGGGTCACTTGATTGACAAATAACGTAAGTAATACAAATATAATATATAATAACGAAGTGGGGAGAAGTTTAGACTACAGCACATTTCAACATAGTGACCCTGCAAAAAGGTAAGTTTGGCTGGGAGTCAATACATGCACTGGTTGATTACAGGTTGTTGATAATTTTTAGAATGGTTGGGACTGGGCTGTTCTTAATAATAATAATAATAATAATAATAATAATTAATAATTAACGGTTTATTGAAAGAGCTTGGCAGCCAGAAGGCTGAAAATATACAGTTACATATTTGGGGAATGGGTTTCGAATTACAAATAATATACAAGTAACATAAGTGACACAAATAAGACTTATAATAACTAGATGGGGAAAAGCTCAAACTACAGTTCATTTCAACATAGTGACAGTGCAAGGAGTAGTGTTTACTGGGAGTGAATACACTGGATTATTACAAGTTATTGATAATTTTTACAATGGTTGGGACTGGGCTGTTCTTATAGCGATCAGTTCGTGCACGTATGGGCTGGATGCGGTTGTGGTGTCGAACAGCAATTCTCGGACTAGGGATCTCAGGTGGTAGTAGGAGCCGATGTCGAGGATGGTGTAGAAGCTTCTTACCAAATTTGCAGATGAGGTCGTGGTGATGGTCAGTGAGAGTCGAAAGGGTCAGTGTGTTGAGCGCTTCTTGATATGTGGAGTAGGAAGGGGAGAGAATAATCTTGCATGCCCTCTTTTGCACTTTTTCTAGGTGTTTACGTTGTGTGGCATTTAGGAGGAAGACCAGGTGGGGGAGGCATAGGTGAGCTTGGGAAGTATGAATGTTGTGTAAACACTGAGGAGCTCGTGTGCAGGAACTCCGAGGGACTTGAGTCGGCGGAGGAGGTGGAGACGGAAACTGGAGGATTTGACAACTTCACTGACGTGTGGTTTCCAATTTAGTTTGTTGTCTATGGTGACGCCGAGGAGCTTCGTGGAATCTACAACCTGCAGTGTGTTCGGACCTAGAGTAATGGAAGGAGGTGGGACAATGTCGGAGGAGAGGTTGATGTGCATAACCATGGTCTTGGTATGGTTGATGGTGACATGGTTGTTGGTGGCCCAGTTTTGGAGACTGTTCAATAAATCCTGAAGGGCGGTATAGTTGGGAGCAGAATTGTTGACGCTGATCCCAATGGTGGAGTCGTCGACATATTTCCAGCGAGCAGGGGTTTCATTTAGGGCATTATTGATGAGCATAAGGAAGCAGAGTGGTCCCATCTTGGTGCCACTCTGTGTGTGTGTGTGTGTGTGTGTGTGTGTGTGTGTGTACACACACACATGTACAATATAAGGAAAAGAATTAATTGTCCTAAGGGCAAACACATCAAGGGAATATAAATTTCTTTGTACACAAGTAAAAATGTCCCCTCCCCCCACCCTGGTCAGCAAATGATGTTCACAGATTTGGCTATTCACGGCCATTTTGAGAACCTAACCCCCGCGAATTTAAATGGCCTAATGTATATTCACTTTATGTGTTTGCCCTTAGGACAATTATTTCTTTTACTTTTTTTATCACAATAATATGTATGTAGGATGGTGTGTGCATGTAACTGAGTAAAAATAAATGAAGAAAATTATGTATATCTACCTAAAAATATGAGCTGAAAAAACAACCATAATGCCTCACAGTTTGGCCCAGTAGCCTGGCTACAGTGCCACCAGCAATGTTAACAGATGAAAATGTACTGGCGCCATCAACATTATACTTCATTGAAAATGCTGTAAGTTTATGCTTGGCCTTATGTATGTCTGACACAGTTTGTTTCTTCATGCTGTATTCATTACAGACTCAAGCCACGGATACACCAGACTCTAACTTCTTTATTACCGTATTTTATGGCACATAAGACTTTTTTGTCTGAAAAATGGCTGAAAAAATCAGCCTGCATCCTATATGTGAAGTTGAGGTCTCCCGTAAGCTAGTGAATCTCCCAGTAACAAAGTCCGGTACTTTTTACAACTCTGATCTTGAGCAAGAGTTCATTTGTGCATGTATGGTGAGGCAAAATGGCTGCCCAGCTGACTCCCAGGCCATGCCTGGTGTGAGATTTGAATTTTCATTTGGATGAACAGAATTTCATAAATTTTCAGTCCAATCTGAGAAGTTACCTGTCTCAAACACTTATTGTTAAAAGTTAAACATACCATATACACTGTACTTTGTAAAGAAAATTTATATCTCAGGTGAGATGATGGCATGCATTTGGGCACCTTGATTTATGGAGGGGGCCATTAAGAAATTGCTTGTGGGCCAGATCTGGTTGGGCATCCCTGCTATAGGCCATAAAATGGAATTTCATACTTCATCCTTCTCTTTTACTGTTAATTGAATTGTAATTCATGGATTGTAAATGAAAACCAAAAGTATTTTTTTTTTCAGTTAGCAGCAATGGTAATAAAAAGTGAATACCACTGGGCTCAGTCTGTAGCAAAGGAAGTGAGAGATGAGCGCTTGATGAACATGTGCCTAGGCATCTGGACCAAGCTTCGTCATGACCGCAAGTTATACCTAATGAAAAGGCAGGGCCTATCCGCAAAGACTATTTGATACTTGACATTGTTGAGATTCCATAATGTGCATAAGATAAGGGCTACAGTATAGTCTTCATTTACGTGGACAATTGAACCTGTGGAGGTTCGCGTAAAACGAGAAACGCGTAAACGAAATAACAGAACATATGGGATTAATTGAAATAGAGACTGGGCCGACCCCCAAACTACACTTTTTCCGACACAATATGTACGTTGTCGTAAAAATAACATCTTAATTTTATGATGGTATGCACACACAATTAATGTTTAAGAGAAATATCAATAATATTAGGTTTTTTAACACTTACTTTAGTAGAAAAGATGGCTGGGCACACAGGAATGGGGGATTGGTTCCGAGGCAGAGGGCAGATTATTGGCCCTCGCCTGTATCACTTGTATCAATTGTATCACTATCCACCACAGAGGCTTGCAGGGCCTCTTTGTCAAACCCCTCAAAGTCCATATCCTCACTATCACTGACTTGGGCCGGCTGTGGTGGGTGAAGAACTCGGTAATATTTTGTTGACTGGGCGACCTTGTGCGCACCCTGCCCGCGTAAATGATGGAATGAACCGTGTAATAAAAATTGTCGGTCTGGCAATGTGCCGCGTAAATGACCAAATGCGTAAATCGAGACTATACTGTAGTTCTTGTGTCTTTTGTTGATAATTGTTGATGACAAAAGCTACACATACTCACCTCTTTCTTGCGATTTTTGGAGTGGCAGTCCTTTGGCAAGATGAGTTAATTAATTTAGCCCAGGGTGAAGCCTGACTGATGACCACAGAAATTGAGCTGTATCTCATGGGTGTAGAGCCAGACTGCTATCAATTGAACCATGGAGCTTGTAATTATTGAAGGTAATTTGAATAAAAAAATTCAGAGATAATAAAGTTTGACTGTTAATTTATACCCTACTTTGAGTCTTGTAATTATATCACACACACACAGTAAGTTGTTTTGGGATGCTTTATATAAAGAAATGTATCCATGGAATTCTCTGGTCCAGTATAACTGACAATATTTACCCATAAAGTTACATTATTGTTGAATTATCCATAATAACTCTTCCAAAGCTCAGTTATAACTTAGGCCAGTTTAGAACAACTCTTGAATATTGTATATCCAATGAAGGATGTGGACTTAGGACCCAGGAACCAATAGTGGGCAATAATCCAAAGAATAACCATATCTCTTCCCCAGAAAAAAAGCAACTCTAGTCCATGAAAATGGGGTAAGAAGGAAACTGTACTTCAGGGGGTTAACTAGTCAAATGTCATAACACATGCATAGTCTGTTCATTCCAGACCCAGCCACAAATAAGATCATGTGAATAACTCCTGTTAGCACAGGGAAAAGACATCTAGTCTCTCCTTTTTAATATAAATGGTGGCCCTTTAGTGTATTCAAGGCTCTATTGTTTAGGGATAGGCAATTTTTTATGGTGCTTTTAAGGTTAGAGTAGAATTTAACCATCCATTTTCTTAAGTGTTTGTGTGGGCTTTCAACTAAATCAGGTGGAACAGGTGCAAGCCTCATAGCCATGGGGCTAAATCGAACCTCTCCCCACCCCCACTTTAAGAGAAAAAAAATTTCCCCAGTCAACACTTCTGAAATTATAACCCCATGTTTTTTCAGTAAATATCAAACTATGAAAATATGCAAATATTATACAAAGAGTTTTGTTCTAATAATCCACAACTAATCACTCACCCGTACCATTATATTATTTAATCTGCCTCGTGATGTGTACAAGCAGTCCCCAATTTACAAAAGGATTCCATTCCTGTAAAGCTTTTCATAAATCGGATCTCATTTTCCCACAGACTCCCAGTATAAAAGGTAAGATACACTCCGACTAAAAGACCTTCCCCAAAATGTCTTAAAGTGCTACAAAACATGGTTTTAATGACAATTTTTGGTGTACATAATGTTTATAAGCCAATAAATAAAATATATGTGAAATGCAGTGGTGGACACGGTTCCGCTAATTAGTGAAGCTAACTTTCTCGTTAGCGGATTAGCGTTTTTGCTAACTTTGGAAACCATTAGTGGACCAATTAGTTTCCACTAAATTAAGTTCTGCTAACTTTAAGTCAGCTAACAAAATTTATACATGTTTGTTTCTATCTGTTGTAAGAGTGTGACGCCGTAACACGTGACTCCAACAGCCAGTCAGGCACGCTTGGCTGACTGCATGTTAGTACGTGTAAACGTGACAAGACATGATTTGTCGACGCCGCGCTGCAGCAGCTGAGAAGCATTGTGTAAAACCTTGATAAGTTGATCATCATCTGATCTTGCCATGATGCTATTTGCTACCTAGGCTATGTTATACAGTACTGTAGTTTTTGGATTCGTTTAATACTTTCTGTCTTTTCGTACAGTAAATAAAGATTATAAAGTGTATGTTGAAACTTGAATGTAAACTAATGTTTAATTTCATTTGTTCATTTAATTATTTGTGTACACCTTGATCATCATCTGATCTTGGCATGCTATACCTCTTTGGAAAGCTCTATGTCTAAGCTACAAGACAACATATGAAAATTTCAGCTCTCTAGGTCTGTTTTTAAGGGTTTTAGAGCCAAAAAACAAACACACCGAAACTAAATTCATATAATAAAAGTTAGCGGTTTGCTTCCGCTAATTTTTTTTGCTGTTTAGTGGTTTAGCGTTAGCGAAGTTAACTTTTTAATTAGCAGATTAGCGGTTAGCGAAGCTATTTTTTCGTTTAGCTGTGCCCACCACTGGTGAAATGCATACAGTATATCATTGTTCTATAGCCATTTTCCACGCTATAGCCATGGTTATCTGATGGTAGGTCTCCATGCTGCACGGTCTCTTACACTCCCTTGCCAGGTTCCTAACTAATTTCATTTCTTACAACCTCTCCCCATACAATTCTTGACCTACCCCTGGCTTGCCTTTCATCCACATTTAGGCTCATGCACCACTTGGTCTCATTCATTCTCTCCACTTGCCTACACTATCTCAGCCTGCCTTTATGCAGGACCTTGCCAATACTCAATATCCAGCCTCCCTCCCTCTTAGCTCTAACCAGGGCCTCCTGTCTTTCAGTGTCGCATTACACATCCACCTTACCATTCTCATATAATTTTGCTCAAATAGACCTATGGTACCCTCTTGAACTGTCCATGTTGAACAGCCATACAACATCACACTACGCTGCCCTTTATTCGGTCACTTAATACTAGGTTTTACTTAACTTACTTCTTAACTTAAGGTCGCTGCCACCCAACTGCAGGACAGTATGTGTAGTATTCTTTTGGTAGCTGGCAAAGCAGTCTAGCACTGTGAGTTTGTGCTTTTCGTTAATCAAAGTTGAGGGTGGAAGGAAGGGTGAAACACCAGCCAGTATCCTTAACTAATTTGTTTTTGACATATAAAATTATTGTATTCAGTCACAATACAAAAATAGATGACCCTCCCCAAGCAATTAAGGACACTGTACCGCACAAAAATAACCGACCTTCTCCATATAATTAAGGTTTCTTCCTCTCCATACAAAAACTGACTTCCTCAGCTAGGTCAATCCTTCATAATATCACCAAATACTCAATAGCACTTGAAATAAGAAACATTCAACAATACATTCTTAGCACCAAGGTACACACAGCAGGAAACCTTCTCACCCTCTACTCTCTTGTTAGGTAGATGAGATCCTTCAGAGACATTCATACCAGGATTAGATGTGCATCCGGCATCATTAGGTCGCCAAAGATAGTGACAGTGACCACCTCAAAATAGCACCAAAACATCTTCACTTCCAGGATGCTGAAAGCATGAGATATCCAGAGATCCTTACGGGAGGTTGCATAGTGGTCCCAGGCATTACTCAAAACACCAGGTGGGCTCCTGAAAGTAAAATACTGTAGTGGTTGCTGGGCCAGACATTCCCTTCGACCTCACTTGTCTCTCTCCATGGTCGTTACCGCTCACCCTCACCCACACGCAGATTCATACACATGTCGGAGTTACTAAGTGTAAACAAATGCGTTTACTGGCCTGATTGGCCTTTGTATTAATACACAATATTACAAAACTTATTGACTGACTTATTATATTAATCCATGGAGGTATAATAGGGTGGAGGCGGCATCTGCTTGGAAAAGTGAAGCCAACGTGAGCGCGCAGAGGCCATCTTGGGGTTGGCAAGAAATGCCTGCCACACGCATATATCACACACCACCTCAAAATATGTAGGTGGCAGTTTCCTTTCTTTCCTTTGTTTTCTGTGTTTATATTGTGTATAATGCCAGTATCCTGCGCTGCTGATGGATGTACAGCAAGGTCCAACAAAACACTGGATCCTTCACTTACATTTCACCAGTAAGAAATATCTGTAATAATGTAAAATTTATTTCTGGTGCACATCCACTGACCCCTTGCCCCTGGTGCACACCCACTGACTCCTTGCCCCTGGTGCACACCTACTGACCCTTTGCCCCTGGTGCATACCCTCTAACGCCCGGACTCGAAAATTCGTAATTTGACAACATTTTGGTACGACTTCGGCGGTTGTATGTCCGGGTGGTCGTAAGTTGAGTAGGTCGTAAGTCGAGGATTGGCTGTACATAAAAATTTCACTAAATGTCTCAAATAACTGTTGGTGGAAACAATCAAACTACCTAGTTTATAATACCAAATTATGCATACAATACTGTATGGCTTCTGTGAAGAGAAAATCACGTCATATAGTGAAAATTTAATATCTAGGTTAATATTCCTTAAATGTATTTAGTAATGGTATCAGATGATCCACAAAGATTTTATAAAGGAAAATATTGATGAAGCATTTAGTAAAGATGTGGAGAGTAATTATAGATTATTAATGATAATTAAATTGTTCCCAAGATAGCCGTGTGGGTTACGCCGTGCACCAGTGAGCCGTTATTATGATTAAAACACAATTTCACTTTATCTCGGGTTCAATCACAATTGAAGGACGTCTTATACAGTAAATGGTATAGAATAATTTTGAATTAATGCTAACCTCAAAGTGGGTGAGAAAATAATGTTAGAATGAGAGTGTAATGTTGTGATGAGTCACTGTGTCTGTGGTTAAGTTGTTCTTTATTACATTTTAAATATTAATCATTTTCATGATTCGTGTTTGATTTGAATTATTTCATGTTAAATTATTAATGCTAATTTTACAATATTTTTTAAGGTTGTGAGTCTTATAATAACACTTTTCTTTGGTGGATTTGTTGCTGTAGTTCGCTGTCATACTTTTAAATTATCGAGGTTATTTGAACTAAATTTGGATATATGAACAAAAATCTTAGTTCAACAATATAAAGTTAATCTTTTTATTTAATTGTATTAAAATAATGTTATGGATTATAGTCGGATCCTTACATGTACTTGTCTCTCATCCTGGATATAACCTTTCTATAAAATATTAAAATATTTTGTAAACTTATTGTGCAGTTGAAAATGTATTATTATTAATATTATTATTATTATTATTATTATATTATTATTATTATGGTAACGTGTACCTTCCCCCTCAGCCCTGACCCTGACTATGGTAACGTGTACCTTCCTCTCAGCCCTGACCCTGACTATGGTAACGTGTACCTTCCTCTCAGCCCTGACCCTGACTATGGTAACGTGTACCTTCCCCTCGGCCCTGACCCTGACTATGGTAACGTGTACCTTCCCTTCGGCCCTGACCCTGACTATGGTAACATGTACCTTCCCCTTGGCCCTGACCATGACTATGGTAACATGTACCTTCCTCGGCCCTCACCCTGACTATGGTAACATGTGCATTCCCCTTGGCCCTGACCCTGACTATGGTAATGTGTACTTTCCCTCGGCCCTGACCCTGACTATAGTAACATGTACCTTCCCCCACCTGATCCTGACTATGGTAACATGTACACCTCGCCCTGACCCTGACTATGGTAACATGTACCTTCCCGGCCCTGACTGACTATGGTAACATCCCTCCCTTGGCCCTGACCTGACTATGGTAACTTGGCCTGACCTGACTATGTGACCTTCCCCTCGCCCCTGACCTGACTGGTGGGTACCCTGACTATGGTGCCCTTCCTCTCGGCCCTGACCTGACTATGGTAACATGACCTTCCTCTCAGCCCTGACCCTGACTATGGTAGCGTGCCTTCCTCGGCCCTGACCTGACCCCTTCCCTGAGCCCTGACCCTGACTATGGTAGCGTGTACCTTCCTCAGCCCTGACCCTGACTATGGTAACGTGTACCTTCCCCTCGGCCCTGACTATGGTAACGTGTACCTTCCCCTCGGCCCTGACTATGGTAACGTGTACCTTCCCCTGAGCCCTGACCCTGACTATGGTAACGTGTACCTTCCCCTCGGCCCTGACCCTGACTATGGTAAGGTCCAATTCGTCTATCAAAGGACTGAAAGAGTTTTTACACTTATCTGTTGTTGTTTTCTTGGTGTCTTTTCTCACCACCATTTGGTCGTTCCTCTCAACCATCCATTCACCTCAGTCTTCATCAGACATGAGCTTCCTTCTCTCATGTCTTCCTCCTCACTTCCTTTGATCTCAAGTTTTCTTCTCTGACCTTCACCAACTCAGCCAGTAGCTCGGCCTTGTTTACAACTGGCCATTACTGAAAATTTTTCTCCCAGGAGCTAAGTCTGCCGTGATCTTTACTCCAGTGAGGTCAGGTCAGGTTAGGTTAGCATGAGGTTAGGTTAGCATTAGGTTAGGTTAGCATGAGGTTAGGTTAGCATTAGGTTAGGTTAGCATCAGGTTAGGTTAGCATCAGGTTAGGTTAGCCTTAGGTTAGGTTAGCATTAAGCTAGGTTAGCATTAGGTTAGCTTAGCATCAGGTTAGGTCAGCATCAGGTTAGGTACAATAAACTAGGGTGTCTAATCTTCACCTCCTCTGGCTGTAGGTGTGTCTGTGCTGCCGTAGAGAATCAAACAGCAAGAAATTTGACTGTGGGACCCAGACCTACCACTTCTCTCAACCAGTTAATGACAGTCCAGAGCCAACAGACAGTCAGGCACAGTCCAAAGAAACTGCACTAGCCAATCTAAACCTTAAGACAGTTATTCAGGTGAGATAAATGACTGTTATCTTCAGGTGAGCACTTGGGGGCAAGGCTGGCATTACTGTACGGCAAGGTTGATATTTAGTCAGAATGTACGGTACGGAATTATGGTACAATATTTTCCTTGAAGTACGATACGGTACGATTTAGGTACGGAAAAATGAGCAAAATTCCGTACCGTACCCCAGGCTTAAAAACATGCTCATGCACTTATTAACCCCTTGAGGATTGTGACGTATTTTGACAGTTTATTCTGGCTATCATTAAGACACTTTTATGCAGCTTAGGAAGGATTTGTGGGAATAAACAGTATAGACTAGCTGAATTAGCCATCTGTGTATTGTCTTTCATATACCCTTCCTAAATTGAATAAAATCATCTAATAATAGTCAGAAAAGAGAAAAGAAATGTGTCATCGATCTTCAAAGGGTTAATGTGGCTTGATCAGTACCGTCCGCCTGCTGGTAGTGTCGGTACTGATCACGTTGCGTCACGCCAACTGTTCACGTATAACTTGAGAGTATTGTCTCCAACTCTCCACAGTCACTCCTGCCATTGTTGGGATGGAGCAGTCATCCTTTGAGGCAGGCAGGGGCACTTTATCTAATATTATTGATATTTTTATTATTATTATAAAAATTATTCTTATTACAATTTAATATTTTTCTGGCTGTAGGCTGATACAATTTATCTTCAGTGTCCAGTCACAGCACATTTACATCTATAGTCACTTCGTAAATGTTCCTTTTAAAATCCACACATGTACTGTACTTTAATAATTTGTTCACAAATAAAGAATTATTTTAATGTAAATATATTTTGCTGATGGCACGATAAAAGTACAGAATTACGGTACGGTATTTTAGCCAGGTACGGAGTATGGAAAAATATTCCGTACCGTACCGTACTACCAGCCTTGCTTGGGGGGTAATCTTCAGGTGAGCACTTGGGGGTTAATCTTCAGGTGAGCACTTGGGGGTTAATCTTCAGGTGAGCACTTGGGGGTTAATCTTCAGGTGAACACTTGGGGGTTAATCTTCAGGTGAACACTTGGGGTTTAATCTTCAGGTGAACATTAAATAATAAACAAACCCATTAATATTTATCGACAATTCAATTTTTTATCGGACAGAAAAGTGGCAGTCAGTCATTGGTTTGTTGCGTACCTGTTAAATAGTTGACTGGAGTGATATTAACAGTGTATCTGCCTTCATTAACTGTTAAATAGTTGACTGGAGTGATATTAACAGTGTATCTGCCTTCATTAACTGTTAGATAGTTGACTGGAGTGATATTAACAGTGTATCTGCCTTCAATAACTGTTAAATAGTTGACTGGAGTGATATTAACAGTGTATCTGCCTCAGGGCCGGCGCTACCCACTAGGCGAACTAGGCGATCGCCTAGGGCGCCAACATCTGGGGGCGCCACAAATTCAGGGCAAACTTGGATAAAATTAAAAATGAAGGGAAAACTGTGGTGGACACTGTGGTGGAGCCGTGGAGGGTCGGGGCAGGATGTTAGAAGGGTGGGGGATCGGAGGGAGGCGAGGGTAGGTAGACGGTAGCCGACTGTGTTTTCTTTTTTAATATTATTCGTTAACCCCCCGGAGGGACTAACCCGGGTCCTTATCTTTGGCGGCCTGGAGAACTGTCGAGCAGTGACCTGAAGGCTGACATCTGAGGAACCCTTCTCCCAACCCCACCATCCCCTCCCCTCCCTTACTGCCTGGGCGGCTGAGCCGCCCCTTCCCTGTCTTTGTCGGGATGAGGCAAGGTTACCTGACCTCTGAAGTTTACGTCAAGAATTTATTGACTTTATGTAATAACAATAATTGGTTATTTGCATGGGTGAAGTAATAAAGCCACAAGATGAAAACAATGTAGTCATGGGTTACTGTACCTACATTAGCTTATCAAAACTTTCAAGGGGGCGCACATCTAAAGGCTTGCCTAGGGCGCCAAATCATCTTGCACCGGCCCTGATCTGCCTTCATTAACTGTTAAATAGTTGACTGGAGTGATATTAACAGTGTGTCTGCCTTCAATAACTGTTTATGACTGAATGAAGTAATATTAACCTAACCTTTCACAGATCAAGGAAGAGCAATGATACAGTACAGTAGAACGTCAATTTAAAGCAAATCGATCTAAAATAATCAATTTAAAGCAACACCCACAATTAAGGACACGATATCAATTTAGAGCGAATCTTTTACGTGAGTCAAATCTGGAGCATCATGAGTAAATAAACTATTTTATGTTTCCCGCCAAACACCTCTCTGGCCACCACCGTCCCACACCCTCAGTTCTACGGACATATTGTGTGACACTACTGTATCTCCTTCTACCATGTATATCAACCATCACCACTATGTCCAAGACGCCAGCTACTATGTCCAGAGGCCAGCTACTATATCCAAGAGGCCAGCTACTATGTCCAAGAGGCCAGCTACTATGTCCAAGAGGCCAGCTACTATATCCAAGAGGCCAGCTACTATGTCCAAGAGGCCAGCTACTATGTCCAAGAGGCCAGCGACTATATCCAAGAGGCCAGCTACTATGTCCAAGAGGCCAGCTACTATATCCAAGAGGCCAGCTACTATGTCCAAGAGGCCAACCACTACATCATTAACTACCCCAAAGGCCAAGAAATTAAGGCAAGCAATTACACTAGAGCAGAAAAACAAGGTAATGGAAACACTGCAGTGTGGAAATGTATGAACTTATTGCAAGTATGGTTATGGGTTAGGTGAGTGGATGCACAGCATGTACAGGCCTACATTGAGGCAGAAGGGGCAAATTGGAACATTTTTGGTTGTAAAGAAGAGAGTCACACTGTAGAGATCTGCGAATAAATTATTACAAAACCTACGGGGTTTCTATTTCAAATTCACTTTCATTAATACAACATCTTAAATGTATTGTAACATGGAAACTATGCAGAATCTGGACAATAATAAAACATTTAATGTGAAACCAAAACAGCTATCACAACTGATAAAATAAATATACAGTACAAATCTTAATAAAATGTGTTACGAGTGTCCGCCATAAGTTTTGTCTTTTCTTTTATCCTCTTCACCAAATGATCGACTCGTTAGCCGCTTGGGCGATTGGTCACGTCTCTGTTACGCACTGTTGGCAAGTACTGGGCTTGCACCGGCTCCTGAATGTACCTGAACCTGCTCCAGTCTTGGTAAAGTTTGGTCTTGAAAGAGCTCACACTCGGTGTCACAACACTTTCTGGTAGATTGTTCCAAGGGTTCACAACTCTACCCGAAAAGTTTGCCCGCACAGTTTTCTGGACTTGCGGCTTCTTCAATCTTGAGCTGTGACCCCTGTGGGGCGAGCGTCCGCCAGCTCCAAATAAGGACACTGACTGAGTAGTCCCCTTGAGATGGTTATACACCTCAATTAGGTCTCCCTTGCCCATCTGTAGTAAGCAAGTTCAGGCGCCCAATATCTCAGGGTAGCTGAGGTGCTGAAGTGCAGGCACCGGTCTGGTGGCCAGAGTTGCCAACTTAGCGACTTTGTAGCTAGATCTAGAGCTTTTGTTTTTTCTAGCGACATTTTAGAGCGATTTGCGACTTGTCGCAAATCTAGAGATATCCACAGAAATCTAGCGACTTTCTGGATACTTTTGGACTGTCCATGAAAACTAGGTTTTCCTAATTTCGAGCCATAATATATAGCAACGGGGTTACAGGACAATGCATTTGAACGGGTTGAACTCATAAACAACTTCGTCAACGCTACCTGACAACATTCGTGTGCTGCAGTCTATTTCTTTCTGAGCCGATGAATGCTTGAAGCCTATTAAATCAGATATACTTGGTTTGGACACTTATTTACAGAAGATTCCAGCACCTTTACTAAGATTGATTTCAGTGGAAAAAATCGCATCACACAATCTGGACAGAAACATCTAACACCCTAAAATTGTGGTCAGAAGTGGCAAATTACAGAGATGCGACAGGTGAAAACCCTTACCATGATCTGGCTGAAATTGCACTCGCTGCCTTATCTCTTCCGCATTCAAAAGCAGATGTAGAGCGCACATTTAGTAATATGAACTTTGTGAAATCAAAATTGCAACAAAATGAAACTATCGACATTAAAGACAATTCTACAATAAAGTATGGGTTAAAAAGACAGAACACCTGTTGTGCAAGTAGAACTTCCTAGTGATATTTTAAGAAAGATAGGGACTGTGGAGGCATACAGTTACAAGAGAACCTGACCAGCACTCATTCAGCCTCTACAGTTGTTCACACTGCCGACGACTACGAAGAGGACTGGATGCAATTACTATTGAATAAAGGGTGCACATTAAACTTTAAAAATAATATTTTTTTATATTATGCATTTTATTTATACTCCGTCCATTATAGTCGGCATTATGAAAATATAATTTGCATCAAATTCCTGAAGGGGGGAATAGCTAGCGACTTTCCATGGAAGACGAAGACATTTAGCTACTTTTAGGTACCAGCCTAGCGACATTTGAAAATGAGTTGGCAACCCTGCTGGTGGCCCTCCTTTGAAATTTTCAACCAACTGACAGTCCTAACATATCTCGGGGACCAGACAGTGTGACAGTACTCC